>NC_081855.1:16277455-16577455 GCF_963259705.1 Myotis daubentonii
TCAGGTGGGGCCCGGGGCCGGGGGGCGGGGGCGGGGGAGGTGCTGGGGCGGGGGTCCTGGGGGCACCGGTCGGCATGTGCTGACACCCCTGTGCTCTGTGGCCCTTTGCCAGGAAGCGAGAGACCCAGACGTTCTGCTTGTCGCCCAGACTCAGCCTGCAGCTCTACTACATCCCTGTGCTGACTCCTGAGGTGATGGGGGGCGGGGGGCTGTCAGGAGCAGGGGTCTGGGTGAGGGGCTGGCAGGACACACTGCAGCCTGCCGCCCCGGCTCCAGGAACTGGGGTCACCTTCCTCGGGATGCGGGGCTGGGAGACACCCTAGAGCAGTGGTGGCGAACCTTCTGAGCTCGGCGTGTCAGCATTTTGAAAAACCCTAACTTAACTCGGGTGCCGTGTCACATAGAGAAATTTTTTGATATTTGCAACCATAGTAAAACAAAGACTTATATTTTTGATATTTATTGGATATACTTAAATGCCATTTAACAAAGAAAAATCAACCCAAAAAATGAGTTCGTGTGTCACCTCTGACACGTGTGTCATAGTTCGCCATCACTGGCCTAGAGGTCTTCTTCCCAGACGCCACGGACATGGCCCTGGGGCTGAGTGTGGCCGGAGGGATGTTCCCCCACAGGGGCAGGCAACCTGCCCAACGCCGGTTTTCATTTTGCTTTCCTAATGGAATTAATGGCAAGCTTCTCCTCAGACAGGGGCACACATGCACATGTACACACATGCACGTGCACACACGCACACACACATGAACATGCATGCGCGTGCACGCACACACACACACACTTCCTGGGAACCTCGGGCAGCGGAAGCCATTGGTCTGCTGGGGGAGAGGAAGCCCCACTCGAGGGTTCTCATTCCTGTTGCCCACTCTGCTGCCAATGAGAAGATTAAGTTCAATGCAACACCCGCCTCCTCCTTTTAAGGCTGATGGTCATTTCGCAACGTCCCTGACAAGTGGCCCTCAGAGAGGCTATTCCCGCTCCATCCGAGATAGAACAGCACAGTCTATGGTGCAGAAACGGCCCCACGAGGTTAAGCGATTGGACCACATTCCCAAAGCTGGTTTGCCCAGGCCTGGCACCTGGGAACCCTGCGGCCAGGACGAGCGGCCCGAGACAAGGCCTGATGGTCCGCCTCCTCCCTTTGTCCTCAGAAGCGCGCGTCATCCCGGCACTTGGAGCTCGGAGAGCTGGCGGCCTTCCTGGGCCGGGCGGACCCCTGGTACGAGAGCACCGTCAACACCCTGTGCCCGGCCATCCAGAAGCTGGCGGAGATGGTAGGGGCGGCGAGGGCAGCAGGGTGGAGGGAGGCGGGAGGGGGCCATTTCCGATGTGACTCTTGACCCTTGACTTAAAGAGTCAGTCCAGGGGACCCTCCCGGGGGATCCGTGGTTGGAGGAGGCAGGAGAGCAATACAGGAGCGAACCCTAACCAGCGAGTGGAGCGAACCCTAACCACAGTCCTTATCCACGGGTTCTGCATCTGCCGATTCAACCAACCCGGATGGAAAACACTCAGGAATACAGGTTACACTGTTGCTCATGTGTACTCAGCCCACAGTTGCCTCTGTACTAAACACATACGGACTCTTTTTTCTTGTCATTGTTCCCTAGGTAATACAGTATGACAGCGATGTACATAGCATTCGCATTGTATTAGGTGTTAGAAGCAATCTAGAGCTGACTTAAAGCACACGGGAGGTTGTGGGTAGGTGACTTTCTATAGGGGGTGTATGAGCATCCGCAGATGCTGGTACCCACAGGGGTCCCGGAAGCCATCCCCGTGGTTACTGACTGCACTTTGGACAAAACCACAGGGGAAAAGATGAAGGAAAGCATCCTTGCGTGAGTGTGTAGGCCAATGACACTCCTTCTCTTGTGAGTTTCCTGCGATGCTTTGTCTGTGGTTATCATAGCGAATGCTTCCAGGGCCCACCCATGTGCCAGGCACTGCTCTGAGCACTTCACACAGGGCATCCTTACCAAGTAGATACTGCTGTTGGCGGGTGCTATTGTCTCCACAGCCCCATTTTACAGCTCAAGCAGCGGAGGCACAGAGAGATTAGGTAACCTGCCCAAAGTGACCGAATGAGTGGTAGAGTCCCTCATGGAATCAAGAGCACATTCTCTTACACAGCGCCACCCCCACCCCTGGCGGCCGACAGTGGGAAGAAGCTAGACTCTTGCTGACTTGAAAAGGCCTTGACATATTAAGAGAATCTTATCCTTTTGCAATCATATGTGTTGCAGACATTTTATTCCACTTTATTATTTGCCTATCAATTATGTAAACAGAGCTTTTGATCTTCAAAAGTTCAATACATTTGTGTAGACATACATAGCACTTTTATGTGTTGAAAGGATTTCTCTACTGATTAAATTGTACCCAAGATTAAATACATTTTCACTGATAATTTACCCTAATACTTTGAGCATCTCCACTTTTACATTTAAATGACCTACCTGCCATTAATTTCAGTGTTTAGTGTGGAGTGTGTAAATTTTTTTAAAATATATTTTATTGATTTTTTACAGAGAGGAAGGGAGAGAGAGAGAGAGAGTTAGAAACATCGATGGGAGAGAAACATCGATCAGCCGCCTCCTGCACACTCCTACTGGGGATGTGCCCGCAACCCAGGTACATGCCCTTGACCGGAATCGAACCTGGGACCTTTCAGTCCGCAGGCCGACGCTCTATCCACTGAGCCAAACCGGTTTCAGCTGGAGTATGTAATTTTATTTTTTCCAAATGGTTAGCCAGTTTTCCTAAGCTATTAATTGCATAAACCATCTTGCTCCATCCATCTGAAATGCCACTTTCATCATTTACTAAATTCTAACATATGCTTGAGTTTATTTCTGGATACCTGTTCTTTCTCATTGGTCTATTCAGTACTGTACCAATTAGCACTTTGATATTTTAATAGCTGTCAGGGTAAGCTTACCCCCTTACTTCCCTTTTTCAAGACTTTTCAGAACGTGCTTATTTAGGTTTGTTTACAGAAAAGTTTCAGAATTCTTTCATTTTTCTAAAAATTTATTGATTTATTTTTTTAGTGGGAGAGGGACACAGAGAGAGAAATATTGATGTGAGAGCAAAACATCACTTGGCTGCCTCCTGCAAGTTCCCTCCCAGGGATCAACCTGGGCATGTGCCCTGGCTGGGAACCCAACCTGCTACCTTTGGGTGCACGGGGCCGACAACCAACCAACTGAGCCACACTGGCTGGGGCTTCGTTTTATGTTTAATTCCCTTGGGATTTTGATTGGACTTTGGAGGAGAATTAGCATCTTTAGCATATTAAGTCACCGTCTCTGAGACCGAAGTGTAACTCCATTTATTAAGGTCTTCATGTATATCCCTCATGATAGTTGTGCAGTTCTCAGCATATAGATTTGACCCATTTCTTGCTTAATTTATCCTCATGTTTAATAGTTTTTTCTTGCAATTGTGGATAGTATCTTTCTCCCATTGTTTTTGGATGGTGTTACTGCTAGTATAAAAGGGACTTATTGATTTTTACGTATTTATTTTCAAACTTGCCACTTTACTGAGATCTCCATTTTGCTTTAGTGCCTGATTGATTGGGGTGCCTTCTTATATCTTTTATTTGAATAAAGATGTTGGGGGGCATGTTTTCTTTTTTTAAATATATTTTATTGATTTTTTTACAGAGAGGAAGGGAGAGGGATAGAGACCTAGAAACATCGATGAGAGAGAAACATCGATCAGCTGCCTCCTGCACACTCCCTACTGGGTATGTGCCCGCAACCAAGGTACATGCCCTTGACTAGAATCGAACCTGGGACCCTTGAGTCCGCAGGCCGACGCTCTATCCACTGAGCCAAAGCGGCTAGGGCAGCATGTTTTCTGAATTATTGCTTATCTGAAAATGTCTGCATATACATGAAAGACTATTCAGCTGGGTATTAAAATACCTTTTCCTCAAAACTATGTGCCTTTATTGGTAGTTTTCCCCCCTGCCAGGACACATATAAGATTTTGGTTTTCTCCTGCTCTCCGTCTCCTTATAATTAACAATTTGTATGACCCTTACACTTACTCCAAAAGCAGTTTCCACACGAGGAGACTGGAAACAGTGTGCGTGACGCAGCATGACTAGAATAAGTTCCTACTTCTTCAGCATGACCTTTTTGAAGGGAACAGTATTCAGTAGATCAGATGTGAGAATCAGAGGAGATCTCGTAGGGCCATACACAGATGGGTTAGATAAACTCTGAGCTTCTTTCCAACACTGATACTCTCAGATTCTATGTAGACATTCTGCTCTATTTACCTAGAATACCAAATTATTATGCTTTAGAATTATATGGGGCTTTTGGGGGGGGGGGGCTGTAGGACATTGCACTAGTCCCTTCCCAATAATATGTAAGAAATAGTTAGTTTATTAATATATTCAGATACCACCAGAACTGAAGGAAACATCACCTTCTGGTTCAACTTCTCATGCCCAAGGTTAGTGATGTGAGAGCAAACCTAGAACCCAGTCCAGACTCTTACGTGACTAGTTATATCCTCAAGCATCTTGTCTACCCCAAGCACCCAGCACAATGCTTTGCACATCGAGGTACCAAGTATGTCTTGGTGCAATTACAATGACCCTGAGTCCCTGGGGAAATGGGGTTCTGCACAGGCATATTTTGACTAGAGTGGAAGTTGGGTCGTAGGAAAGGCTTGGACTGTGCTGAAGGGCCAGCTGGGTTAGTACATCCCAGGGGATAGGTGGGGGTTATGGGGTTTCTCTATTAAGAAAGTGGCACCTCCCACTGTAGCATGGAAGGAGGTCCTTGAAAATAGTCTGTCTCCCTCACAGCCTCCCTCCCTGGACACATCCCAGACTGTAGACCCCTTCATCCTGGATGTCATCACCTACTATGTCCGCATGGGCACCCAACCCATCTATTTCCAGCTCTACACAGTCAAGGTAAGCTTTCCACCTGGGGCAGCCTGCTGGGCCCCAGGACCCCACCCCTGAGTACCTGGCTCTGGGGAAACACAGGTTACCAGGGTGAACGTCATAAACCCACCCAGAGACCCCGGGCTGTGAATGTTATCTTCTTACTGGGATTCGTCCTGGATTTCTGTGAGCGCCTGCAGGCTCGTTTCCAATGGCCACCTCCGCCTCTAGTCTAGCTCCTTGTGGAAGTCCTTCTAGCTTACGGGATTCTTGTTTTCACTCTGCTTCCCGGGGGAGATCTCTTCTTCATTGCCTCCTTGATTTTGACCTAAATAAAGGATTCAGGACTTTTCCTTGGTTTTCAAACTGCAAACCAAAACCACACAAAAGAGACAAAAGGGGGGAAAAACTCTCAGAGGTCCCTGGTACGGGGAGTAAACATCGCAGCTGCCAGTGCCCTCAGCCAAAGGCCCCCAGGAGCACACCTAACGCAGGACAGAGAGGGGCTTCCCGACTTGCTGAGTGAGGGGGGCCACACACCTGGAGAACCACAGAGCATCTCAGGAGGAGACTGTTAGAACTCACAGCGTCTGGCCTCCTGCCCGGAGACTTTGGAGAGGGCTCCGAAACATGTGACTTGGCTCTGGGTCGCACGCTGTCAGGAATGATTCTACGATTGGGCATCTCAGTGGCTTTAACTGCTATTCTTTGGCGCAAAGAAACAGCAGCCGCTCACTGTTTGCTGGGAGGGGAGGGGAGGGCTGTGGCCTGCACAGTCTTCCCATCTTTCCTGTGTTCAGACGTGACAGTGGTGGGTCGGCTTTCTGTCTTGGCCCATCACAGTCACAGAGTGGCCTTGCCTAACAGTGCCAGTGTCTGTGAACTTGTTTATGGTCAACAGAACACGGAGACCGCGCCCTGAGTGCCAGGCCAGCCCCTGGCTGCTGGTGGACACGTTTTTCCTCTCTCCATCCTGTTCTTTTGAGGATCCTGTGGCTACTCTTCCCTGTTGTTCCAACATCCTCCCTCCCCTCTGCTCTGTCCCTCTTCCCTCAGGAGCCACTCCCACCCCAAAATTTCCTGGGGGTCTCCCTAGCCCTTGGCTCCCACAGCCCGGGCTTCCCTGTGCACAGGGAGGACTGCCGGGTCCTCCGGTCTGGCCCTCACCCTTTCATCCTCCCCTACCAGGGTCTACAAGAGACTGTCACCCTCCCTCCTGTGAACGGTGTCCCCGCTCCTGCCGTCCACATTAGTGCTGGTTCCAGTAGTTTGGGTTTCAATCATACTTTCCTCCACTGATGATAAATCTGTGATTTGCTGGCATATGATATAGGTGTAGGTGATGGACAGTCAGATCCGGGTCATCACTGGGTGCCACTCGGAACCCCGCACCGGCAGGAGGGGCAGGGGGACTCTGGCAGCTTCTGGACACTCTCCCAGCACCCACATCCTCGGGCTGTGGGGCTGCAGGGGGAGCTCCTCTGGCAGGGAGCAGCCTTCTCCACCTCCTCCCCCCCCACACCTCCGTCTCTCCAGATCTTCTTCGGTGACCTGAGCCAGGACTCCGCGGAGGACATTTTCCTCACTGAGCTGAAGGTGAAGATCCAAGACTCCAAACTCCCCAAAGGTGAGCATCTGCTCCCGTTTCCAAAGCTCGCCCTGACAGCCTCCCCAAGCCCCGTGGCCCCACCTGTCTTGGCTGAATACTGAGGTGACCTGGGTCCCTCCAAGCTCACCCGGATGAAAGGGCAGCCTGGCCCCCCTGAGGCTCAGGGCGGTGGGGAACTGGGCTGGGGGAGGACCTCCCACCTTCAGCCTCTTCTCTTCCCTCAGATGCTTTCTCCCCCAGGAGGAGAGGAGCGGCTGAGGCCCCCGGGGCTGAGCTCTCCCTGTGCTACCGGAAGGTCAGTGCTGGGTGTGGTCAGGAGGTGCCCCTGGATGGAAGCAGGTGTCAGGAGCACATGGAGGGGAAACAGAGCCAGCGGAGCCTTCTGCCCTTTTCCGCACCCCCCACACACACACACACACCGGTGCCCCAGCCTTCAGAGAGTTTTGTAGGAATGTGAGGGCTACCAGCGGCCCCCATGTAGACAGGAGGGGACCTGATTTCAGGAACAAGGGGCTGGCCCCTTCCTCATTAGAGACAGCGTCCTCTAGATCTAGAAGGCTGCACATGCCCCCTGGGCTGAGAGTGCTCCAAGCCCTTTCCCGGGTCCCCTTACTGGGCAGTGATGACTCAGGTAAAACTCGAGGCAGGGGCTGGGAGTGAGACTGCTGACGTGAGGATGTGAGGCCGCCATCTATCCCTGACCTCCCTCCCCAGGCCCTGCTCAGCCACCGGACCCGAGAGGTTACCATTTCCCTGAGGGCCACCGGGCTGGTCCTGAAGGCCCTTCCAGCCAGTGACACTGAAGGTGAGGAGCAGGGACGCAGAGCCGAGAGAGGGCGGAGGGACAGAGGGCGGAGGATAGAGGGGCCAGTGACAGGAGGGGAGGTGACCCGGGGAGGCCTCCCACCCAGCCCTGGGGTCATTGAACAGGTTGAGCTCCTACTCAGGCTGCCCGAGTGAAGCACAGCACCCGCCCTCAGATGCTGAGCAGTGAGCGCTGGCTGCGCTCTAGCACTGGGTTGCACGTCTGAGGCCTGATGAAGGCGGAGCTCCTCCTCTGCACCCGGGCTGCAGGGCTAGAGTTTTATTTGGGAATTTTTATTTGAATGCTGTTCCATTGGGCAGGGACCCTCCAGGTCACACAGGGCACTACCAATCCAAAGTATCTACTAACTAATTATAGAATGACAGAGATCTATTGATACTAAGATCGTTATCTCATTATCTAAATCTAAAATTGAGATCCTAGAAGACACCAGGTTATGTGCATATAATTATATGCATAGATTATAGATGGGAGCTGTTCCTGTGAGCGCCCTGGCCTCTGGAATAATGAAAGGGTGGTGATGTGGATTCCTAACCACCACACACGTTGCTCAGAGGCCATGTTATGTTCTACGTCAAACATATCCACTCCTGTAAGCATATCAACCCGATGACATGGGCATTATTTGTATTAGCAACTTTTTACAGGAGAGGAAACTGAAGAAAATGAAATAACTTGCCCAAGGTCATATCTCACACAAGAGCCAGTATTCCTCACCTCGGCTTCTCACTCTTCCTCTGCAACCTCCAAACCTCAGCAGGCCAGACGTACAGGCTGTGAGCCACAGATGCTTGTGGAAGATTGTTCCAGAGCAAACAGTTTACCAGGCAGAACTGTATCTGGCTCACTGCCTAGCACACATCCTGGCACATAGTAGGTACTCAGTAAACATTTAGTGAATAAAGGAAGTGCTACTTTACACCCGAAAATTTATTTTAAAACGAATGAATGAGCCCTAGCTGGTTTGGCTCAGCGGATAGAGCATCAGCCTGCGGACTGAGGGGTCCTGGGTTCAATTCCGATCAAGGGCACATGCCTGGGTTTCAGGTTCAATCCCCAGTAGGGGGTGTGCAGGAGGCAGCCGATCAATGATTCTCTCTTGATGTTTCTATCTCTCTCTTCCTCTCTGAAATCAATAAAATATATATTTTTAAAAAAAGAATGAATGAATCTGGAATGTTCCAGAAGAAACACAGACTGAAAGTACACATTAGCCAGCCTGGACGCCTCTGAGGAGTATGCCTCGGCTCCCTCCCTCCTCTCCTGTCCAACGATGAGCGATGAGGGCGGCTTTGCTAGCTCTCCAGTTAACGACATCTGTCCTGTACAGCATTTGCATTTATTTAAGGGCATCATCACTCCAAAATTGTCTTAGCATCTGTCACAAAGAGGACACTCAAGAAATAATCTGTTGATTTGATCATTTCCTGATAAAATGGCTTTCAGGCGGGTTGAACTTGTGGATGACATGAAACCCTGTCACAGCCAGACATTCTCGGTGTATCAGAGCTACAGGCCAGGGCACGTGACATCCTCTGCTTGTAGGTCTTTAACGCCCACCGTGAAGGGGATGTGTGACTTTGGCAATAGCTCTAACCGAGAGGTGAGGTAGGGCTGGTGGAGAGCACAGATTCTAGGACCGGAAGGGCAGGCTTCAAGCCAGCTTTGTCACTTACCGCCGTGTGGCCTAGGCAAGTTACTTGTGACCTCTCTCCCCGTTTTTTCCCTTCTAAAATGGAGATAAGATACTAATTTATTACATGTAGTAAGTGACAATCTTAACTTCTTGTTAACTTTGTATTTCTTCTCAAGACTCGCACTGCCCACCCCCACTCTAACTTGTGCTTCTCCAAGTCTTCCATCACAAAACCCTGTCAGAACTGAGGCCAGACCTGCCTCAGGCATAGACATCTAAGAACCCTCCTTAGCAGGGAGCCGGGGAGCCGGGGAGCAGTCACACGATGGTTTGGACACATTAGACACCATTCCGGAGCCCAGGGAATGCCCTCAGCCTGTCGGAGTGCTGCGCTCCTCCCTCTCCGTGGTGCTTTGTTGCACACACATCCTGGGCCAGGTTCCTTCCCAGGAGCTGCGAGGAAGCTCAACAGAAACCTCTCCCATTGAAAAAGGGGTGCGAGGGGATGAAGAAAGGGGTCTGGGTTGGCTGCTCTGCCTGAGGATGAGGAAACTTGTGGATTCACCAGGGGAGGGAAATAGATAATATAATCAGGAAGCAACAGAAACGTGGCTAGGACCCAGGTGGAGTCAGGAAGGGGCCAAGCAGAATGTGGGAGAAGGTTCATGTGGGGAGGGGGAGTCTTCTTAGGACCTAGGGTCTCAAACTGTCCTACTTCCCTCAGGGCCCATTCATAGCTGCCCCACCCCCCCATCTCATTCCTTCCCGTTTCAAATCCCACCCACACCCCCCCCCCCAAAATGTGTCTCCCCTTACAGACCACACGTGCCTGAGTGTTAACGTGATGGAAGTTATCAAGTCATCCAACTTGGCAGGGAGGTCCTTCTCTGTGAGTACTGGGTAGAATGGGAACTGGGGATGTTCAAAAGGGCAGGTGGCTGGGAGTGCGGGGGGATCAGTGTTCAGAGGAAGGACCTGTGAGCCTTTCTGAGCCTTTGCTATGGAAATGGGTCGTCCTATCAGAAAGAATCTGCTTTCCAATCAGTTGGTTTGAACTATTGAGCATGAACTGGCATATAAGGCATCATAAGAGTGAAGGCCTTGTCCCTCACCTGCTGGCCCTCTGAAGACCTAAGACGCACGGAGGTAACTACAAAATACACATTCTGGCATCCCCTGTACAGCACAACTGCCAGACTCCTAACACTATAGCCCGGCCTTTGACCAAATCCAACCAGCTCTTTCAACCTCATTGCCCTTGGCCCTTATTCATACTTCTTGATGTGGATTCCCCATTGATACAGACTCACCCACCTTCCCCCTGCCTGATGGCCTCTCCCAGCTTCTCCTCCCTACTTAGCTGGGCCTTGGATCCCATGACTCCCCTGACCATGTTCTTAGACACCCTCAACTACCAGGCAGATCCTCACTTTGGATCCAGCCTCCTCCTCAGTTTGTACGCTCATGTGGCTGAGTGTTTCTGGACTAAATCCTTACATCCACATAGACTAGGGCCACAGCACACTCATGACCTTCCACCTCAATGGAGCCTTGGCATCATTTAACCCATTTCTCTTCCATCTCCTCTGGGCACCTCTCCATCTGTTTCCTCCAGTGTTGACACTGCCTCCCCGCCCCCTGCTCTCTACTGCTCCTTTCTCTTAGCCTATAAACATGCTCACGTCTTTTCCATCCTAGAAAGAGAAATGCCCTGTGGCCTAGTCTATAGGGTGATGGTAGAAGGGGGCCGGGGCCAGGAGACAGGCTGAGGAGTGAAAGGACCCACAGTGGGTTTGTTCCCTTCTCCCCTGACAGCCGAGGCCATCATTTATGCCAGCTCCTTCTTGAAAAATTATCATCAATCAACAGCCAACACGAATACAGTGCTTGTCATGTCCCAGAAGCTTAACATAGGCTGTCTTTTCATCTCCACACCTACAAAGTGGCTGCTATTATTACCACATTTTTCCTACACAGGTGAGAAACAAAAGCACAGAGAGATTAAGAAATATGTGCAAGGTCACACAGCTAATGGGGCAGAGCCAGGCCCGGGTGCCTGGCGGTAGAGTCTGGGCTTTGCCCCTCCTCCCGGGAGACTCTGCCCATGGATTTCCGGCTGGCCTACCCTAGCCCCCCAAACTGTAGCAGGGATGCCAGGACATGCTTGACACCCCAGCACCCCACCCCCGTTTAGGCTACTGCTGGTGCCTCTGCTCTATGACAATGCAGAGGTAGCTTAGCTCAGCGGTTCCCAGCCATGCCTACAATGGGAGCTTATTTTAAAATGCTCGTGCCTGGCCCTGGCTGGGAGGCTCAGTTGGTTGGAGCGTCATCTGGTACACCAAAGGGTTTCAGGTTCAATCCCCAGTCAGGGCACATCTCTCTCTCTCTCTCTCTCTCTCTCTCTCTCTCTCTCTCTCTCTCTCTCTCTCTCTCTCTCTTCTCTCCCCCTAACACAAAATCACGCCTGGCTGGACTCCAGACCATTTAAGTCAGAATCTCTAATTTTATGTTTTGAAAGATGACTCTTACGAGCAGCCAGGGTTGAGAACACCTGGACAAGTGTCCCCGGCTCTAGCACTCCAGTGTTCTGTGGTGGGGAGCCACCCAAAGCTGCAGGTGGGTTGGGCCAGTGACTAGAAAGGCCTCTGAAGTCCCACCTGCAGCCCAGGCAGCTCCAATTCCCTGCCTGGGGCGGGGGAGGTCCTCTCCGAGAGGCCCCCTGAGCTTGGAGGTTAGGGAGGTGCTTTCCTTGGGCCCTGGGTATTGTCTAGAGAAGCGACGTACGGCTTTGGGGCACAGAAGGCTGGACACCTGGGCCCAGGTTCCCTGTGCAGAAGGTGGATTCTTTCTGCCCAGATCTGGCCCCCAGACAATTCCAGGGTACAAAGTGAGAAGGCCTGATCTGAGCCCTGGGGAGTAGGTGGCCTCTTTCTAGACGCCGTCTCTGTCCCAGGTGAATAATTTTGTATGTAATCCAACATGGAACTGGGGTCAGGACTTAGGAAATTCCACCCATAGCCTGCCTGTCATATGGGAGCACTTGGCCACTTGATAACCTGGCAGGCACCGGCCCCAGCAGCCCGGGCTGTGTTCTGAATTACGGATGGCAGGTTGGGAGAAGGACTGCAGAAACCCCGAGGCCCGTAGGGACCAGAGCAGCCTGCAGGACTGCCCCTGCCAGGTCACTTGCAGGAAGAGAGCCGGGGCCGTGTGCTGGACGGAAGAAACACGCCCGCGTTCAGGGGAGGAGACGTTGGCAGGGCCACCTGCCACAGAGGCGATGCCGGAGCTGTCTCTTTGTTGCAGACAGTGACGAACACCTTCCGTGCAGCCAACGTCCAGATCCAGAGCCAGGACCAGAGGCTGCTGACCCTGTGGCTGGACAAGGACCATCGGCGCACTTTCAGGGATGTGGTCAGGTGAGGCTGGGCCGCCACCTCTTGGGCTGCGTGCCCCATTGGGCAAACCTAGCAGAAGCCAACCCCTCCCATCCCCCGCCTCCAGCCTCGCCAGAGGCAGATCCTGAGGCCGGGCAGGTGTTCCTGGTGGGTGTGAACTTGGGCCGCTGCCCTGTGACTTGAATCCTGGAAGAGGGGCAAGTGCACAGCTGACCCCGAGTAGCCGAGATTGCCATGAACCGGCAGCTGCAGCCCTCCCGATCCAATGCCCGGTACTGGCACTGCCCCCTGCAACACAAGCTGCCCTACGGTGGCAGCTGTGCCCAGTTCCTGTGACCCTTGTTGGGTAAGGGCGTCAGACACAGTGACCCATCCAGCCATGTTCTCCTCTCCCAGTGTTCGCCCTCGGCTAGGGGGCTCTTTCTTCTCCTGATGCTTCCTCCTCCCTCTATGGGGCCCCCTCCTCTATACCCTTTAACCCCTGAGATTTGAACCCTGAGATGGGTCTCCTGAGCTGGTCTCTCTCCACTCACAGGTTCGAGGTTGTCCCCTGCCCAGAGCCATGTTCCGGGGTCCAGAAGTCCAAGGCGCTATGGCTCAGTTCACACCACCAGAAGGAGGTGGAAGGGACCAGAGCCAAGCCCAAGCCCCTTCTCATGCCCATCAACACGTTCTCCGGCATCGTCCAGTGAGCCTGAAGGGGTAGTGGACGCGCTGAGTCCAAGAGCTGCTGGCCCACGAGGAAGGACACACTACCCACCAGTCCAAATACTCACACCGATGGCCGGAGCAAGGCCAGGCTGCCCTGGACTGGCCCCAACGAGGAGCCAGTGAGTGCCTGGAGCACAAGGAGGCTGGCCGTGAGGTTGACGGAGCCCACGCGAAGGCCCCAGGATGCCCGGGCAAAGCTGCGCACACACACAAGCCCAGCTCCTGGCACAGCTGTCCGCTCCTTCCAATTCCCACCTCTCCCACTCATGCTCCCCCCAGCCCTTAAGACCACAGTGACAGCTGCTGTTCTGGTCAGGGCCCGCGTCCTGGGGGGAAATGGGAAGTAAACAAAGGCAACTACACCTCCTCTGCCTCCCACGTCTGCTCCCTTCCCTCACTCGAGCCTCTGCCCACCTCACCCACCCCCGGGCGTCTCTCTCGGTTGAGAGGAAAGTGTCAGATTCAATAAATGCACACTAAAGTGTTTCTGTTTTTATCTAACACCGGCAATATTCCTATTTTAATAGGGGCTGGGGGCAGGACTACCCTGTGAATCCACTTGGGCCAGGTAGTGTCTGCCTGACCACACGTTGACGTAGGGACTCCCAAAACAGAGGAGGGAATGCAGGCTAGTTTCAGAGAAACCAGAGATTAGAGACAGTAAAATGCTTGGCTCTTGAGTTCAAAAACTCACACGCAAGTTAAAATAGGGAAGATCAGTGGCCCAGAACCAGTTCCCTCGCCCCCAGTACTAGCTGTGGGTGGGGGAGAAAGGAATACAGAGAACATAAAGGCTAGGCTTGAGCCCATCCCGTCAGCTTGCAATGAAAGCAAGCTGTAGACCAAATCCTGCCACGCATACACCCCCACCCGACTCCCTCCCACCCCAACCAAATCCGGCGCTGTGAGCAAACCTGTCTCTGGATGTGGCTGGTTAAGTAAATGTTGGCTAACGTCCGAGTTGGACGTCCTAGGTGTAGATTAAAACTAACCCCTTCTGGGTCTAGATGGACCCCGGATGGGGTGTGGAGTGCCACTCCAACACAGCCCTCAGCTGCCAGCCCTCTCTGGGGGTGGTCCCAACTGAAGAGGATGGTGTCACCCAGCCATGCCCCTTCCAGGGGGCACCCACGTCCCAAGAAGCAGCTCTGAGCCCTGGGGACAAAAATAGCTGCCTTCTGGGGCTCTGATTGGAGGGAGGCGGGTGATGAACAACATAACAAGTGACAAAGAGCCCCGATCTTGTGCGGGACAGTAGCTGCTGGGGAGAAAACTAAAGCGGGACGCGAGGGTGGAGTCTGGGAGGGAGTGGGTGGTATTTCAGTGAGGGTGGCCTCGGGCGGCCCCTGACAGTAACCGGGTGGTCCTGGCCTTTGAGTAAATCCTGAAGATGAGGAAGGAATTCGACTTCTATACTCACTCTCCGCTCCCCAATAGTTTCACTCGCCTGAAGCAGTTCAGGGGTCAAACTCAGTTCAGCGGGGGTCGCGGGGCTCAGCTTGGAGCGCAGCACCTGTACACACGGCAGGTGGCAGGTGCGGGGGAGAGCCAGCAGTGCCTGGCCCAGGAGGACAGGACCCGGCAGGTGGCAGGTGTGGGGGCAGCCAGCAGTGTCCGGCCAGGAGGACAGGACCTGGCAGGTGGCAGGTGCGGGGGGAGCCAGCAATGCCAGGCCCAGGAGGACAGGAGGCGGCAGGTGGCAGGTGTGGGGGCAGCCAGCAGTGTCCGGCCAGGAGGACGGGAGGCGGCAGGTGCAGCTACAGGTGCGCGCGCCCCGCCCCCAGGTGCACGTCCCTCAGGGCGGGGCCACTTCCGGGAGGGAGGCCGGACACAGGGGCGGGGGCGGCCGTTGACCAGGTGACGGGGCTCAGAGCGAAGCCAGAGGCGGGGTCCGCTCACCTCGGCGCGAGCCTCCCTCCGGGTCCCGCCTCCGCCCGCGCAGCTCCCCCTCCCTCCGCGGCCTGGGTCCCCGGCGCCGGGCAGCCATGAGCGCCAACCCCCAGTGGGACATCCGCCGGGCGCTGGGAGTGGCCGGGCTCTTCCGCGTGGTGTGCGGGGTCCGGGAGGCCGCCGTGAGCCCGTTCCTGACCCTCTACCTGAGGCAGCTGGGTCTGGCCGCGCCCTGGGTGGGCGTCCTGATGGGGACCAGGCACCTGGTCGCCGCCTTCTGGGCGCCCTTCTGCGCCTTCCTGGCCCGGAGCCACCCGAGGAGGAGGGCGCTGCTCGTCGGCTCGCTGCTGGGCTCGGCGGGAGCCAGCCTGCTGGTGCTGCTGGTGCCGCCACTGGACGCAGACCTGGGGCCCCGCTCCTGCCACGCCGGCCCCAGCGTGACCCCCGCACTGGCGGTGAACGTCACCCTGACCCAGGAGCGCGGCTGGAGCCTCCCAGCCGAGAGCGGTGCTGGGATCAGCCACGCCTCCAGCTTCAGGAAAGGACTCGTGGAAAGTGCCCAAGAACCTTCCGGGCATCTGCCCAGAAGCTTGGTGGGCTCCGGGGAAGGAGCCTGGACCGCATCCGAAGTCCGCCATCCTGTCGCTGCAGGGAGGGAAGAGGCGCCCTGGGAAGAAGGTGCCTCGAAGGTGGTCAGCACCGCCCGCCCTTCGCTGGCCGGGGGTACAGCGCTGGCGAGTCCAGCCAACGTGTCCGTGACCCAGGGGGACTCGGGGACCCTGGGCCTGTCCCCGGAAGGGTTGCTGCGGACTTTCCTTCCCTGCGTGGTGTCCTTGGTGTTCTGGGAGCTGCTGGCGGCCCCTCTGGAGCAGGTGGCGGACGACAGCCTGTTTGAGTACCTGGATGCTGTGGATGCCACTGACCGGCACCGAACCCTTTGGGCCTGGAAGCCGCTGGGCACGGCGGCGGGCGTGTGCGGCATCGCGGCCTTGGTGGAGCAGCTGGACTGCTCCCTGAAGGCCAGCGGCCCCCGGGGGGTGGTGTACTTCTACGGCTACGCCCTGGTCAGCGTCCTGGCTCTGCCGGTCAGCACTGTTTTCCCCGTCCCCCTGTGCAGGCGGCGGGAGCCCAGCTGCAAAACCAGCAAAGCGCTGTCTCTGGTGGAGGGCGACCCCCGCCTCCTCCTCCTGGCCATCACTGTCTTTCTGGTCGGAGCCGTCACCAGCACCACCCAGAACTTTCTGTTCTGGCACATGCAGGACCACGGCAGCAGCGAGCTGGTGATGGGCTTCTCCGTGGCCCTGGGCTTGCTGGGGGAGGTTCTCCTCCACCCGTTCAGGGCCACGTTGCTTAGGAAACTGTCCAGACTGGGAACCCTAGGGCTGGGGCTGGGCTGCCTCTCGGGGCAGCTGCTGTACTACTCCTTCCTCTGGAGCTGGTGGTCCGTCCTCCCTGCGCAGGTCTTGAGTGCCATCAGCCACGGGGCTCTGTGGTGGGCGGTGGGCGCCTCCCTAGAGGACCTGGCCACCCCCGGAATGGAGAGACCTCTGAGTGCCATGTTCCGAGGCCACTTCTATGGGGGCGGGGCCAGCCTGGGCAGCTTCGTGGGCGGCTTCGTGGCGAGGCACTTCAGCCTGGCGGTGCTCTACCAGGCCGGCTGCGCCGTCCTGGGGCTCTGGCTGGTCCTCTTCCTGTCCGTCCAGCCCAGGCTGCCCCAGGAGCCGCGGGTCAGCTACTCGAAGCTGCTGGTCGTGGAGGCGAGTGACACGAGCGACTCGGAGCAGGGGACCGAACGGGACTGTCTTGTGAAGGCCAGTCTGGGAAGGAGCCACAGGACTGGACAGAACTCGGCCTGCTGAGGACAGAGTCCCCGAGTCCTGCCCGGGGCTCCACGGCCTCGGGAGAGAGAGGGCACGTCGATGCGGAAGCCCCCCAGGTTCCTCTCCTTGTCGGATTGCAGCTCAATTTTGTAAAAAGCCATGGAGGAAAGAAAGCATTTGCTACAAAAACAAAGTTCCCTCTGTGGTCACTGCCTTTTGGTCTATGAGGTTTGCCAGAGCTTTCCTAGCACGGATCCGGTGCTGCTGAATCCGGCCCTGGCGGGAGCGCTCGGGTCAAACAGGCTGCGCCAGGGTGACCATGGGGCCTGCAGGGTTCCAGCAGCCGAGGGAGCAGCTGTGCATTCCTGTGGGTCCTAATGGGCCTGCGCCTGATCCTATTAAAGCCACGCCTGGGCAGGTAAGAGTTGTCATGAAAATTAGAACTCCCCCCCCACCACCCGACCCGATACACAGGTGCCCACACTCAGACCCAGGTACTTAAGTTTCCAATTAGAGAAGATGATGGAGATGTAATATGTCCAGGGGAGAGGAGGTGGGAGTTCATGAGTTTTCATTCTTACTCTCAAATGTGTCACCGGGGATAGAATCCTTAGGACTGCCTTCCATTCTTATGTCAGAGCAAAGGCAATGTCATGTCCTTTGGACTCGCATTGTACACACTCCCCTCACCTCTGCTTTGATTAGTGTGCGGCGGCCTCTGTAGGGTTCAGGTGCCACGGGTAGTCCACACGGCACCTGTGCCTAATCACTCGGTTGGGCACTTTTGCAAACCCTCCCCACATCCCAGAAAACGGTTTTTTATTCCAGGGACCAGCCCCCAGAGCCTTCTATTTTATAATCAGGTGGGTGTAGGATATTGGGTTTAGAAGGGGCCTCAACCGCAGAAAATGTCTCATAGCTGGGGAAAGGAACACACCCAGAATGTCCAATGGGTTAGTCATGGTTCTAGCAACTTTGTTCTTTTAAAAGTTCCTAAGAGTCTACGGCCATACCACCCTGAACGCGCCCGATCTCGTCTAAAAGTTCCTAAGGGTTCAAATAACCAACAAAAAATAACCTCTACCTTCAATACTAGTAATTAGGGATTCATTTGTCTTACATAAGAAGTCTAGGGGTAGGCAGTCCAGAGCTAGTATAGCTGTTTCACGATGCCACCGGGGACCCAAATCTTTTCATCTCTTTGCTTCATCATCCTCAGCTTATAGACCTCTCTCCCATATTGTTCACTCATTACACGGTGGCTCTGCAACTGCAGGCCTCTCATCCATGCTCCAGGGAGCGAGAGGATTGAATGCCTAGGTCAGGAAAACAAGAAGCTTCCCTGAAATTCATAGCCCCCGTCTGCTCACGTGGCCACCCTGAACTGCAGAGGCGTCTGGGAGGTGGAGTGTTTTCCAGTGGGCACATTTACACCCCAAGCAAAATCAGGGTCCTGTGAGGGAGAAGCGGGGCTGGCACTGCCTAGCCCAGCGCCAGAAGCGGAGCTCACATTCAGGCCTGTCTCGTTCCAAAGCCTGCGTTCTTTCTGCACAGCAAGCCTGCTTCCCACAGAAATGCCCTGAGCAACTAGACCTCACCGCAACCCTAGGAATAACGCAAATTTGTTCGCTGCATTTTACAAACAAGAAAATGGAGTCTTGGAAAAGTCACACAGTGGGTCGCGGGCAAGAACACCACCAGAGCCCTGATCTCCTTTACCCCAAATTTAGTGCGTTTTCTGCTGCGCCAGCAGGTCCACGCCTGCCTGGCCACCCAAGTCACCTGAGGAGCGTATCCAAAAAGACAGGTTCCTGGGAGCCATCGGAATCTCTCAGGTGGGGCCCAGAACCCCCCAGCGATGCAAACACCAAGCGAGTCTGTGGCTAACCACGCCCTCCGCGTCTCCCACTCCTTTGCTGAATGCTTCTTAGCCCGAAGTGAAAAGAACAGTAGCTACTGAGTGTTACTCTATGTAGACAATGTTCTAAACACTTCACAGGTGTCGCTCCTTTAGTCCTAAAGCACCTTAGCTGGAAGCCATTATTACCATATCCAATTTCCAGATGACAAAGCTGACCGCTAAGTAACTGGCTTGAGGACACAGAGCTAGTAGGTGGCAGAGCGGGGCTCCTGAGCCGGCCTGGGGCCGAAGCCTGAAACTGTCATCTCTGCTCTGTGGCCACGAAATGGGACAAAAGATGGAACATTACATATTAAGGTTTAAGGCGGCTATCACTTGAAATCTACTGGGTAGAGATAGCATTCACTCTGTAGACAGAACATACAGTAATACCAAAATGCAAGCACATGTGTGTTCCTAACATAAGCAAGAGGGTGCGGAACAAGCGCTGGCTTAAGGAAAGAGCTGAGAAGGTGAGTGTGGTTCCGCAGGAAGAAAAGGAAGAGGAGGAGAAAGGAGCACGAGGTGGAGGAGGAGGAGGAAGAGTTGAAAGGAAACTGAGTGATATCATGGTTTAAGGATCTAAACATGCTGAGAAATTTGTGTTTCTGGCTATTTATTATTTGGCTAGCCTCTGTTTGTAAAGAATTATGCTACTTGTCATGGAAAATACAAGAAGGAATAAAACACATAACCTCCTACCCTCCAGATTTTCTAGGAGATTTACTTCTTTTTTAAAAAATATTTCTTGCTATTCTCCAAGAAGACTCCATATTTGCTACCTTGTTTTTATTGATTTCAGAGAGAGAAAGAGATAGAAACATCAATGATGAGAGAGAATCATTGATGGGCTGCCTCCTGCACGCCCCCTCCTGGGGATCGAGTCCGAAGCCCTAGCACCCCTGACCTGGAATCGAACCGTGACCTCCTGGTTCATAGGTCAATGCTCAACCACTGAGCCACACCGGCCGGGTGGGAGATTTACTTCTATACGTACACACATACAAAGGAAGCACAAGACACTGAAAAATGCCACACACACACACACACACACACACAGAGCAGTACAGGAGTTTAGGGAAGAGACAGATCATTTCTGACTCAAGAAGTGAAGGAAGGTTTTGTGGCATTACATTTCAGCTAAGCTTCAAGGACAGGAAAGCTAATCGGTAGAGAGAGGGTGGTAACTCGGGGAAGGGCATTCCAGGCAGAGGGCAGAGCGTGAGCAATGTTACAAAGGTGGCAAATACGGGGTCTTCTTGGAGAATAGCAAGAAATATCAAGACGGGAAAGATGGCTTAGGACCAGATCAAGGAAGGTTTTGATTCGGTAGACTTCAGGTAAACCATGGAAGGTTCTGGACAGGGTCATGATAGATGAGGACTGTGCTGAGCTTTCATTAAAAAAAAACAAAACAAACAAAAAAATACAGCACTAGCTTTATTGATGTATTAATTGACATGTAATAAACTGCACACATTTAAATTGTACAATTTGATAAGTTTTTAATATATATACACCTCCCAAATCAACACCATGATCAACATAGTGAACATATAGACCCCCCCAAAATTTCCTCCTGCCCCTTTGCAATCCCTCCTTTCTCCCTCACTCTACCTGGTCTTAGGCAGCACTGCTTTCTAAGGTCTACTTTCTGTCACTATGCAGGGGTGGGCACAAGTAGATTTACAGTTGTGATCATCAGAGCCTGCACGTCTTTTTCCATATGAACAACTGTAAACCTCCTTTTGCCGACGGTGTCCGCATTTTTAGAGACTATCATATGTACTCCTCTATGTCCGACTTCTTTCACTCGGCATGATTGCAGTGACTTCTGGCACCAACTACCCGGAGTTAGGCCATACTCTACAGGTTAAGGGCACACAACTGCCCTCAATTCAGACACCCTCACTTCTGACTAACTGGCTACAGATTTGAAGGGGCCCACTCCCCACTCGGGTTCAATAATTCATTAGAACCAGTCACATGGTTCAGGAACGCTCTGTACTTGGGATTACGGTTTCATGATAACCAAAGGACACAAATCAGAACCGGCTGAAAGAAGAGACGCAGAGGGGGCGCGGTCTGGGAGGTCCCAGGTGTGAGGTGTCCCGTCCTCTCCCTGTGGAGTCAGAACGCATCCTGCGGTCAGCACACTGATGCACCAATGGATGGAGTATTACCAACAGGGAGCCTCACCAAGCTTTGGAGTCCGTGGCTTTTAGTGAGGCTTCATTATATAAGCCTGATTCGTTGAATCATTGGCCTGTGACTCAATTTCCAGTCCCTTTCTCCTCCCCAGGAATCAGACTGCCAGGATATTATGTGGCTCGAAGTCTCAAATGTCTAACATGTGATTGATCTTTCTTGCATGGACAATCTGTATTCAGAGTCACCTCGTTCGCACAAACACAGGTGTGGTCTGAGAGGCCCATCGTGAATAACCAAAATCATGTACACAAACAGAACAAGACAGGACGAACCGGACAAGCTAACTGTCACAGGAGAAGTTCAAACAGTGAGTTCTTCATGAAGTCTGGGGCAGGTATGCTGGCTGAGGGCTGGGTGCTCAGAGACACCCTAAGGAGATGATGAAGGGTAGGCTTGCGCATGGAAGAAAGAACTGGGAGTTGCATGCTTCGACTTCGAGCTGTGACTTTTACTCTGTTGACTAGCCAGCGGGTCAGTTAAACTTCATAAAATCAAAACTAAATAAATGTTTAGCTCCCAGCCTCATGGCTGTCAGAAATGTCAAGTTCTAACATATGTTGGTTCCAGCTAAAAGGAAAGCAAATATTGAATGAGCTATTAACTTTTATTCTCAGGTTTACTTAAACTATTATTTCCCAAATGACTTTTGTACAACACTTAATCCTAGTGGGGTGGGGTGGGGGCAATTAAAAAAAAAATTCTGGCCTGGCCACAGTGGCTCAGTAGTTGAGCGTCAACCTATGAACCAGGAGGTCACAGTTCGATTCCCAGTCAGGGCATATGTCCGGGTTGCAGACTCAATCCCAGATCATGCAGGAGGCAGCCAATCAACAATTCTCTCTCATCACTGACATTTCTATCTTTCTCTCCCTCTCCTTTCCTCTCTGAAATCAATAAAGATATATTTGTTTGAGAAAGGATTCTGTGGCCGGGGAGAGGTCAATGGGGAAAAAGGAGACATGTGTAATACTTTAAACAATAAAGAATTTAAAAAAAAATAAAAGGATTCTGTGGCTAACCGGTTTGGAAAATGACGTAAATTATTGTCACTTCTGAGAAAATTACAATAAACATTGGCAATTAAAGACTTGTAAAAGCCCTGTAGTCAATAAACTTGTTAGCTCTGTTGGACCTGTAATTCCCCTTTTATATCCAGTACCACAACCTTCTTCCGGGTCACACCGACCATGATCTTGCAGAAGTAATGCTCTCTACAAGAGACTGGAAAACACCACCGTTGGCATTTTCTGTGTGAACTTGGCAACCCAGCAGTCAGTGCTCAGGGACAAACCTGGGCTCCCACACCCTGCTGAGAACTTGACAAAGCTGCTCTCATTGCGCCAGAGCATCCGCCTTCTTCACAAGCGGAGCAACTGCGGTTCAGACAGGTTACAATTCCAAACCAGGTGTGTCTGAGCCAGTCCTCTCCACCTCGATGTCAATAATGATTCCGATTAGTGGAGAGGCTATTCCTCGCAGGGGAGCGAGCGATAATCAGAGGCAGGGACAAGGCGGGGACGACTCATTGAGTTGGTTTTTGGATTTCACATGCCGAGTGGTGGAAAATAGGCTGGAGACATGGGTTGGAATCAGATGTGGACACCCTAAATGTCACCCTAAAGGAAAGGGAACTCACACAGGTTGACTATGCCCACCCTCTCTGTGCCTAACATCCGTATATAGTACTGCCTGTCATGCTCATTTTGCAGCAGGGGAAGTGGAGGTGCAGGAGATTAACTGACTTAGTTGCTCAGGGTCATGACTATTAGGGGGTGGAGCATGGTTGAGCCCAGATATGACCATTGCAAATCCCATGCCCCCAGGAAGGGAAGGTGTCACAGCCAGGGAAGAGGCCCTGAAGCTTTCTGACTCTCTTTTGCCAGTTGCGTTGTGAGCAATGGGTCTGAGTTAGGGAGCTTCCGGGGCTGCTGGGATGTCTGCTTTGGACAGACCATTGTGACCGTCCAGGTAGGAAGGGACTGCATCTCAATAGCCCATGAGGATCTAATGACAAGGTCATGTATGGGCTATGGACTGAATTGTGTCCCCTCCAAATTCATAAACTGAAGCCCAAACATCCAATATTTGGTAGGGCCTTTAGTTAATGATTAGGGTTAAATGAAGTCATAAGGGTGAGGCCCAAATCCGTGAAGATTGGTGTGTTTATGAGACACCAGAGAACGCTCACACTCCACCACTCCCTCTCTCTCTCTCTCTCTCTCTCTCTCTCTCTCTCTCTCTCTCTCTCTCTCTCATTCTCTCCACACACACACTCCCCACCTGAAGTGCACAGAGGAGAGGCTACATGAGGACCAGTGAGAAGGCACATGTCCATAAGCCAGGAAGAGAGGCCTCACCAGAAACTGCATTTGCCAGCACCTTGATCATGAACTTCTCGCCTCTAGAACTGGGAGAAAATAAATGTCTGTTGTGTTCAGCTCGAGAAGACTAAGGCAGTATGCGAAGGAGTTTTCAAGGTGGGATCAATAACATAGCCCTTGGATTTGATTGGATAATGAGGTGGAGAGTTAAGGAAGGAAGTATCAAAGGTCATAGACAATTTTACCATTTTGAATCCATATGAGGGAGAAAGTCTGTAGAAATGGCAGAATTCGGAATGATGGAAAATGGATGCATAGATCATAAACGTTAAAGACAATACAGCAAAAAAAAAAAAAAAATCACTCCTAATCCTGCTCGCTCCCTTCCTGCAATCGCTGACTGTCGCCGAGACCACGGACATCACTGTTTGGTGACACCTGTGACATGGAGAAGAGCAGAAGGCATTCCCAATAGCCAGAGGCTTTCCATAGCCATGTCACCCTCTTGTCAAGCCCGGTTGGGGAGTAGCTTGGAGCCAGGAGGTTGGACTGGACTGGAGTTCTCCATCCTGGGAGCCTGCGGTCTGAGACAGGGACGCGGCTCGGTGCGGTGTCTTCTGCTGCAGAGTCAGGTTGAGATGTGACCCCGTGACCAAATCACTCACCCCACTGGGTCTCAGCTTCCGAGTCTGAAAATCAGGGGCCTTGGCCTCCGTGACCTTCCAAATTTGTGCCGCTCGACGGTGACATGATGCCTTCCTTTGAGGAGCTGGGCGTTTCCTCCCGAGGAGACGGGTTACCCTAAGGCGGCCAGGGCCCTGCCCCGGCCCCTCTCACCTGGCAGAGTCGCACAGCATCCATTGAATGACTGTCCGCTTCCTTCCCCGAACCTGGCACAAAGCCCTGGGTGTGCTGTGCAGTGTGACCACATTGAGCCCCCAGCTCCAACCCTAGGGGAGAGAGCCCCTAGACCCGCCTGCCCGCAAAGTCAGGGCCGGGGTGGGGAGGGTGGGAGGAGGGCGAGCGGGGAGGGCATGGACCAGAGGGTCCATCTGTGGGAGCTGAATTGCATGCCTGTGCGTGACGGCGGCAGCGTGGGGTCTGTGATGGAAGGGGCACCACCTGTGTGGGGAACTCATTCCTGGTGGCATCCAACTTCCCACTCCTCTCCACTCCCTCCCTCCCCCACTCCCCAGCTGAGCTCCTGTCAATCATCACAGGCGCAGCCTGGGATTCCTGTATCCCCTCTGCCCTTTGCAAGAAGTGGGGGTATCCTCTTGGCCCAAACAGCCATTGTCTGCCTCCACGTGGGGTGGAAGGGCAGTAAGATGGGGCTGGAGAGGGTTTCTGAGAGCAAACGGAGACAAGAAGGGAGGGAAGGAGGAGGGGGTTCCACCAGCAGTTCAGCATCGTTCCACCAGGAGGCACCAAACACATTGGGAAACTCCCCAGTGGCTGGCTTCCTTGGGCAAACAGGGTCTGGTCCCTTCCCAAAGCTCCTGCTCCGGCTGAGGTGGGCTCCCTGAAGACCCTGTAGCTCTAGGAGCCGGGCACGTACAGAAAAGCCCGAGGATCAGGTGCCACCTGCTGGGCCGGCTTTGGGTGAGAGACAGGAGGTGTGTCCAGGAGGGGCCTGGGGAAAGGGGCCAGCTGCAAGGGCCTGCATTGGACTTGGCCTGTGATAAACACAGGTACCAACAGCGGGCCCAGCCCAGAGCAGCCCCAGGCATTGCTTCCTGAGGAGACAGGCCAGCCTAATGCCGCCTTAGTCTTGGTCAGGCTGGGGAGGAGTTGGCGTGAGTGTGGAAGAAACGGGACAAGTGTTCCACTTGAGTTTCCTAGAACTGGTAACGGGCCCCATGGGGTCAGAGCCCCACTAATAGCTTCAGCTCCATAGATCTGCACCCCCTGCTCTTCGGCCTCCCTCCCCGTCCAACACTGGCTGCACCTGTTTATTTCTGGGAGCCTACCGCGAGGGCCTCTGGGTGTTTACAAATGAGTCTGACCTCACCAGGCATCCACCGGCCCCCATTACCAACGGGAAAAGCTGAGAGGGTTTGTCACGGGAGACGTGCAGGGAATCCCGACACCCTCTGACGTCACCGTGTTACACTGTCTTCCTTTTCTCCGGTAGCAGATGGCGTCAACAAAGAGTCCTTCTATTTCTCTTGGCAAGTTCCATCGAAATCTGGGCGTCCTTTTCCCAGACAAAAAGAGCATACTTCCAGGAAGGAAAGAATCAAACGCATGCTTTTGCTTAGAGGGGGTGTGACTGGCTTTCTAGGTTTCTGCTGGAGGATAGTGAGAAGCTTGCCCTCAGTGCGACAGATTCGCTGAGAGAGACATGAACCTGCGGTGACTGAGGTCAGAGGGCTGTGAACGGATGCCGCCAGGGGCCGCCCTTTCTAAGGAAAGTTCATTGTAACCGAAAGGATCTAAGTAAGAATAGCCTGGGAGAGAAGAGCCACCAGATGTCACTAGTCCGTTCCAACTGGGGCCCACCACCCCGTTCGCGGCCACCACCAATGGCCATGCGTGCTGGAGGCTAGTAGAACAAGTTTTCTTGTATAAAGGGAACTTAGGGTATGAGTGTTTATACTGTTTCTATTCATTCATTTGACATTTTTTCTGAAAATGTATGCTTTTTACCCAAGTTTTCCAATGCATTGCGTGTATAATTGTGGAGGCAAAAACTGCTGCATGCCTCCCCAATATTCATTCTTCTCTCTTTACTCAAATTGTGTTCCTAAACCATTGTATTTCAACTAAAACGGTCACCTTCCCAGATTCCCTTGCATGTGGAAATGTGCATTTTTACCACTACCGTTACCACTATTCATCAAAGCAGAACTTTCCCAGGTGTAGGCTCCACCCCCTCCTGCTCCACTTTCCTTAGAGGAGAAGCAATCATCTTGAAACCAGACGTTGGCCAGCCTGAGCAAGGAAAGCCTACAGTCGGTTGAACACAGTTTGTTTTTGGTTTTGCTTAGTTACGCTTATCAGAGGTTTGTGTTTCGTATTTTCAAAAGACCTGTTTTTAGTTTGGGTCATTTTATTCTTGTTTGTCTCCTTTTCACCTCTGCCATTATGTGTTATTTACTTCCTTCTAATTTTTGTGACTTCCCTCCATTGCTCTTTTTCTTTTCTTTTTTTTACTTCTTGAGTTACACACTTAACTCTTCTGTTCTCAGGACTTCTAATTTGCCCATAAATGTAATCAAAAGTTTTCATTTCCCTCATTTATTGCTTTAGTGCACCTCTTGACATTGTAACTCAGCACAAACTTTGGCAATGTGACTCAGTTCTAAATATTTCATAATTTCCCTCGTCATTTCTTTTTTAGCCCAAAGGTAACTTAATTTTCCCCCCAGGAATATGGGATTTTTAAGTGTTCTCTTTTTATTGAATTCTAACTTTATTTCGTTATGGTTTTGAAATTGTTCTTTGTGACTTGCAAGAGATTTCCGTTGTTAATTAAAAAGAAGTATGTCTGTGTAGACATATTTTAGTTCAAGATTATTTAATTGTATTAGTCAAATATTCTATTCTGCTATTTTTGGTCTGCTTGATGTATCATATTCTGGAAGAGTTGAATAGCCCGGCTGGTGTGGCTCAGTGGTTGAACCAGGAGGTCACAGTTTGAGATTCCTGCTCAGGGCACGTGCCCAAGGTGTAGGCTCAGCCTCCAGTGGGGGGCAGGCAGGATGCAGCCAATCAGTGATTCTCTCTGAACTTTGATGTTTCCATCTCCCTCGCCCTTCCTCTCTCTGACATCAATTAAAAATAAAACACATTTTTAAAAAAAATCTCCAAATATAATTTGGATATATCCATTTCCCCCATTTTAGCTGTTTGTTGCTTTATATATTTTGAGGCCACATTGCTGAGTGCATATATGTTTATGATTGTCTTTTTTATTTATTATTTATTATTAATATATAACATTTCTATTTGTTACCTGTTATTTTTCACCCAAAATTCATTTTTTTCTTCTGATGCTAAAATTATTACCCTAAAGTTCTTTCTTTTATAATGTGGTTAATAAAATACTATTAAATATTAAATAAAATATTAAATAAATATTACTTGATATTAAATATTTCATATTAAAATATTAAATGAAATAATATTAAATGTTAAATAATAAAATGTTTTTAACCTTTTATTTTCCAATTTTGCTCCAATGATCTCTTGCTAACAATATTTTATTGCATCTTGTTTTTTTTTAGCCAATCAGAGATTGGCTAAAAATTTTGATTTGTGAGTTTAATTCATCTCATTTATGTTTATTAATGTTATTTCAGGACTTCTTTCTGCTACCTCACTTTGTGTTTTCTATTTACCATACTTCCTTTCTACTCTTTGACATCTTTGGGATAGTTCAAAATTTCTTCTCTTCAAATGACAAGTTTAGATTTTCTACTTTCCATTGACAAGATCAAATTATTCTGTCAAAAATAATACATTCCATTTATACACTTCTCATGGTTAACCTAACTTATTATGACCTTTATTTATGTTTATTCGTCCCCCGTTGATATCTTAAGCTTAACAAATCTATACTTAAACAGGGCAAGTACCCTAGCATACTTCCATAACCCTCCAGTCTTCCCTCCCCTCATCAGATCCCCATTCTCCTTCCCCAGCCATGCTTCTACTCTGACTTTATTTCTGAATTATCTGTGAGATATATATATTTTTACAGGAGAGAAGCATTGCTAATTAAGGTAACATTACACTTTTCTAGACTGTGTTCTCCCCTTTACTTTGCTTGCTTCATTGCTTCTTCCTGGATTCATTTCCCATCTTACTGAGGCACTGCTCCTTTTACAATGCTTTCAAGGGAGATCAACTTTTGGAATGGTGAAGTGAGGATCTTGGTGAACCACTCTCCCATAAAAACAACAAAAATACCGACAGAACAACTTAAATCAGCCATTTCAGAACTTTGGAAATGTACCAAAGCCACTGAGAGAACTGAAAATCCTCTCTCCAAGAGAAACTACTGAACTTGAATAAAAGAGTGGTGTCTGTGGAATTGTAACTAGGGCCCATTCCTGTCCTCTCCCCCCGCCGCCATATCCGTGGCCTAGAAGCCATGGAAGGCCAGCAGGCTCACCGAGAACACTGACCTCTTTGGTGCTATGTTCAAAGCCCCATCCCTAGACCACAGACAAGATTTGTCCAAATTAGCAGCTACCAGGAAAACATCCATTCCCAAGGTGTTGTGGCTATGTGATGTGACTTGGGACAGTGGATAAACCTTCCCAAGGGCATTACCCCCAAAAAAGAAAAACAAATAGGAAAAAAAAATAGCAATCTGCTGGAAATACCTCAACTGCCTACGGCTGTGATTTGGGTTGAAACAAACAAGGGCAAAGGTTTAAAAGTAAGCCCTGGGGAATTAGAAAGCCACAGGGAACTCTGAAAAGCTCCAACATATTCTTGAGGTTCTAGAAGGCTGCACACATGTGCATTCTTGGGAAAGACCTTGGAAAGGAGGCTCCAGTCACTCACCTCTGGCTGACCTTCAGGCCCTGTGCACTTAGAAAGCGAAAGCTAAGGCTGTTCAGGCATTCAAGCTGCCTCAAGTTTGAATGTGTACCTTCAGACATTGTTCCCCTTGTCAAAGGGTAAAGACACACAAACAAGGCATTAAAAAAAATCTTCAGACCAATCATTGACTCACCACTAAATTATACTGAACCAGGAGTGAACCTTAGAAAACAGACTTAAAAATAAGATCTTAAAAAAAAGGGGGCCTAGCAGAGAACTCAAGGGCTTCACACTGCAGGGAATGTAGAATCTATATAATTAATTCAGGAAAGTCATTTAACAAATAATCAGCAACAAGAACAAAAACAACAACAATGACAAATCTGAGGAAAGAGAATCTGATTTCAAGTTGTTACAATATATTATGTTAAATGTGTAATTTTGACAAAATTTAAAAGATATGGAAAGAAACAGAAAAGTTTGTGAGATACCCTGTAAAATGAATAACCAACAGAAAATATTTCTGAGGAGACAAGGATGTTTAAGTTAATAGACAAAGACTTTAAATTAGCTAGTAGAAATTTTTTAAAAACTAAAGGATACCATGTCTAAAAAATAAAAGGAAATTATGATAATAGTATCTCACCAAGTAGAAAACATTAACAAACAATAGAAATTACAAAAAGCAATCAAATAGAAATTCTAGAATTGAAGAGTACAACTGCTAAAATGAAAACCTTACTCAATAACAAATTTAGACTATCAGAAGAAAGAATCAACAAACTTGAAGATAGGTTAATAGAGATTATCAACTCTCAGGAAAAGAATTTTAAAAAAAGAACAGGCCCTAACCGGTTTGGCTCAGTGGACAGCGCGTCGGCCTGCGGACTGAAGGGTCCCAGGTTCGATTCCGGTCAAGGGCATGTACCTTGGTTGTGGGCACATCCCCAGTGGGGGGGGGGGGGGTGCGGGAGGCAGTTGATCGATGTTTCTCTCTCATCAATGTTTCAAACTCTCTATCCCTCTCCCTTCCTCTCTGTAAAAAAATCAATAAAATATATATTTAAAATAAAAAGAAGAACAGAGCCTCAGAGACCTATAGAATAATTTAAAGCATACCAATATTCACCTAATAGGAGCCTCAGAAGGAAAAGAAAAAATTAGAGAGAACAAATAATATTGGAAGAAATTTTGACTAAAAACATCCCAAATTTGATGAAAACAGTATATTCATCCAGGAAACTTAACAAACTCCAAATAGAATAATTCAAAATAACATCATAGTCCAAGTGGTAAAAGTCAAAGACAGAGAGAGAAAATCTTGAAAGCTACAGGAGGAAACCCATTTATCATGTTCCAGGTGCCTCAGTAAGATTAACAGCTGACTTCTTAGCAGAAATGATAAAGACAGAAGACAGTGAAATGACACCTTCAAAGTGTTGAAAGACACAGACTATCAATCAAGAACTCTATACCTAGCAAAACTCTCCTTCAAAAATGAAGGTGAAATTAAGATATGTCTAGATAAACAAAAACAGAGAACTGGCCACTAGCAGACCTGCCCAGAAATACTAAAGGGAGTTCTTCAGGCTGAAATACAAAGAATTAGACAGTAACTAGAATTCACATGAAGAAATAAAGAACACTAGTATAGATAACTATATAAGTAAATATAAAAGACAGTATAAATATATTTTCGTTATAATTCTTTTTTCTCCTATCTGATTTAATAACAACTGCATAAAGCAATAATTATAAAACTGTATTATAATAAGAACTTTTAAAAAGGCTAGCAGAGGGCTTATACTATATCAAGATATAATTTGTATGACAATAATAGCACAAAGGAGGAGGAAGAGAATGGAGGTGTATTGGAGCAAAGTTTTGTGGACTATTGAAATTGAGTTAATATCTACCCAAACCAGATTGTTTTAAATTAAAGTGCTAATTGTAATGCCAAAGGTCAACCACTAAAAAAATAATTTGTTAAATGGTTTCAAAGAAGATCCAGATATGATAAACTTTTTGAGAATTTATGTGCCTAACAATATTTTTAATTCATGATCACAATTTAATAGTAGTTAAGATGCATTAAAAGTTCTAGAATTTGAAAAGTCTTTGCCCTTAAGTCTTTTGAAAATACTATTCCATTGTTATATTGCATCCAGTTTCATGTTGAGAAGTCTGATATCAACATATTTCTTGTTACTTGTAGGTGATCTGCTTTTTCTCTGGAAGGTTTTAGAATTGTCTTTTTCAACAACAACAACAACAAAAATAAATAATAATAAAATGCCTAGGAATAAATTTAACAAAAACTGTACGAGACCTATATAAAGAAATCCATGTAAATGGAATGAATCCATTCCAGACCCTCAAAAGCAAAAACAAATAAACAAAATGAAAGTATTCACAGCACAATCTCCTGAGATGTTAACAATGCGAGGTTTAGCGGTAAACTGACTCCCACTCCCGCATTCTCTCCTTTGTTTGTCGCCTGAGAGACGTGTGTGACTGATGGTCATACAGGTATTGGCATGAAAGACTTGTCAGGCTGAGAACCAAAGTTTTGTTGGACAACTGAGACCCCTCTCCAACCGCAACCGAATTGCTCCAGATGGGAGATGTTTGAGAACCGAGGCTTGGCTGTCTTTTTTCTCAGGAGCTCATGTGTCCTTAAGCCACCAGCTACCTTGGCTGGAATGTGTGCTGGAGCAGTCAGAGAGCCTGTGGTGTTGCTGTCTGTGAGCAACCACCTCCCCCTTTGCCTCTCCCAACCAGGCCGTACTCTCTCCCTAAATCATCTGGAGCCTCCTCCTCAGACATTGCTTTTTTCTAGGGGCCGCCTCCCTCTGAGCGCCTGTGTCTGCTTCAGCGCTGTCTCCTCTAACCCCACCGCCCTGGGCTGGCATTAAGTTGGCACTGGGCCAATACTGTTTTCTTGCCACACATGGCAATAGGGTAGGGGCAGCGATCTTCCCAGAACAATGTGCAAGAGAGAATTGGCAGCGTCTGACCGCGGGTCTTGGTCTCTGGCCTTGGTCTCTGCTCTCGACTGCGTTTCACAGAGAGAGACATCCAAACACATGTGCCTCCCTAGGAGTTCCTGCGCTCGGTTCAAGGATCCATCAGCCTCCCTCCCAACTCGCCAGCATCTCCGGGGACAGGAGCAAAGAGCCTCTCCTGGCTTGTCATCTTGTGGGGAACCCGAAGGCAGTCTCGTTTGGGATCCTGGCTTTGCAGCCGCTGAGGATGAAATGAGAGCTTCGTCTCCCCTTTTTTCTATATACGACGAGAAGTCTGGAAGAGGTGACCCCAAGCTGTTCTAGCTCTAAAGTTCTGTGGTTCCGTGCAGTAGACGAAGAGGCGGCCAATAAGAGACATTGGGATATTTTAAGGCTACCCAGTTTCCAAGGAGATAAAGAGACATAACGGGGAACACCCAACAAGAGAGAGCTGTTAGCAAAAACGCATGTCAAGTTTAGAGGGTGGAATGTCAATCAAGTTTCAAGGAACGAGGAGGTGGGGGAGGACGTTGGCAGAGGTTCCCAGGAGAAGAGGAAAGCCACTGACTGAAAAGAGCTTTGGAGGAAAATCGACAAGTGAGAATGGCAAACACCTTGAGGATTTGCGTTCCAATTCCTTAATCAGTATGCCTGACCCAGCAGAAAGCACACGGAATAATCTACTGAACGCTTGTGTCCCCGCTGCCCAATCTCAAATATTGCTCCTCACCAATATATAGTAATCCTCTCCCGACCACCACCAAGAGGTAGGAACCATTATCCTAATTTGTTCTTTATCATTCCCAGGAGTGCATTACAGTTTCACTCTCGATTTTGGTACTCGAGGGCCACATTTTATCTTTAAAAATCTCAAGTTTGGCGTTTGAAGACTGAGAAGTATGGCTACTGGAATACCTGTTTGAGGTCTTAAAAAAAAGTGTCGTTGTTGAAGGAGCCCCAGGCAAGGAGAGTAATAAAGCGAATGGAATAACGAGAAGATTGTTCCTGCTCGTTTAGGTCTCTTCTATGTGATGAGGTCACCGGCAGGAGCTCCCAGAAACGGACTGATGCCAAGAGAGGGCCACACTCCGAGAACATCAAGGTCAGAAGAAAGGGGTAATTCTTTTTACTGATTTTTTTGTCTTGTGACTTATTTTATTTAAAAATATTTCATGGAGGGTGCTTTTTATTGATTTTTATAGAGAGAGGAAGGGAGAGGGAGAGAGAAAAACATGGGGCTGCCTCCTGCACGCCCCCTACCGGGATATTGACTGCAACTCTGGTCGTGTACCCTTACCCGGAATCAAACCGGCAACCTTGTGGTGCACAAGACGGCACCCAACCAACTGAGCCACACTGGCCAAGGTGAATGGGATTATCTTAAGCCCTAAAACGGTCTCAGCAAACAGACGAAAATGCATTCTAAGTATATAATTTGGAGGAAAAAAATGATAATAACATAATTTCATCAACACTAAATACAATTAGGCGGACACTGAAAGCATTTTTATAAATTTGTTTTTGAAATTATTTGTCTCTGAGTAACTCATTTCATTTGCAATTTGCTTCGATATTTTCCCCCAAAAAAGTCTGTGCATAATTGGGAATTTTTGAGAAGTGAGAAAAATCAAGTCCACAGATTACTTTGAAATGAGTGAAATGCTGTGTGAATGCTAAAGTTAACAACTTATGAAGTTGGAATATTACCTTTGTTTGCATTTAAATAATAAATTATTTTTTCTTTTGTGGTTTCCTTTTTTTCTTTTAGAGCCAGTAATCATTTCCAGGCTTCAGACCCTGTTGTAAGCTCTTGAAAAGCTCATAGACCTTGGTTCTGTGCCCAGAGGTCCCGGAGGACCTGCTGAAGAGGTTTTATGGGAGGTGCCTGGGTCTTTGGGCATTACTGACTCCTTTGTCCCAATTTTCCACCCCTACCTCCCCATGGTCACTTATGGCGGTAGTGAGGGCAGTGCACTGAAGACAACATCCCCAGATGGAGTCATCAGAATGCAGTTCCTATTTCCTCCCTCAGCCACTGTCTGAGTGGTGAGCTTATTTTGTTCACTGCTGTGTCCAGCCTAGGAGAGTGTCAGGCCCACCTCGGGTATTCACCTAAGTATTTGTTGAATGCACACTCACCTCTAGGAAACAGGACTGGATGGTGGATAAACAAGCCTCCGCTGTATCTTTATTGTTTGAATAATGTATAATGAGAATGTATTTACTTAATTCCCTCCTAATCGAAACAATATAACTTCATAATGAGATATTACCTCCTACCCATCAGGATGGCTACCATTAAAAAAAAAAATTAACAAAGGTGGTGAGGATGTGAAGAAATTGGAATCCTTGTGCAGTGCTGGTGGGAATGAAAAATGGTGCAGCCACTACGGAAAACAGTATGGTGGTTCCTCAAAACATTGAAAATAGAATGATCACATGATCCAGCAATTCTACTTCTGAATATATACCCAAATGAATTTAAAGCAAAAGCAGCTTCTCAAAAGAGATATCTGCACAACCATGTTCATAACGGCATTATTCACAATAGGCAAAAGGTAAATGCAACAAGTGTCCATCCACAGATACATGGATAAACAAAATGCGGTACATACATACAATTGAATGTTATTTAGCCTTAAAAAAGGAAGCAAATCCTGTCAGACATTCCAACATGGATACACTTTGAGGGAGTTAAGTGCAATAAGCCATCCACAAAAGGACAAATATCATGTGATTCCACTTACATGAGGTACCTAGTAGTCAATTCCTAGAATCAGAAATCAGAATAGTGGCTGCCAGGGGGTAGGGAGGGAGGGGAATGGGAAGTTGTTGAGTAATACATATTGAGTTGCAGTTTTGCAAAATGCTAATGTTCTGGAAATTGGTTGCATAACAATATAAATATGCGTAACAATACTGAACAGTACACTTAAAATGGTTAAGGTGGTAAATTTTAGGTTATGTGTATTTTGTCATAATTAAACAAAAAAAATCAATACCATAATTCTAAAAGTAAATGGGTTGCAATACATTTATAATTTTGTGTGTGAAATACTTTTAAACAAAACACAGAGCTCCCCCAAATAAAAAGATAAGCAGATTTGGCTAGATCAATATTTTAAATGTCTAAGAAAACACAAACAAAGAAAAAGACAACTGATAGACTGGAAGGAAATATTTACATACATATGTTGGGCAGTAGTGATCGTCAAGGAAACTACTGTATGCGAGCAGGGAAGTGTAGTGGGTTTAGTTGGAAATAAAATAACTGACGTCAATGGATTTAGAGGAGACACTGGGAGAAACAAACAAATTAAGTAGGAGGTTTCAGAATGCTGATGCTTTTGTAACCAAGTGGTTGAGCCAAGAACACAATTATTCAAGCACATAGGACTGTGCAAGCACTACTCCAGACCGGCTCCATCACAAGACCCCTCCTCATGTCACTGATACCCGAAACCACATGCAGATGAGGCAAGCAAGAGCTGAGAGCAGTTTGGTAAGAGCCTGTGCAATGTCAAAGAATGAACTCACAAAGTGTGGGCTCGGGTTGTTAATAAAAGAGTCTGCTCTCCTGGGAGAATGAGCATAAAAGCAGACCTGCTTCCTGTGATATGGGCACAGGGTAAAACGACCAAAGTTGCCTCCCCCTCTTCTGTTTGGTGCCATCTCTGCTTTTATGCTCATTCTCCCAGGATTGGGTGAGTTGGCTTGGGTTACTTACTCTTGGTCAGCTTGCGTTGGTTGTCTTCCCTGCCTCTTGTTGCATCTAATGTGGGTCCAACACATTCAAAAATATGAGGATGGGTATAAGAGAGCACCGAAAGTGTGAGATTACTACCCAGGAAACATAAACACCTCCTGGAAATCAGTAAAGAAAATACAAACAACTCACTTTTAATGTGCATCAAATATGAACAAGAAACACGCAGAGGGAGAAATGGCTACGTATATGAAAAGATGCTTCATTTCACTAATAATTAGGAAAATTAATTTAAAACAACAATTAAGTGTCATTTTCACCTATCAGACTGGCAAACAATTTAAAGAGTAGTAATATATGGTGTTGGTGACGATGCAGAGAAATGAATATTCCATATGCTCTCAGTCAGGCTACATACTTGCAAAGTATAATCTTCAGAGACTCAAATGTGAAGGACGTACCACACTGCATCAAGGCTGTATTCTGGCATTCCTTTCTCTCACAAGGGGGTGGGATAGTGTCAATTTCACTGGAAAAACAATAGTGTAATTTCCATTGGATATCCTGCTACATAATATATTTTTCCATTTAACTCTAATTTACCTGTAATTTAAATTCATATCGTCTTGAACAATCGCTGTGTTAAAGAATCAAATCAGAAGGAAACCAAACAAATCTCAAGACAAATGAAAACAAGAACATAACTTATGGGATGCAGCAAAAGCTGTACCAAGAGGGGAGTTTGTAGCAGTAAATACCAACATTAATAAAGAAGAAAGATCTCAAATAAGCAACCTAACTTTATACCTCAAGGAACTAAAAAATAGAAGAAAAAAACTAAACCATAGTTAGCAGAAGGAAGGAAATAATAAAAGCCAGAGCTGAAATAAATCAAATAGAGAACAGGAAAACAAAAGAAAAGTCAATAAAACTAAGAATTGGGTTTTTGAAAAAATAAAATCAACAAACTCTTAGCTAGACTAACCAAGAATAATGAGAGAAAATTCAGAAAAGAAGGAGGAGACATTACAACAGATGCCTCCGAAATAAAATGAATTATAAGGGACTATTATGAACAATTACATGTAAATAAATTGGATAACTTAGAAGAAATAGGTAAATTCCTAGAAACATACAACCTACCAGACTGACTCAAGAAGAAATAGAAAACGTGAGCAGATTGTTAACAAGTATGGAGAGTAAAGTAATCTAAAAACCAGCAACAAAGGAAAGCCCGGGACCAAATGGCTTCACAGCTGAATTCTACCAAACATTCAAAGAATTAATACCAATCTTTCTCAAACTCCTCTAAAAAATAGAATAAGAGGGAACACTTCCAAACTCATTTCATGAAGCAAGCATCACCCTGATACCAAAGTCAAAGACTGAAAAGAAAACTGTCATGGGCTAATGTCTACTATGCAAATAGATGCCAAAATCCTCAATAAAATACAAGCAAACTGATTACAACAATTCATCAAGAAGTGTATACACTATGACCAAGTGGGATTTATTCCTGGGATGCAAAGTTGGCTTAACATACAAACATTAATCAAAGTGATACACCATATTAACAGAATAAAAGATTAAAACCATAGGATTATCTCAATAGAGGAAAAATTTTGAGAAAACTCAACATGCATTCATGATAAACACTCTCAATAAAATAGATATAAAAATTTCCTCAACACAATAAAGACAATTTATAAAAAGTCCATAGCTGGCCCAGCCGCTGTGGCTCAGTGGATGAGCATGGATCTATGAACCAGTTCTATACCCGGTCAAGCCATATGCCTGGGTTGCAGGTTTGATCCCCAGTGTGGGATGTGCAGGAGGCAGCCAATCAATGACTCTATCTCATCACTGATGTTTCTGTCTCACTCTCTCTCTCTCTCCCTTCCTCTCTGAAATCAATAAAAAATATATATTTTTTAAAAGTCCATAGCTAACATAATCCCTGAGGAAAACTGAAAGCTTTTCCTCTAAGATCCAGTACAAGACAAGGATGCCAACTGTAGCCACATGTAATCATAAAAAAAATAAACAATACAGAAATAAAGAGAGTAAAAAGTAAAAGAGCCATCATCACCCCCACCGATGCCACGTCCTTCCCCAGAGGTAGGGCTATATCCTTCTAATGCTTCTCTATACTTAATCACACACACACACACACACACACACACACACACACACACACACACACACTCACACGCACACACTGACTAGGTCACACCATACATAGCGTTCTGCATCTTGCTTCTGTCACATAGCTGTTTATTACAGACATCTCTCCATGTCCATGCATGTAAATCAACCTCACCCTTTATAAATTGTATAGTATTACATTAAATTCTAATCGGTTTTCATTAATTAACCATTCTTGGATTTTCACAGTACATGATCACAGCATCTGCCATGTAAAAAAAGAAAACTTAATTTTATTGCCTTTTTGCAGCAGCTAGAGTATTCAAAATAATGTTGACTGATTGTAGTGACAGAAGAAAGCCTATGTCCCTAACTTTAACAATAACATCTTTAAATTACATTTTAATGTTATCTGTAGGGTTTCAGATTTTTTTTTATCATGTTCATAAAGTGTCTTTGTATACTAATAGTTTGTTTTTTAATCAGGATGGATGTTGTATTTTTCAATGACATGTTGGCATTTATTGCAACGATAATAAGCCTTTTCTCTTGAGACATTGATAAATTTAATTGTATTAAGAGATTGCCTAATATTAAACCATTTTTGTACCGATGGTTCTGGTGGATTCTTTTTTTAATATTATGCTAAATTAAATTTGATAATGTTTCCATTAAGACTTTTCAGACGTGAGCTCGTGGTTGGCCTGTTTGTTGTTGTTGTTTTTCTTTTTTCTTTGTTTAGTTTCTTTCTGAAGCTCTGCCTTCAGCTTCCTTCCCAACATCCTTCTGATTCTCAGGAGCACAGCACACGCTGGTGTGACTCTCGTCAAACCAGTTTCCTCGTCCGGGGACACAGCTGACCCACATCGCCAGCCCCTGGCACGTGGCTGTTCCCCCCAAAGGCCAGGGCACAAGAGCGATGCTGAGTTTGTTCACAGCAGAGCGGCCTTTTCCCCTCTTTCTCTCTTTTCTCCCTCCCACCACAGCCATGGGGGTCACGGAGCTGCAAGATAGAAAAGGCTTAGAGCCTTCACTGCTTGGAAGAAAATCTCCCAGGAGAAGCACCCCACTAGGAAAATCCATATTGGAACTTGTTAGCTGCTTCTTACAGAACTAACACAATACGATACAATACAATACAATACAATACAATACAATACAATACAATACAATACAATACAATGCAATGCAATGCAATGCAATGCAATGCAATGCAATGCAATGCAATGCAATGCAATGCAATGCAATGCAACGCAACGCAACGCAACGCAACGCAACGCAACGCAACGCAACGCAACGCAACGCAACGCAACGCAACGCAATGCAATACAATACAACACAATGCAATACAATACTCGAGCCATCCTGAAGCGTAGCGGTGTGCCACAGAACTACATTTTGCTGAAGGAGAGACCACATGCACAACAGTGGTCCCTTAAGGTGACACAGCGACGCGTCAGCAGGGGTTCTGCAGACTTCAACAAGCTCCGTGAAAAGTTTGAAAACATGGACCCCCAACATCGTATGGTTTCAATTAATAGAGAGGCCTGTTCACGGTGTATTATCTGCTTATAAGCAAATCCATGATGGAAAAAAAGGAAACGAGCCAAGCAAACCACTATAGACACATTTCTGAGAAGGGTGATACCTCAAGAAGGGCTGCAGGGGGTCCTTCCGGGGTCTCCCAGGGAAGGCATTGTTGTCATAGAGATGAGGACTCCACACATGGTCCCTGGAGACCTTCAGGGAGGGTCCGATGTGGATGGAAGACACTGATACTGATGATCCTGACCCTTTATGGGTCTAAACTAATGTATGTGTTTGTGTCTTCATTTTTAACAAAAATATTTTAAAAGTAAAAAAAAAGTTTAAGTAGAATAAAAGCCGACAGAATAAGGATATAAAGAAAGAGAACATTTTTGCATAGCTGCACAATGTGTTTGTGCTTTAAGCTAAGTGTTACTCCCTCTGTCCCATAATAATAGTAGCAGCTGATGAATGTAATTTGTCCCATAATCATAGTAGCAAAAGAAAGTAAATATAGAACGCAACATTTATTATCATAAAACTAGATTAAATTAAATAATAAATTAAAAATAGTAGTCCTAATTTTTATTTTGAGTGTTCAGATAGTTTCTGGATTTTTCTATAATTTCGTTACTGCATTTTAAACTTGTAGGTAGGATCCGCTGGCTGCGAGGCTTTGCTCTCCCTGTATGCGTGAGCTTAAAGTTATTGGAGCCACCGTTCTTCATTGCTTCCAGCATAACTTGTTGAAGTGACAGAAACGTATTATCCAGAATTTCGGGAAAAATATTATCAAAGGCTAATATGGTGCCTCTTCTGCTAAGAGGAATATGTCTACGTTTTTCAAGTTTTTCTCCATCATCTTTGCATTTAAGTCCACAGTTTTGTTTTTTTTCAAAGAATCAACATTGGCATAACATTCTCCTTGACAATTATTTTCGGAAGCACGTTTCCAAATTCCTGATGTGGTCATTCTGTTGCACTTAAATTGTTTTGCAGCTAACGTAATTGTGCCTTTCTGCAACTTTTCCTTTTTCTTTTGATGCATCAAGAACTGGACAATCGCAACTCGATCTCTGCTTGAAAACTCTCTTTTTTTCATCTTACTTTTACAATGGGTTGATATTCAACTGAAATAAAACAAATGATTTCAATCAGCAGATGAAATTAGAAAAAATAGTTATAATTGGTAATAATTAGATTAACCTAAAAGTTGAAAGCTGCGTCAAAACAAATGACAGATGTCATGAAACGTTGGTTTTGATTGAAGGCTTCGCAATTTTGCACTACAACATAACTTCCAGCTGCATTCGCCAACAATTCCTGTTTAAATACCCACTCGCTACTATTACTATGGGACAGAGGGAGTATTACAAAAGAGTTGAACAGTTGAAACGGTGTTAAAGTTTATAAAGTAAAAAAGATACAGTAAGCTAAGGTTAATTTATTATGAAGGAAGAGAAGTATTTTTATAAACGTAGTGCAGCTAAGCGCACAGTGTTATGACGTCTGCAGGAGTGGACAGTGTGTCCTAGGCCTTCACATCCACCCACCGCTCACTCACCAACGCCCCCCACCCCCCAGCAACTCCCAGTCCTGCGAGCGCCATGCCTGGCGAGCGCCCTCTGCAGGTGCACCGTTTTCACCTTTTGTGCCACATGTTCACGGTGCCTTTGCCACGTTTCGTATGTTTAACACACTAATATCATTGGGTTGCAAGTGCCTAGAGTGTCCAGCACAGCCGCACACTGTACTGGTGCTGGTCTGCAGCTGGGAGCAGTAGGCTATCCCATCTGGTGTGCAGCAGGTATACCCCTGGGTTTCTGTTCACACACTATGATGCAAGCACAACGACAGACTTGCCCCATGATGCCTTTCTCAGAACATATCCCCGTCCTTAAGTGAGTGACACATGGCTGCATTTAAGATAACGTGTCTGCACGATTCCACGTATGTGAAATGGGACATAAGAAAGATAAAAAGCAGTTTTCTCATACCAAACACCCTACGTGCTGGTCTGTATGGTAGAATAATATTTATATACTGACCTAATTCTTTTTCCTGATATTTCCTCCTCCCCCTTTTTAAGCTGATAACTGTCTCAGAGGGAAGATGAGAAGGGACAGAAAGCAGAAACGATTACGCCTATTGGTTTCCAACCACCTAAATCCATTAGGAGATTTTGCTAGATGTCTCAGAGGCAAATGTCAAGATAGAAAAGGAGGAGGGAAGCGGCCAGCTCTGGAGGAAAGGCTGGGGGTGTGACTCAGGGAGGTGGGAGTTGGCAGCGCCCCCCACCAGTCTCCTCCTCCCAGGCCAGGATTGGGTGGGGCGGCCGGCAGGGGGCGCCAGAGGACCGGCAATGCCGCGGGGGTGGGCTTGCCGAGCAGGGACCCGGCCCCAGCCGGAGCCCCCCACTCACCCACCCCGCTGCCCTCCAGGCGAGGTCTGGGGGTGCAGAGGGTGCAGAGCGGGCCCCACGCAGGCTCTCACATTTCCACGCCGACCCTCGGCCAGATGAGCTATGCACGGAGCTCGGATGGGATCAAGAAAGGCAACCACCGCACCGCAGACAGGTCCATAGGTGACATCTCATATTTTAACATCCCGCCAACCGCAAAAGGAGGGTCTGTTCCCTCCCGGGGCCTTGTCCGGGGCCGCATTCCTGTTCCCGGGGAGGCCCCTGCAGTCCCCGCTCCTGCCTGCCCCGCACACGCACCCTGCACCTCCCTTGCCCACCGTGGCTCCCGGCTCAGGCCGCCCCCCACCTCCCCAGGCCCGGGACTCGGCCAAGCACCTCCCTCCTCCTGCCCCTCCTCCTGTCCCTCCTCCTGTCCCCCTTTGCTCGGCCACCTGTCCCAGCCCCGCCCCGCCTCGGCCTCACACACCCCGCCCCTCCACCGAACCCCTTTTCCCTTCCTCCCCGCCTGGACCCAGCCCAGCTTCTTCCCTCAGTCCCTGCGGGCCCCAGCCAGCGAGGGTCAGCGGGGCCAGAGGTCAGAGGGCGAAGCCCAGCTCCAGGGGTGGTCCACGGAACCGGCGTCCTGTTGCTAGGTAACCAGGTCTCTGGTGACTGCTGCTCTCAGCCTCCAGCCGTTTTCCGGGGGAGTCACTCAGACACCCGCCCTCTGGACCCTGAAAAGCAGGCGGAAAGGAGAAGCAAGCGCCGACCACTCCCGAGCTACCTGGGGCTCCACCACCCACTCTTTTCCTGCGGAGACTGGGCTGCCTGAGCCTTAGACCGCCGCCACCATGAGTCTGGGCATCATGGAGGAGGAAGACCTGGCCGAGTACTTCCGGCTGCAGTATGGGGAGCGGCTGCTCCAGCTGCTGCAGTGAGTGCCCGGGGCCTGGGCCGCCCCCTCTGCGCCTGGGACCTCCCATTCCCACCCACGTCCCACCTTCCAACCCCTCCCTCTCCTATAGCCCAGTGACCCAAATGGCCCTGCCCCTTCCCCTGGCACCAATCCACCCCTATCACCTATCCCCACCCCTCATCACCCCGCCTCACCTTGCTCCTTGGACATCAGCACAGCCCTCGCTCCCTCGCAGCACACCATTCCCTTCACTCAGACGGGGACAGGCTCCCTTCCCTCCCTCCCCGTGGCTGCCTGTGTCCACGGGTCACTCCCAGCCCAGCCTGCCCCAGCCCCTCTGGCCCATGTCTTGGACAGGAAGTTCCCCCACATTGAGGAGCAGTCGGATTCCCCATCTATCCAGCTCCTGGAGAAGAAGAAGGAGGCCAAGGTCATGCACCACGCGATGCTGCACAAGAAGGAGGTGGGAGCCGAAACCGGTTTGGCTCAGTGGATAGAGCGTTGGCCTGCGGACTGAAAGGTCCCGGGTTCGATTCCGGTCAAGGGCATGTACTTGGGTTGCGGGCACATCCCCAGTAGGAGATGTGCAAGAGGCAGCTGATCGATGTTTCTCTCTCATCGATGTTTCTGACTCTCTCTCTCCCTTCCTCTCTGTAAAAAATCAATAAAATATATTTAAAAAAAAAAAAAAAAAAGAAGGAGGAGGTGGGAGCCTGGGGGAGGGGTGCCGGGCCCACAGGGACAGCGCTTCATTCTGTGGGTGGCTTCGGCTCACACCAGGGGTCCTGGATGGTGGTTCTGTGTTCCCTCTGCAGACACAGGAACAATCCCAGGCTTCGGGGGTGCCCGTGTCCCGGGGTGCTCTGCTCTGAACCAGGCAGGGGGTGGAAAGTGGGGAGGCCTGGGGAGAGAGGCGCGGGGGCAGAGGATGCTGGGGCCTTCCTCGGTTCCCATGCCAGAGGCCCTCCTGACCTTCCTGCTTCCTCCACCCAAGACATTTCAGCGGAGAATGGAAACTCTGAACCTGCGCTGGGAGGAGCTAGGCATCAAGGAGGCCCAGCTGAAGGCCCACATTCAGAAGTTTGAACAGTTCATCCAGGTACCCGGCGTGCGGCCTGCAGTAGGCCAGGGACACCCACACTCTCGTCCCCTCCTCCATGTCCTGCCTCCCCTCTTCCTCCTTGCTTTGGCTGACTGCGCACCCTGGGTTAGAAGTCTAATGCCTGGGGCTTCCCCCTTTAGGTCCCCGCTTATTGCTGTTGGTAATTCCTTGTTTACCTGCCAGTCTCTGCTCCTTCTAGATTTCCGTTGACCATTTCCATACCCATACCTGGTATACACGATGTATTGAATGAATGAATGCGCTAGGGGCGGGGCTCGGCACTTGGAGAAACAAGGATAAATCAGGCCGAGTTTTAGTCTCCCCAATGACCCCATCCTTCCCTCCTGGCACTGAGGGTCCAGGGAGGGGGTGGTTGGAGGACCAGGCACCAGAGTCCACTTTGAGGCAACTCCTCCCGATTGGTCCCCTGAGGAGCAATCTCACCATTTAAAACCCAGATTTCTCCCAGAAGGAAGGGCTGGCCCAGCTCCAGGGAGAAATCGCTGGCCCCTGCTACAGGGGCGGCCTGCTCTGGAGCCTCCTATGTGTTGCTCTGGGCCTAACCCAGGTGGGAAAGGAAGCTGCGGGACCAGGCATATTCTCCAGAGGTGCAGTTCCTCTTACTGACCAGAGGAAAGCGAATGGAGTGACTGGGGCAGCAGGAAATTTGGGGGCGAGGGTTCTCCAAACGGCCACCAGCGACCGCAGCGTCACTTGTTCCAAATGCAGACCCCAGCACTCCCCTCCCCTTGCTTTCAGAGGCCCGAGGTCGGGCCCAGGCAACTACATTTTTAAGAAGTTCCTCAGAGGGTTGTGATGCACAGTTGGACTTGAAAACCACTGGCTTAGGCCCTTCAGTCTTCTCCTGGGCTGACGGGGACAGTGCCAGTCCTGTGTGTCCTCCCCACGGGGAACGGAGTCGCATGCGTGCCCTGTGAGGGGCGGGCTCGCCCTCTAATCTTGGGGGGGGAGGGGAGGGCTTTGCAGAAGGAGGCAAAAGGGGGGTCGGCCTGAATTGCAATAGCTGAGTGTCCTGTCTTTTTCTGGGCATGGAATTGCCCGCATCTGCTCCTCCTGCCTGAGCCTGACGCCAGTGGGAGCTCCTAGCTGCATGCTCTCCGGCGTGGCCTCGCCCCAGGCCCTCTGGAGCAGGCCCCTCTCCTAGCTCATCTCCCTGTGGCTTGAGCACTGTTGCCCTAGCTTTTGGAAGGAAGAGGGGGGCTACTGCCTCTCCCTTCTGCAGTCGGAGAAATTGAGGCACCAAGTACCAAATTGGGAGACAACTCAGGCCTTCTTGCCCACCTGGATGGTCCCTGCCCATCCTCAGGGTGACCTGGGCTCAGCAAACGGAGGCCCTGGGTGGGGGCACCACCAGCTGGGCCCCAGGGAGGGCAGGGCGAATGCCTGGCAGACACCACCTCCCTGGCCCCAGGAGAATGACCAGAAACGGATCCGCGCCCTGAAGAAAGCCAACAAGGAGAGAGACCTCAAGAGGCAGCGCATGCGTGAGCTGGCCAAGGCCAAGCAGGAGATGGCGGCCCTGCGGCTGCAGCACCAGCAGCTGAGCGGCAAGCTGCAGAACTACTCCATCTTCAACAAGTACCTGGAGAAGGTGGTGGAGAACTCTGAGGTGAGTGGGGGCAGGAGGGATGCCTTCATCGGCCCCACCTCCCCGGCCCAGGCCTGGGGCTACAGGAGGCGGAGGGACCCTCTGGGGGGATGCCCACCTACTCTGAGGGCAGCTGGGAAAGGCCCCTGGTCGGGGCTGGGGACTGGGTGCTGCACCTTGGTGTCTGTACAGGTGACAGCTGTGCCCATGCCTCTGAATGGTGGTGTGTGGTGTGTGTGGGGAAAGGAGGTTTCTTTTCGCTGCGCTGCGAGAAGCTTTGCAGGATGTGGCCTGCTTCTCTCCCAGCGTCCCCTCCTCCCGGGCGTTTTGTTTACTTGAGAGTCAATGGGGAGAGGAAGGGGGAGAAACTGGGAGACGCCCAACCAAAGGCAGCATTTGAGAGCTTAGAGCAGCGGTTCTCAACCTGTGGGTCGCGACCCCTTTGGGGGTCGACTGACCCTTTCACAGGGGTCACCTAAGACCATCGGAAAACACATATATAATTACAGATTGTTTTTTTTGTTTGTTTGTTTTAAAATATATTTTATTGATTTTTTACAGAGAGGAAGGGAGAGAGATAGAGAGTCAGAAACATCGATGAGAGAGAAACATCGATCAGCTGCCTCCTGCACATCTCCTACTGGGGATATGCCCGCAACCCAGGTACATGCCCTTAACCGGAATCGAACCTGGGACCTCTCAGTCCGCAGGCCGACGCTCTATCCACTGAGCCAAACCGGTTTCGGCTACAGATTGTTTTTGTGATTCATCACTATGCTTTCATTATGTTCAATTTGTCACAATGAAATTGGGGGTCACCACGACATGAGGAACTGTATGAAAGGGTCACGGCATCAGGAAGGTTGAGAACCACTGGCTCAGTGTGTGCTGGGCCCTGGGCTCGGGGCTGCTCATGCGTGACTGCATTCAGTTCGCGCATTGGCCCCGAGGACGACGTGGAGGCTCAGGGAGGTCAGGGACACTGCTCAGGGTCTCCCAGCCTGTGCCTGGCTGAGCGCTGGCCTCTAGCCGCTCCTCTGCGGGCCTCACAGTGCCACTGGCCACTGCTCTTCCTGAGGTCGCCTCATGGCCAGAGCAACGGGAACTGCCCAGCCTCTTCCCGCCCGTGCACCCCGCAGTCCAGTAGACCCTTCGCCAACAGGGATTTGAGCTGTGCAGGGCCACTGACGTGTGGCTTTTTTCAACAAATGGCATACACTGGCAGGATCGATCAGTACAGTACAGTCAGTGCTGTCAACGTATTTTCTCTTCCTTATGTTTTGTTAGCAGCACTCTCTGATACAGTATATCATACCCATCACACACAACGTAAGTGTAATCGACTGTTTATGTTATCACTGAGGCTTCCAGTCAACAGCAGGCTGCCAGTGGTTAAGCTGGGGGGAGTCAGAGGCTGTATGTGGATTTCCCACTGCTGGGCGTGGTTGCCTCCAAGCCCTGCATTGTTCAAGGCTCAGCTGCATCCTCACTGTTGACACTCCTCCTTTAAGCGCGCCTTTGCCCTTTCCTCTGGGCACCCCCTGCTTTCCTCCGACCTCTCGCCCTTCCTCCTCAGGCTCCTCTGGGGCTCCTCTTCCCAGCTCCTTCCTGGCACATTCCTCAGGTCTTTGTCCCGGACCCTCCACTCTTCTCCCTAATCAATCCCCTTGGCCTCCCTTGGGTGCCCCCATGTCAGTGGCTCTCCACGCTGTGTCCCCATGCCCCATGTGACAGCAGGAGGTAGGGCCCCTTATCAGGGCAGAGCGCGGTATGAGAGGCCCTCTGGGTGTGGATCGATGCCTGTGGCGGCTGCGGAGAGACAAAGGATGCACTGAGGAGAGTGGCCTGTATCTCGCTGTCCTGTGTCTCCCTCCTGAGTTCAGGCCCCTACGTCTAATTTATCGTGTCTACGACTCATCTCATCTGCTTCCCGCCATCCCCAGGCCAGCCCACTGCTGGTGTGTCTGGTACTGGTGGATGGCATGACCACTCCCCACATACCATTCCACTCACAGCCTCCCACCCACAGCCTCCCACCCACAGCCTCCCACTCACAGCCTCCCACCCACAGCCTCCCACTCACAGCCTCCCGCCCACAGCCTCCCACTCACAGCCTCCCACCCACAGCCTCCCACCCACAGCCTCCCACCCACAACCTCCCACTCACAGCCTCCCACTCACAGCCTCCCACCCACACCCTCCCACTCACAGCCTCCCACCCACATCCTCCCACCCACAGCCTCCCACCCACAGCCTCCCACCCACAGCTTCCCACCCACAGCCTCCCACTCACAGCCTCCCACTCACAGCCTCCCACCCACAGCCTCCCACCCACAGCCCCCCACTCGCAGCCTCCCACCCGCAGCCTCCCACTCACAGCCTCCCACCCACAGCCTCCCACCCACAGCCTCCCATCCACAGCCTCCCACTCACAGCCTCCCACCCGCAGCCTCCCACCCAAAGCATCCCACCCAAAGCCTCCCATCCACAGCCTCCCACCCACAGCCTCCCACCCGCAGCCTCCCACTCACAGCTCCCATCCACAGCCTCCCACTCACAGCCTCCCACCCACAGCCTCCCATCCACAGCCTCCCACCCGCAGCCTCCCACTCACAGCTTCCCATCCACAGCCTCCCACTCACAGCCTCCCATCCCCAGGCTCCCACTCACAGCCTACCACCCACAGCCTCCCACTCACAGCCTCCCACCCGCAGCCTCCCACCCGCAGCCTCCCACTCACAGCCTCCCACCCGCAGCCTCCCACCCACAGCTTCCCATCCACAGCCTCCCACCCGCAGCCTCCCACCCACAGCTTCCCATCCACAGCCTACCACCCACAGCCTCCCACTCACAGCCTCCCATCCACAGGCTCCCACTCACAGCCTCCCACCCGCAGCCTCCCACCCGCAGCCTCCCACCCGCAGCCTCCCACCCGCAGCCTCCCACTCGCAGCCTCCCACCCGCAGCCTCCCACTCACAGCCTCCCACCCGCAGCCTCCCACGCACAGCCTCCCACCCACAGCCTCCCACTCACAGCCTCCCACTCACAGCCTCCCACCCACAACCTCGCACCCACAGCCTCCCACCCACAGCCTCCCACCCACAGCCTAAGTATTTCTGGCATCCAGTCCCTGCCCCTTCCTCATCCAGACCACCAATGTACCTCACCTGGAGCTCAAATTTGTATGATCCCTGCCCACCAGCCTGTCCAGCATTCTACAGCCAGTGCAATCCCCCACCTCTGTTTCTTTCTCTCTTTCCTTCTTTCAAAATATTTTAAGCACACTGAAAAGTATAGAGAAATATAAAATAGCACCCAAGTACTCACCACAGCTTTGTCAAATCTTAATATTTGCCCCTAATACTTTTTTTCTTTAATAAAATACTATAGGTGATTGTGTGCCCCCTTCCAAACCCATTCTTCTCCCCCTCTCCTGAGAGGTAACCGGCTCTCTGATTTTCTCATTTCTCATTCACATGTTTGTTCTTATTGCTTTGGCAACATATTACTTATCCATAAACTGCTAATACTATTTTACATGTCCTTTTGTGACTTACTTTTTCCCACCAATATTTTTAAAAACCTTTTTATTATGTAAAATTTTGAACATATACAAAAATAGACAGAACAGTCTGTGACTGTCCATTACTCATCACCTAATTCCAACAATTATCAACTCATAGTCAAATCCCCCAAACCTCCCACCTCTGCCATTTTCAAGCAAATTATATTTTTTATCCATAAGTATTTCTGTATGTAACTCTAAAAAAAAAGAGCTCTTTTTAATGTAGTCCCAATGCCATTGTCACACCCAGGGAAAATGTGTTAGTAACTCCTTCATGTTAAATATCCAGTTGATGTTAAAAATTCCCCCATTCTTGCACAAATGCTTTTTGGACAGTTGGTTTGTTCCAATCAGGGGCCGAACAAGGTCCCCACACTGCATTTGGTGGATATGTTTCCTGAGTCACAGACATTATGATGACCAAAATTAGCCAAACCTGAAAAAGGACATATTGCGTGATTCCGCTGATGTGTTTAAAAACAGGTAAGATGAGTCTTTGATGATAGAAGTCACAGTTGTGATCTCCTTGGTGGTAGGGGACAGGAGACCCCTCTAAGGACATTCCTATCAGCCCTTCTTCACACATAACTAGAATCCCGCCATAAAGGGAAGGGACTCCTTAAAGAGACCCTTCCCTTCGTCAGCTACTTGGCCATTGTGTGGGTCTTACAGAAGCTGCTTCAATGCTCGATTCCTTTCAGAATAGTGTGTTGGTTCTCCAGCGTCCTCCCAAAGCGACCTGTACTGTTGTGATCATCATTATGAACTCACGGATTTTTAACATGTTTGATATGTTTTAATACTTTGCACCTTTTCTTCCTGATGTCCAAAGTGTCCCATCCTCGGACAGTGGGAGCCTCTTCAAGTTGGCACCTGAGGCCTTTTGCCATCAGCACTAAGTTTTGGAGAGGTGCCCCTGGTAGATCAGAGGTGGCCCATTCATTTCAACCTGAATGCTGTTGCACCATGTGCTGGGTGAACTTCAACATATAGACATAAAGTTCTCTCTCTGCTTCTTAAAATCCTTCCGTGGGTAAAATCCACCCTCCTTCTCAGGGTTCACTGGGCACTTTTCTTCCTTCTCCAGGTGGATCTCTCCCTCCCCATCTTGAACTCAGGTCATTCATACTAAGCTTTCTTGAGCTTCCTAAACATGCCACACACCCCATGATCTTTAACCAGGCTCTTCCCTCTGCCTGTAATCCTTCCGCACCTTCCCCCCGCCCCCACCACTGCCCATGCCTTTGCCTGGCTATCTTCTGTTCGTACCTCTGGTCTCATTTTAGCCATCCTTTCCCCGAGGAAACCTTTTCTGTTTCCATCTCCTCTAATGCTGGGTTGGGTGGCCCTTCCCCACAGAGGCAGACTTGGACAAAAGCCAGCAGGGCAGATCCCAGTCACCAACCTATCACTGCAAATGCCATGCGATGAACAAAGTGCTCAAGGAGTGTCCCCTGGGTGGCCAGAAAGCTCACTTTGATCCACGCCTGGAGAGGGGAGTTGGCCCCCTGGGACTGGTGCTCACACCGCCTTCGTCCCTTCTGCTGAGTGGGGCCTGCGAGTCAGGGCCAGCGTGGCATGGCTCTGGACCAGTGGTTCTCAACCTTCCTAACGCCGGGACCCTTTAATACAGTTCCTCATGGTGTGGGGACCCCCAACCATAAAATTATTTTCGTTGCTACCTCATAACTGTAATTTTGCTACTGTTATGAATCGTCATGTAAATATCTGATATGCAGGATGTATTTCCATTGTTACAAATTGAACATAATGAAAGCATAGTGATTAATCCCAAAAGCAATATGTAATTATATTTGCGTTTTCCGATGGTCTTAGGCGACCCCTGTGAAAGGGTCGTTTGACCCCCAAAGGGGTCGCGACCCACAGGTTGAGAACCGCAGCTCTGGACCATGCCAGAGGAGGCAGCGGAGCCTGGCAGGCCTCCTGACCCACTGGTACCCTCTGCAGTCTCTGCTGGAGGGAGGGCTCAGCAAATGTTGGATACCAGAGAGACCATATTGAAGTTATTACCCTCACAGTCCCCGTCCTGCCCCTTCCCCCAGTCAGAGATAAGGCTTATCATTCTGCTGTAACCGACTATTTACTTGTCTGTCTGTTTTGCCTCCACACCACCCCAAATTGCAGGCTTTATAAGAGCAGGGTCTGCCTGGCTTATCTCCTGCTCTGTCCCTAGCAGTCAGCATAGTTCCTGGGTTGTAGTGGTTCTTGGTACATTCTTGTTGAATAGGATCATCATTGCCATGGGAAACGTCTCAGAATGCACCCTCCCCCTCCGGCAGACATGCAGTTCTCTCTGCTTCTTAAAATCCTTCAGGAGGTGAAGTCCACACTCCTTCCGGGGTTCCCTGGGCACTGTTTTTACTTCTCCATGTCGATCTCTCCCGCCCCTTCAGGAACTCAGGTCATTCATACTAACCTTCCTTGAGCTTCCTGACCATGTGACATATGCTCCATCATCTTTCCCCGGGCTGTTCCCTGTAGCAATGTGCAGGGAGGGGAGAGGGATTGAGGGGGGAGTTGCAAAATTCAGATGCCAGGCACCATGCAGACCTGTTTATTAATCCAAATCTCTGGGGATGGAGCCTGCCAGGTGTCCTTTTTAAAGTTCCTCCCATGATTCTGTTGCAGAAGACCAGAGAAAAACCAAGCCACGCTTAGAGAAAGGGAGTTACATTTTATTATTAAATTCTGCACAGACCCAGGGAAATATGTGTCTTTCAAATTCTGGGCCCCCCAACATGGAGGAAACTCCTCTGTTTATACTTTGTCCAGTCCTTTGTCTCCCAAATTTGGAATGAGACTTCCAGGCCTTCTGAGAAAGAAGGCCTGTGTGCGGGGAAGGGGCCATCAGACCCTATCTCAAGGCCTGGCCTGGTGTCAGCACTGACGACTCTGGGCATAGTTACGGCCTCTCTGGAATGGGAGTAGTCTTATTTTCCTTATTATTTAAGCCATCAAGCATTTACAGAAGCCATACTATCAGGATTAAAATTTCAAACAGCAGTTCTTATATAAGATGGATGCTTCAATTCCAACGTGCAGCAAGACTGAGAACTCTTGGTCCAGTTGCAGGTACCCCTAACATATGGCCCATGGCCCATACCAACCCAAGAGGAACAAGCAGCCGGACTCCAAAGTACCCCGAGCTCCTGCCCCTTGACCTTGGCCTAGGGCAATGATGGCGAACCTTTGGAGCTCGGTGTGTCAGCATTTTGAAAAACCCTCACTTAACTCTGGTGCCGTGTCACATATAGAAATTTTGTGATCTTTGCAACTATAGTAAAACAAAGATTTATATTTTTGATATTTATTTTATATATTTAAATGCCATTTAACATCAACCAAAAAAATGAGTTCGCGTGTCATCTCTGACACACGTGTTATCGGTTCGCCATCCCTGGCCCAGGGCCTCCCTGCCAGGCCAAGGAAACGAGGCCGGAAGCTGGCGGGGAACCGGGGCCGCGGTAGGGCCCTGGGACTGCAGTGCTGTGAACAAGCCCCCATTGCAGTTCGAGGAGATCCACGAGGTGATGGCGCGGCACAAGACGCTGGTGAGCATGCACCAGGACCTCATGCAGTCGGCGCAGGAGGGCCAGGAGAAGATCGAGCGGGCCAAGGCGCGGCTGGCGCGCTACATGGAGGAGAAGGACGACGAGATCCTGCAGCACAACAACGAGCTGGCCCGTCTGCAGATGCGCTTCGACCGCGCCCGCAGCGATGTCATCATCTGGGTGAGCCGCTGGTTGGGTGAAGAAGGGAGGGACAGGTGCGCGCGCACACACACACACACACACACACACACACACACACAGGCTGCCCTCACATCCCTCCCGCATGCCCTCCCCAGGAATCCCGCTGGGCGCACATCCAGAACACCGCCGCCAAGAAGACCCTCTTGCTTGGCACCATCAAGATGGCAACGCTGAACCTCTTCCAGATCGTGAGCAAGCAGCTAAAGGAGACAACCTTCGTGTCCCTGGAGGACACGCACAAACAGCTGGACATGGTAAGAGGAGGTGCAGGTGCCGTCTGGGCTGTGTCTACTGAACCAAGATGGTGCTTGACTGGTTGAGTAGAGGGATGAAACGGATCGAGCCCCCGTTCTCAAATGTTAACAGGATTCCAATCACCTAGGCAGTGGTTCTCAACCTTCTGGCCCTTTCAATACAGTTCCTCAGGTTGTGACCCAACCATAAAATTATTTTCGTGGCTACTTCATCACTGTCATGTTGCTACTGTTATGAATCGTCATGTAAATATCTGATATGCAGGATGGTCTTAGGCGACCCGTGTGATAGGGTTGTTCGACCGCCAAAAGGGTCGTGTCCCACAGGTTGAGAACCACTGATAGTGTCTGTGGAGCATTGCTGGGCCCCATCCCAGAGTCTCTGATTCAACGGGACTGAAGCGGGAATCCTAGAATTTCCATTTTCTTTTTAATCCTCACCGGAGGATGTGTGTAGTTTGTTTGTTTTTTTAATTGAACCTGAGGATGTATTGTGTTGTTGTCTTTTTTACTGATTTTAGAGAGATAAGAAGGGAGAGGGGGAGGGAGAAGAGAGAGAGAGAAACATCAATGTGAGAGAGAGACATCATCGAACCCAAAACCTGGCTATGTACCCTGACCAGAATCAAACCCTCGGCCCTTCAGCCCTTCAGGTCACAGAACAGTGCTCCAACCAGCTGAGTCACACCAGCCAGGGCTGAATTTCCATTTCCAACAGGCCCCAGGTGCTGGCCTGGGTTCCACACTTTGAGAACCACTCACGGCATTAGAACTGAGTCCCTGTTGGCCCCAATCAACAGGGACAGCAGCAGGGACCCACTATCGAATTCATTGTGCAAAACAGTCCTGTTAGATCTAGTGAGTTCCCAGAGGCTTATGCCTGAGGCCCACTCTTTGGGAAAAGAGAATGTTGGTGAGGGAGAAGGGAGGACAACCAGCAAGTGTAGGGAAGTTGTCGAGTCATATTAGTGCCAGTCTGAGATTTTTCTCTTGGAAGTCATTGAGTAACTTTTCACTGTCTGATCCAAAGCTATTTGATGGCGTGTCATGTGCCACCCAACATCATCTCGTTTCTGACCAAAGGTGAACACACCCCATAATTTGGGAGGTTCCACATCAGCAGATGCATTCGCCATGTTTCTTGAAACATGCAAAGAACCATGACTTTGTATTCCTTTGGCAAAAGTCTTCAGCTCTGCTGTGCAGTAGTAGAAAGAAAGCTCTTAAACTGTGATTTTCCTTTTGTTCCCTACTGTATCCCAGTGTCTAGAACAATGCCAGTCACAGAGTAGGCCCTCAACAAGTATTTGGTGAATGAAGATCAAACACAGGCTACAAAAGGCAATTGATTGAGGGGCACTTCCCCTGTTTAACAACAACAAGAAGGCGAAAGTCATGAAACGTAAAGGATTTCACCCTCTGACCAGCCAGGAAGAAGGATTTCCCTAAACCCAAAACTCTGCCTCCTTCTTAAGGCAAGTGAGGGCAGAGTTATTGACGGTCCAAAGACCATAAAGGGAATTTGCAAGAAAGCCTGTGCTGAAGCAGCAATTCTCAAACTTTTTGGTATCTGGATACCATCACGCTCTTAACATTTATTGAAGACCCTCAAAGAGTTTCTGTTTATATCAGTTATATCTACTGATACTTAGCACATTAGAAACGCAAACAGAAAAGTTAAAAATACTTAATTCATTCATTTTTAAATAACAGGAAGCAAATGAACATAAATAGCCTTTTTAATGAAAAGTCCGTTTTCAAAAGCTGTTTTGTGGGATGAGTGGCATACTTGACCCTTTTACAAAGCCCCTTAATGTCTGGCTGCACGGAGGACGGGTGGCTTCTCGTGTCCGCTTTCGCCTTCACCCTGTTTGACAGCCCATGTCCCTGAAACATTCTACTCTGGTAAAAGCCACTGCACACTCATGAGAGAATAAGAGCGAAAAAAACACAAGTCACATCTTAGATTATAAAAAGGATTTGGGCCTGCAGCCCTCTCCCAGCAGTGGGGTCTCGGGGACTCCGGGGGCCTCGGGGCCCTTTCCTTTGGCTGTTGTGGAGACAGGTGGGCAGGGGGCCGTGAGCCCAGCTCCTCGCCTCTGCCTGCGCATCCCTGCTGAGAGCACAGCTTCCAGCTCATCCACTCCGAGTCGTGAGCTTTCTGACTCCCTTTCAACCTTGATTTGTCTCCACAGGAACACTTAACACAGCCCAAATGTTCTTCTAAAACATCCCACTGCATTCCCAAAGGATATGAGCCTACTGGGAGAAATACACACGATCCAGTAGCCTGAGCAATTAAAAAAATAAGGACCAGGAAAAAATATAAGTTGAAATCCAAGGTCAGGGCAAGAGAGAGAAAGAAAGACTGTAGACTCTGGCCTTATAAAGGACAGTAGTTGATGCTGAGCTTCCTGGCAACCAGGAGGAAGAGCAACACGCAGTTCTGGCACCAAAATAAGAAAACAGACGTTTTCCTCAGAGAAAGGGAGCCTTTTCCAGCCCTAATTCCAACAAAAATTTCTAAAGGAGGCTTCTGAGATGCTCCGTGAACAGTGTTCTCAACAAATCCCTGCAGCTGATCCAAGCCTGGGCTTTGGGAGCCACTTCTGCAGAAGCAGGAGCACAGCATGACAGTGCAGCCGGCGAACGGCGGAGACCATGCAAACCCACATGCTACGTGGGGGAAGGTCTAGAGCAGCATTTTTTCCAGACGGAGCTCACACATTTCCTTTGGGGGAATAAAAGGGCTCTGTGGCCTCATACATTTTGAAAACTCGAAAGTAAACCAAAGTTACGTGGTTTGTAAATATGGGACTTCACAGAGTCCTCAGGCTCTCGAAGGAGATTCCACATAGTTTATGTTGAACGTTTCTGAAACTTACTTGACCACTGAACCCTTTTGGAGGGCATGAGGTTACTTATTGTAAGAACACAGTTTGGGAAATGCTGGGCTGGTCTTCTCTGTAACCTTGGGAAAGTTGCTTTAATTCGCTGACTCTTGGTTTCCTCTTTTTGCAAAATAGGCGTCACATCGGTCATGGTACGAGTATTAGCTACTGACAGAGTTGCTGAGAGTTTGGGACAGCCCTATCTCCAGGGACATTCTTGAAGAGGAGAAATGTTAGAACTGAGATCTTAGAGGTCGTCTAGGCCAAGGTCTCCTCCCTCTTCCCTTTTTAAAGATGAAGCAATTAAGTCCTAGAAAGATGACATAATTGCCCTAAAGTTGCATCAGGACTCCAGGCCTCTGGCTTATAAGGCAGCACGGTTTCCACCATTAAACGGATTTCATGTTCTTACAAACAGAAGCCAGCGCCCTAGCCTGTTTGACTCAGTGGATAGAGCAGGGGTCCTCAAACTTTTTAAACAGGGGGTCAGTTCACTGTCCCTCAGACCGTTGGAGGGCCGACTATAGTTTAAGAAAAAACTATGAACAACTTCCTATGCACACTGCACATATCTTATTTTGAAGTAAAAAAACAAAATGGGAACAAATACAATATTTGTATTTGCATGTGGCCCGCGGGCCGTAGTTTGAGGACCCCTGGGATAGAGCATAGGCCTGCGAACTGAAGGGTCCCCAGTTCGCTTCGGTCAAGGACACGTACCTTGGTTGCAGGCTTGACCCTGGTCAAGGTGCATGTGGGAGGCAACCAATCAATGTTTCTCTCTCTGTGTCTATCCCCCTCCTTTCCACACTCTCTCTCTCAAAAACAAAACAAAAAAAATCAATGAAAAATATTCTGGAGTGAGGATTAACCAAAAAATAAATAGAATAAAACATAAAAAAAGAAGCCAGCAAAGAGAATTCAAACTCCCCAGATGACTGGAGATTAGCATAAGGAGCATCAGTTCTGGGTTTCAGGTGAATGACACCTTCAAGATTATCCAACGGGGGAGCGCTCCCTGCCGCCTGCGGAATGCTTGCATCCCCTCCCCTCTCTCTCGCCCTTCAGTCAGATCCCCAGCCTGGCTCCTTCCCGTCACCCGTGCCTGTCTCCAGGCGTTCCAGCTCCACGGCTATTATTGCAGTTAGTCTACGAAGCCTGGCCCTCCGTGTCCACTAGAATCATTGTCGAATGACGGAGAGTGGCTGCAGCTGGTCACAGGAACAGGGGGGCTCCTGGACGCGCTCTGTTCCTGGGTGGGCGGCCTGAGCGGGGCAGGATCACTTGGTCCCCTTGCCTTGTCAGGTCCAGCAGTTCATCCAGGACCTGTCGGACATCTGGGCAGAGGTGAAGAAGAAAGACCAAACGCCGCAGATCCGGGTTTAAGGAGGCGCCGCGAGCAGCGACAGAGAGAGAAGTTCCTGGTGAGCTTGCGGTGCGCAGCCCAGTCCAGCCCTCTGGGACCTGCGCCTTTCTGCTGGCAGACACCCTGCCGGGTTTCCCCTCGGGCCTCAGCCCGCCCCCCCCTGTGCACATTAAATTCTATAAGTTTTTCCTAAGTTCTCGTTTTGGTTATTCACGAGGAAGAGGGCCCATTGAGGAAAGAACCCCCCAAAGCGCCCCCCCCCCTTGAAGCTGGTCACTCGGCTGCCCGGGGTCTAGACATCAAATCTCGGGTCTCGTGTCTCCTCGGCGTGGCTCGCACACAGTAGGTATGCATAGGGCCGCAGGCCAGTGGGGATGGCACATGGGGCTGTCTTCCCTCTACCGCTTCAAAAACAATGTGGGGGGTGGGTCTTTCTAAATGGGGAGCAGGGGCCCACTAGAAGCTATGAAGGCAGCTTCCCAAGTCAGGGTCCCACCTCTTCCCTTTTCTCCCACCCACCGTGAACCCTAAAACTACAACATGGTATCAGCCACGCTAACAGAAAGAGCAGGCAGCGCCTGAGCAGGCTGGATGATGGCTTACCCCAGGCAAACTAAACTGAGGACGGGCCGACGGAAAGCCTCGCACTTAGCGTCCAAAACTCAGCTGCACATTTCCAAACCCCCAGCGGCAAAAGCCGGGTCAGAGGTGGACAGAGGAAGCAGCACTGACTGAGCCTCCATGCTCAGCACCCCCGTGGAAGCTCTGTGTCCCCGTTTCACCCAACAGGCCGCTTGCCCAAGGACACTGGCACAGAGGGCAGGGTGGGGGTTCACACGGGGGCTGCCTGCCCCCAGCCGGGACACCCTCAGCCCGGCTGCCCTTCAGAAGACAGACACGGCTGCTGTCCCCTCCAAAGAAGGCTGGGGAGCAGGCCTGACGAGGCTCCTCGCTTCCTCCCTGGCCCTGTGACCCCAGAGGGATCCCCATGACCCCGGGGGCTGCTGCAGTCGCCCCTCTGGTCCTGCTCTGGGCTTTGTACACCCACCGTCCATCTCAGCGTGGCTCCTGGGCCAGTGGCAGCAGCATCACCTGGGAACTGACCAGAAATGAGAATCGGAAACTCTGGGTGGACCCCAGACACCTGGGTTGTTTTTTGTTTATTTGTCTTCTATGAATCGCCATCCGAGGATATTTCCCATTGATTTTTAGAGACAGTGGAAGGGAGAGAGGAGGAGAAAAGAAAGAGAGAGAGAGAGAGAGAGAAACATCCATGTGAGAGAGACACATCAATCAGTTGCCTCTCACACGTACCCCAACTGGGCTGGGGCTCAAACCTACAACCCAGGTAAGTGCCCTTGACTGGGAATCGAACCCGGGACCTTTTGGTGCGTGGGCCATCGCTCTAACCACTGAGCACACTGGCCATGGCACCATCTGGGTTTTAACAAGTCCTCCAGGTTTGAGCACCGCTGCTTTGTCGTGAGCCGAGCACTCTCAAGGACCAGGCTCCTGTCACCTCCGCCATGTGAAGCAACACACACGTCAGGGAGACCCTGTCTCGCCAGCTGCAGCCAGAGAAGTGGAGCTGCCGGAGACAGGTGTCCATACAGGGCTGGCTGCAGGGGTTGTGGGCGCCGGGTGCACACTCTCTGCAAAGCTGTTGTCTTCACACCTGACGCTGGGCCTTGAAGTCCACAGGGGGAGGGAGCTGGGGGAGAAATATGGATGTAAAGTGGGGGAGGGGAGAGATGAAGCAGGAGCCAGAATCCATATGCACAACCTGGGGACAGACAGAAACCCATGCCGCTCTGGTCATTTCCAAGCTCAGTGGTGTGCGTGTCCTACAGCGGCCAGGACCCTTCACCTTGAAGCTGAGCACACACATGGGGCCCCTCAGCATGTCCACCCTGGGCCCTGGACCCACGAAGCCCAAGTCTGGCCCAGTCAAGAGAGATTTGGGCTCCAGGTACATGATATCAGGGTCCAAGAAAAAGAAGATAGCATTGAGAGCCCATTGGAGTTTTCCAGCCGGGAAGACACCAGCTCATTGGAGCAGAAGTAACGGACTGGTTCCAGACATGAGTCGTTCTCATCAGCACAGGCAGGGAGGAGGGCTCCGGGTGCCCTAAGGGTCAAGGGCAGCAAGACCTTCAGGAATACTCCATCCCCCCAAATCTGATCGCTCTTCCCAATAGAAAGGAGGAGAGGAAGGGAGGAAGGAAGAGGGAGGAGGGTGGCCTCCAGGTGTGAAAGGGCTCAGCCTGCAAGCAGCCTGGTACCAGACAACCCCATGGCTGTCATGCACACCATGCCAAGGACACTGACCCAGAGCAGCAACGGATGTCCAAGAGCTGCTGGTGAGAACGGGTCTGGAACAAAGAGCTGAGGGCTTGCGGGGTCTCTCTGGAGTAGCTAAGGGCCCGTGCTGCTGTGGGATCAGACCCCCCCTCACTCGATTGGAGCCTCTCAGCCCCTTTCCCAGACTGCGGGCCCGGGTCCAACATCTTATATTCAAGGGCTGCAGCCAGCTGGAGGGACTCTGGAACCTTCCTCTTCTTGGGGTTGCTCGCTCAGGCACCCGAGCAAGCTGCTCTGCTCTGGGACTTTCAATCCAGGAATATCAGAAGTGTCATGTGTGCACTGCAGGGTGCTGAGGGCAAGCAAAGTCTAGAGGCCCTGCCCCAGGCAGCTTCTCTTTCCTGGCAGATAAGAACCCACTGCGAGCTGGCCCTCATGACTCAGTGGCATTGACCGATGAACCAGGAGGTCACGGTTCAATTCCAGGTTGTGGGCTCGATCTCCAATGGGGAGGTGGGAGAGGGGCGAGTGCAGGAGGCAGCTGATCAGTGATTCTCTCTCATCATTGATGTTTCTATCTCTCTCTCTCTCCCTCTCCCTTACTCTCTGAAATCAATAAAAATATATTTTCTTAAAAAGAACCCACTGCGAGCTGCAATGCCAGCAGAGCCTGGGCCTCACCTCAGCTTCCTTGCCAACGATGGCCCGATGCCACCCTAAGCTTTGACTCTGAAACTTTTAACATGTTGACCTTGAGGAGGCTCCCAATGTAGACCACGGAGAAGGGAATGACAACAGCCAGGCTTGGTGGCAGCCAGAGTGTGGGGACACCACCCTCTGAGGGCAAATAACATTTGAGGAACTTCATGAAGAAACAAGCTGGATCTAGAAATATCCAACAGAATGAAAGCCAGCTGCATAGTGCTGCAAACTGATTGAATTAATTTTCCAGTCTGCATAACAAATAACCCCAAACTTGGTGTCTTGAACCAACACCCACTATTATCTCAAAATAGTAGGTTGGAAGCCTGTGTGGACGCAACTGGGTTCTCCGTGCATGGCCCAGTTCAAGATGTTGGTGGAACCTGGCTCTTACCTGGAGAGTCCAGAGAGGAATCCACCTCCAAGTTCATCCAGTTGTCGGCAGAATCCAGGTCCGTGCGGTTGTGGGTCTGAGGCCCCCATTTCCTTGCTGGCTGCTAGGCAGGGGCCACTCTCGGCTCCCGCTAGAGGCCACCTGCATTCCTGGCCACGCTCTATGGCTTCCACCTTCAAAGCCAGCAACGGAGTCGCTGTCACGGTTTGAATCCCTCTGACTTTCTCTTCCAATACCATCCAGAGAAAACTCTGCTCTTAACAGGCTCATGACATTAGGTTAGGCTCATCCCGATAACTTCCCTTTTGCCATATAACCTGGGGATAATGCCAAGGGGTGAAGGTCATGGGGGCCATTTAAAAACCCTACCCCAGTAATGAAGAAAGGATGTCAAAATAGCTTGAGAAGGAAGAGAAAGGGAGGAGGGGGCAAGAGGAACTGTGATGAGGGTGGTCAAAGGCCAAGATGAGGCCTGGATGGAAAGAAACCTTTCAGGTGAGCACCTGACCTAACATTCACTAGTGACACTCTCATCAACACAGGGTTTCCCTGGAGCTTATAGCCCTCCAGGGTGTCAGTAAATGGACCTGGGTCAGTCTGGGGATTTCTTGATGTTTTATGAAAGTTTTATAAATATCCATTATGGATTTTTTATGGCGGGGGGCGGGTGGAGGAGGGGAGGAGGGAGAAAGTCCTTGTCTTTCAATAGATTATCCCAAGAATCCTTACCCAAAAAGCAGTAGGAACTACTGCTTTTTAAAAAATTAACAGCTTTGCCCTGACCGGTTTGGCTCAGTGGATAGAGCGTCAGCCTGCGGACTGAAGGGTCCCAGGTTCGATTCCGGTCAAGGGTATGTACCTTGGTTGTGGGCACATCCCCAGTAGGGGGTGTGCAGGGGGCAGCTGATCGATGTTTCTCTCTCATTGATGTTTCTAACTCTCTATCTCTCTCCTTTCCTCTCTGTGAAAACTCAATAAAATATATTTTTAAAAAAAATCAATAAAATACATTTTTAAAAATTAACAGCTTTATTGAGATAGGAGTCATATACCATATATTCACTCATTTAAAAGTGTACAATTCAGTGGTTTTTATTCAATTGACAGAGATGTGCAACCATCAATACAGTCAACTTGAGAAAACTTTCATCACACTCCCCCCGCCTACAAAATGCACGCCTATTAGCAGTCATTCCTGTTTCCTCCCAAACTCCCAGTCCTCAGCAGCCAGTAATCCACTTTCTGTTTCTCTGGATTTGCCTGTTTGGGACATTCCATATAAATGGAATCCTACAATATGTTGTCTTTTGTGATTGGCTTCTTTCCCTTCGCATGATGTTTTCAAGGTTCATCCATGTTACAGCATCTATCATTCCTTTTTATGGCTGAATAATAGTCCACTGTGTGGATATACATTTATATCCAGTCATCAGTTGATGGACATTTGGATTATTCCTACTTTTTGGCTATTATAAATAATGCTTCTGTGAACATTTTTGTGCAAGTTTGTTTCTTGTGGGAATATATATTCCTAGAAGTGGAACTGCTAGTCATAAGGTAACTCCATTTAACCTTTTAAGGACTGCTATTTTTTTTTTGAACAGCTGCCTTTTGAGATGCTCTGAGGGCACTTTTATTTCAGACATTCATGGCAAATTAGCAAAAAGGAAGGCCAGCTGGCAAGGAATAGTCCGAAGGAAAACCAGGATTTGATGAAGCAATGACCTAGGTTAGTTCAAGATTGATGAATACAATATCAATTATAGGCTGTCCGGACTCAAGGGAAGGAGGCTGGGCCATGAATTAGAGAACAGACAGCATCCCAGCCCTACCCTTAACTCATTTCACAGCCCCCACATGCACCATCCTCCTCACCCACCCATCCTCCCCATCCTCTACCCTCACACCTGGGCTGCAGAACCCTTCTGTTGATCGACAATTAATGGTGTGACCGGCGAGCCTTCCATGTGCCAGCTCCGATAGAAGCAAAGGGATAGATTAGTAAACAACTGAGGTGGTTGCTGACTCTTGGATCTTGTGGTCTCTTGGGGAAGACATTCGACAGATAGTTAAATAACTAAGGGACTGTCACTGTGAGGCTGGCAAGAAGTGCTGGGTGCTGAGACCAGAGAAGGGGGTGGAGGTGGGGAACCAGCCAAGTCCTTCTGCGGAAGCAATGTAACATTTTGGAAGAGACTGATAGGATGAGTAAGTGTTATCTTAGCCAGACAGTGATGAGAGGGAGAATGAGGACGAGGTGAAAGAGGGAGGGGAGGGCTGTGCTAACACAAAATGGGAAGACGTGAGTCTGGAAGGAATGGCTCAGAGGGCCAGTGTCACTGGACAGAGGTGGGCAGGCTAGGTCGGGAGGCCCTGTGGCGAGGCCTTTCCGAGGATCTTGTGTTTTATCCTAAGGGGACTGAAGAGCACTGGGGGATTATTTTTAAAAAGAATAAGAGACCAAGGTTGAACTCTGAGTAGAACTGTATTTGTTTTATAGTGTCAGGCTTACAAATTCGATTTGGCACAGAATCTAGGATCTCGGAAATGAGGTTTGGGGAAGGATCTTTTCAATCTGAAAAATAAAACAAAGCAAAACTCGAAAACTTCCTCTGTCCTGTGCTAGAAAGGTAAGTCTCTGAGAGCCGCTGGTAAAATCTGGGCTTAATCAGGCAGGCGCGGGCGCGGCTTTGCCCCTCCACGGGGCGCCTTCCTTGGGGCTGTCCCACTGTCTGCAGCAGAGCAAGGTGTCAGACTCAGGATGGTGGCCCACAGTTGCCTTAAGCCAGATTTGCAAGGCTATCAGCCATCTGTACATAGCATGTCAGTTGCAAGGGAGGAGTATGGTCAGATTTGCCCTTGGAAAAGATGGCTCGGGCGCTGGCCGGTTTTCTCAGTGGTTAGAGCATTAGCCAGTGAACCGAAGGGTTGGGGATTCGATTCCCAGTCAAGGGCACATACCTCAGTTGTAGGTTCAATCCCTGGCCCTGGTTGGGGCACATGGGAGTCAATCAATCAATGTGTCTCTGCCCCAGGCCTTTCTACTGTCTCTAAAAATCAATGGAAAAAATATCCTCATTCCTGGGGTGAGGATTTAAACAAATAGAAAGGACGGAGCTCAGAGTGGACTCTATCTTGCTACAGGATAGTATTTTAGAGGAAGGTTATGACTGCCATATAAATATAGAATGGGCACGTCTTAAAGATTGTATTGAACTCATCAATTGAGAGAACCGGTATGACGTAAAACCCAGTTCAAATGAGAATCCAAAGAACAGGCACAAAACAGAGGCCATCAGGAACGAAGTTAACTTGCTAATCGATGCAGAAATGATCTCTGCGGAGGGCAGGAGCCAATTGCATCTTCCCTGCGCAGAATTCATTTGCATGTCTCTGAACAGAAATCATTTGCTTCACCTCCGTCGGTTAACTTCTGTCTCTAAGGAGATGCAAACTGTAAAGAAAAAAGGGAAAGAAGAGAAAGGTGCAAACCCCTGTCAAATCAGATAAGCCTAGACGAGTTCTCTGGAAACACCACCACGGAAAGGAAGCAGTGAAATGTTTGCCTGCTTCAAAGTCTTCCACACATTTGGCCGACGATCTGGAGCTGTGCAGTGGCCCGTGCAGACCGGGGCTTTGCAGAGGAACAGTGTGTGAAACAGAGCCAGTGCTGCGGTGCGCTGCGTGGCCAGGCTCCACAGGGCTCCCTCCCCCAACAGGCCGCTCCTGGGACACGTCAGGAAGCCTGGGACTCCAGAATCCAGTTTGAAAACTTTTGCCCTACGTGTTTCCTAGGTTCACATCATTATTATTTTTTTAATCCTCACCCGAGGATATGTTTTTATTGATTTTATAGAGAGGAGAAGGGGGGGGGAGAGAGAGAGAGAGAGAGAGAGAGAGAGAGAGAGAGAGAGAGAGAGAGACATCAATATGAGAGAGAAACATGGATCGGTTGCCTGCTGTATACACCCCAACCAGGCTACTTAGCATTCTTGGATACCTGGGCTTTCTAGTTTCCCCAACCTTAGTCTCAATTATTTATGAACTCTTTGACTCCTGCTTGTATTTAGATCTTAAAATGCTGAAGATGAATTGCATACATTTTTTTTACAGCACCTGTTACTACTTAATTTTCTTACTTGTTTACTAGAGGCCCAGTGTGCACAAAATTTGTGCATGGATAGGGTCCCTAGCGGCTGCCGGCTGCCGGCTGCTGGCTGGGGCCTCCCTTCGCACCCTCGGGGCCCATTGAGGCTGGCAGTGCCTTCACTGCAGCCAGCTGCCAGCACCATGTCACCAATGCCTGCCATGTTTCACGCCGGCCCCTGGTGGTCAGTGCACGTCTAACTCCCAGTCCGTCAAACTCCAGCCAGTGGGGACAATTTGCATATTAGCCTTTTTTTATATAGGATAGGATTGTTAACTAGCTCCACTATAATTTAAGCTCAATGAAAGCAGAAATTGTTTCTATATTACTCCGAGATGTGTCCTTGTTGTTCAGAGCAATGCCTGGTACATAGTAGGTGCTCATTATGTGTTTGTTGAATAAAATAAATAAAGTCTATATTTTTTAATGGAAGGACCTATGTTGATCTTCTTTGGATCTCTACAATTCTGAATGCTGTAGCGTGAACATGATTGGAGCTCAATTAACATTACAGACTAAATTAATGTTTTAAAAGACAGTAAAGAAGTGAAAAATGAACAGTGGTAATCTCAGAATCCCTCATACAATGTGTGTGATCTTGTTTTATGCCCCTAAGTTTGAGGTAATTTATTACTCAGTGATAGGTAACTATTATGAATAGTTCTGTGTTTTACTTTTCTTGCCTAACATTTGAAAAGTTGCAGACATGATGCTTCAGCTCTAAATATTTTAGCTTGTTTCTTCTAAGAACAATGACACCCCAAAGTTTTCTTTCAATTTATTAGGAATTATCATGCTCCTGAATTTGAGTATTGATTAAATAATATCTAACATACAGTTTATACATTTCTCTCATCGTTCCCAGAATATCCCAGTGGCTCCCCACTTCATTCAGAGTAAAAGCCAACGTTCTCACCGAAGCCATGAGGGCCTCAGTGATCAGCTCCACCCCTGCCCCTGGCACCTCTCTGACCTCATTTCCTACCCTCCCCCTTGCACACTCCTCTCCAGCCTCTCCAGCTCCCCTGATACTTGGGCACACTCCCACCTCCTGCCCTTTGTACTTGCTGTCCTGTGGACAGAAATCACTCTCACCTCCTTAAGGACTGGGCTCAAATGGCTCAGCTGTCTCCTCCTCGGTGGGGTCTACTATGGCTACCCATTCTAAAGTGACAGACCCCACCCCTGGGACTCCCTTCCCTTGTCCTGCAGATTTTGCTTCAGAGATGTATCTTCTTCTAGCATACTGCATAATTTCCTTGTTGGTTTTGGGTAATGTCTGTCTCCCTTATTAGAATGTAGGGCGGGGTTGTCATCTGCGTTCACTATAGTACTCCCGCTGCCGAGAACAATGCCTGGTAAAACATCAACGGATGTTTGTAGGATGGATGAATGAGTGAATGAACGAGTGAAGTGGGAGAAATGTCCACCATGGGGACTGGCAAAGGAGACATTGGGTGGTGTAAGATAATGCACTGACAGCACTCCTGAAGAAGTCTACCACATGTTGGGGAGGCCCAGACAAGATGAGGGTGAACCTTGCTGGCCAGAGAGGGACTAAGGGGTCACAGTGTGGGGTGGATATATTGACTCAGCCACCAGGATTACCTGTGTCCTGTGTCACATCCTGTCTCAGAACATCCTCTTATCTCAGAACACTTTTTTAAATATATTTTTATTGATTTCAGAGAGGAAGGGAGAGGGAGATAGAAACATCAGTAATGAGAGAGAATATTGATCAGCTGCTTCCTGCATCCCTCTACTGGGTACAGAGCCTACAACCTAGACATGTGCCCTGACTGGGAATTGAACTGTGACCTCCTGGTTCATAGGTCAATGCTCAGCCACTGAACCACACCGCTGGTCTAAACATTTTTATACTCTCCTTTAAGAAACAGGCGTGTTATATTGAATGCTTACCATGTGACAGATACAGTGCCAAACACTTTAAACCCTGTATTTATTTAATCATCTTAACAATCCTATGAGGCAGGTATTACCATCAAACTCATTTGCTAGACAAGGATGGTTCAGAGGTTACCTGATTTTTTCTTAAATATATTTTTATTAATTTCAGAAAGGAAAGGAGATGGAGAGAGCGATAGAAACATCAATGATAAGAGAGAATCATTGATCGGCTGCCTCCTGCATGCCCCCTACTGGGGATTGAGCCTGCAACTTGGGCATGTGTCCTTGATTGGAGTCGAACCCAGGACCCTTCAGTCTGCAGGCTGATGCTCTATCCACTGAGCCAAATCAGCCAGGGCATGACTTTTAAAATTCATATTTTATTTATTGAAATTACTATTCAAAAACCCAAGTTCTTCCTTGAGCTTCAGCTTACAAATCTTACTCTATTTGTGTTCAACATATTTTAACAACCCTTTTAATAGGATTTTGAATGTTTGATTCCAGTTCCAAAGGTAAATTCCCTCAAACATTTTCAATTGCATTTAAGCATCCATTGTGTTCAGTTTCCTTATGTACTTCAGTGGTCTGACTTAATAAACAAAACCTTTCCAAATACTTAAATTTAAATTATTCACCCGATAAATTAAACTTACAACTACACTGAACATTGAGTTCTCCTAAATGTTCCAAAATTAGATATACATTTGAGAAGATTTTTGGTTAAAATTATGAATCTCAATCATGTCATACTTACTAATTTTATACTGGAATTTCAAGATTTTTACTCTAAGTAGGCCAAATCATACTGAGTTATAAATGCCTGAATACCAAATGCACACAGATTCTTTTACATAGAAGCATTGATACCATGATTTAGATTTCTTTAACCTTTCTGTACTTAATTTTAAATCTTTAAAGATGCTCACTCGCCAAGAAAACTGTAATATTCGCCTCACACCGTGCTGAGAGTTGCCTTCTTGACTCTTGAGATTCCAGAACGTCTGCTCTGCCCTGTTTATCGTTGCTGTGTCGGTGACCCCATAATTCAAAGGCAGTAGCCTAGGAAGCCTAGACCTCAGCTATAGGTCACACCCCCACGCCGGAAACTCTACTGCCTGGTCTGATGTTGCATGTTTTTGGTTTTTATGATTAGTCATTTCTACCTAAAGCTAGAGATCTTTGAACCAGATGGGATCCTGCATTCTTTCATATGTTATTGCCTCTTTAGACCATGCAAGTCTTAGATTTGTCAAACTGATATCTGATTGAATTATGGCTTAGGAGTCAGCTCTTTTTTACGCACTGATGGAACTTCAGGCATCTGTCAACAATAGAAACGGACGTGATCTGTGACTTCATACCATGTACTGCCTTAGCCTGCGAGGTCAGCCAGCTCTTAAATCAGGAAATAGGGGGGCTTCCTCTAGGAGCCCCATGTTCTATTCTCTTCTGCCCTAAAGGATAAAGGTCACCCAGATGGGACCAGAAGACACCGAAGCAAGAGAATCGGAGCGAAATACACTCCTGCAGAGGAAGCACGAGGTGCCTGAGTACTTTCTTCATCTCCTTTGCAATTATAGTTGTCCTCCCTTAACCACAGGGGATCGGTTCCAAGACCCCTGTGAATGCCTGAATCCCTGTATATGCTATGCTTTCTATGCATACACACCTATGACAAACTTTAACTTATAAATTAGGCCCTGTAAGAGATTAACAACAATAACTAATGATAAAATAGAACAATTATAACAATATACTATAATGAAAGTTGTGTGACTGTTGGCTCTCTCTCTCTCTCTCTTTTTCTCTCTCTCCTCCCCCACCCCCTCCCCACCAAGAGGCTACTAAGGCACAATCTGTGGGTAGCACATCCAGCATGGGGGTTTGAGATGAAGCTGGATGGCAAGAGATTTCCTTACACTACTCATGAAAACTTATGAGTTGTTTTATTTCCGAAATTTTCCATTTAATATTTTCAGACTGCAGGTGACCACAGTGACCACAGAGAATGGAGCCTCAGATAAGGGGGACTCCTGTACAAGAGCCTGGTTAGTAGACTGATAGGGCAGGCAGCATTGTTCCCATTTTCATTAGTTCATTCATTTATTCATTCAACAAACTCCGATTGCCCACGTACCACAGGCAAGGCCATGGCCTTCAAAGAGCTCACATTCTACAAAGGAGACTACCAACCAGAGCTCCGCGCTGACGGAATCTCCATGAGGAGGGGCGCCGAGGAAGTGCCATGGGGCCAGGGAAGGGAGAGTTACCGCCCTCTGGTGGAAGGGAATCAGAGGTCTCAATGAAGGAGGGGACCTTTGACATTCAACTGTGTTTACTGGGTATCTAACGATATGCCTCGCGCTATTGGGGAAAGGGGTTGGGGATGAATAAGAAAAATTAAAGCAAGCGATTTCAGGTTATGAGGCGCTAACGTTTACTGAGTGCTTCTAACATGCTGATGCCGTTCTAAGTGCTCTCCATAGATTGACTTCTTTCGTCCTCCCAGCCCTTCTGAGGCAGGAAACCACTGATATTCCCATTTTGTAGGAGGAGAGGGTTTCATTCATTCATTGCTGCTTAGCAATCCACCCCAAAATGAGTGGCTTAAAACAGCCCTCATTGTATTTTGTTACAATTTGTGGGTCAGGAATTCAGGCAGGGCTCAGCAGGGCGGCTCATCTCTGCTCCATCGCGTTAGCTGGGCTTTTGGCTGGAGCTTGAGGATCAAGATGGCCTTGCATGCACATGTCTAAGGCCTTAGGGTTGGCACTTAGGTTGTCCTTCATGTGACCTCTCTCTCTTCAGCGGGATAACTGGGACTTCTTTCCATAGCGGCTCTCTTCCCAGAGTGCAAACACAGAAACTGCAAGCGACACCATCAAGTACACCATTCAATTGGTCCCCGGATGTCACAGAGCCAGCCCAGGTTCCAGTGGAAGGGAAATTGTCATGGGAGGCGTGGCAAAGTCGCCTTGCAAAGGACATGCAGAACGGAAGAAACAGCTGTGGTCATCTTCGGGAGAGATCTTACTCAGACAAGATCATACAGCTAATAATTAGGCTTTGGGTGGGGGGTCAGTAGGTAAAGGTCAGACATGCAGAAATGTAGAGCAGGACATTTCAGATGAAACGATGCATGTGAGTGAGGGCCCAGCGTTGTGACCTGGAGTGTGATGGTTCACTTTGCAGAAAGAACTATGTATATAAGAATGAGACCAAAAAAAACACAAAAGTAGGCTGGGGCCACCTTTAGTCACAGGGGATGACTCAGAACAGCAGGCTAAGCTAGGTGGGCTTGATTCTGAGGGCGATGGGAAGCTATGCAAAGGTTTGGAGCAGGAGAGTGGCTTGACCAGGGAGATGAAGGGAGCCCTGTGTGTGCTGGATGAATGGAGGCAGCCCAGTAAGTGAGGAGACTCACAGGAGTGCTGGAGACCTGGCCTAGACACCGTATGTGGGAACAGAGGATGGGTGTGAATGCAGGACACATTTCAGGGGTGGGTTTGACACAACTTGACAAGTTGGCATTTTACAGATGAGGACATTGTGTCTCTAGAGGTAAATGCTCCAGGATCTCTTAGCAAAGCAGATGGCAAAGGTAAGAGGTCAATGGCCCAACAAATAAGTGGAGGGTGGAGCCCAGGAGCCCAGGTCCTTGGACCCCTGGTCCATTCATGATCAATGGGAGCATTCACGGTGGGAACCGGAAGAGTTGGCTCCGCTGACCGTTCTGTGGGGCACGTTGGCATCAGCATGGCCTGGTGTCATGTCAGTTCAATCCTGTGAATTGTCCAATGAGAGTTGGTTTGACCCAACAGAAAAGGTCTGCCCTCGTGGATGACCTGCTCTCTCCCCTCTGGGAAGAGCTGGGCCCTCGGAGTTAGATGAGGGCTGGATTTGAACGAGGAAATGGAGACTTGAATTTTGCCACCTCCCCATACACCCTGAGTTGCTTTGAGGGTTTTTCTGAGGGAAGAGAGAAGAGGGGGTGTGATACGCAGTTCTTTCAACGCTCTTAGTTTAAAGAGACACTGAGTTCTTTTATTTTTTTTATAAAGAGCCTGGTTGATCTCATTCTTAGCATCTCTGGCTGAAAGGGGCTCCCCACCCCCTCTGTGCTAGCTGCTCTTTGGGATTTGTGTCTCTATTCTTCTGACACACTTCATGCAGGGAGAGCTCATTTTGGCTCCCGCAAAAATTGGACTCTAAATTTAGAACTGGCCTCAAAACTTCTGATCTTTGAGCTCAACTTGTCTGGCTTGGCCCAGTCTGCAACAGCCACCTCTTATCACCATTAATGTTGTTCTTATTTGGTTCTCTAGTTGTCTTAGAAACATGACTTGGTATGATTGGTCATGGCCAAAAAATGTAAGCCAGAGCCCACCCGTCTGCCCAGCTCTCCTCTTGTAAATAACGTTCTCTTGGAGCAGAACATGTTTCCCCTCATTTTCTAAGAGCTGGGCCCCTTGGGTTCATTCCAAATTCCTCTGGTCCCCCTTCCATCTGTTGCAAGTTCCCTCCCTGCCCTCTCATCCCTGAAATCACCAGAAAGGGGAGGAAGCAGTGCTTGGTTTGCGCCTCGGCCCAGCTGCCCGCCATCTGGACTCAGGCCTATTAACCCCTGACCTTCGGCCATAAGCCTTCCCCTCACCTCCTTCCTCATCATCCATGCTGGGAGAAGGAGCAAGGAGCCACGGGGCCTCCCAGTCCCCACCGAGGGGCCCTTTACATGCCCAGTTCTAACCAAGGAGATGTCACTTCCCTCGGGCCCAGCATCAGCCATCCAGTGCACAGCAGACAGCTGGCTCTGAGTCCTGGGCCCTGCCCCTCACTTCTGTGCGCCTCTGGGCAAGTCACCTGACTTTCTAGCTGAGTCTGTTTTCCCGTCTATCAATAGTGGAATGAGAGGGCCCCAAACCTCAGGGTGCTCCCCACTTAAAACCTTCCAAGCCTCTATGACCACGACCGGTTTTTGCCAGAGAAGAGAGGGGCAGTATTAAAGAGAGGGACATCGCTGATGGTATCACAACATCCCTGACAAGCACAGTCATGGAATGCACTAGAGCAGTGGTTCTCAGCCTTCCTAATGCCGCGACCCTTTCATACAGTTCCTCTTGTTGTGGTGACCCCCAATTTCATTGTTACAAATTGAACATAATGAAAGCATAGTGATTAATCACAAAAACAATATGTAATTATATATGTGTTTCCCGACGGTCTTAGGCAGCGGTTCTCAGCCTGTGGGTGGCGACCCCTTTGGCGGTCGAACGACCCTTTCACAGGGGTCGCCTAAGACCATCCTGCATATCAGATATTTACATGACGATACATAACAGTAGCAACATGACAGTTATGAAGTAGCAACGAAAATAATTTTATGGCTGGGTCCCAACATGAGGAACTGTATTTAAAGGGCCAGAAGGTTGAGAACCACTGGTCTTAGGCGACCCCTGTGAAAGGGTCTTTCGACTCCCAAAGGGGTCTCGACCCACAGGTTGAGAACCGCTGCACTAGAGCGTTTCAGTAACCCCCTGTGAAATCCAGAGTCATAAGCCCCCAAACTCAACTCAGCATGATCGCCCCGGAGGCCAAGCCCACCTGGGTCTCGTCGGTGGTCGTGTTAAAGGTCCTCAGCCTCCTAAAAGTAAAAAGCTAAAACCTTAGAGCAGCGTTTCCGGAAACGCTCTCTGTGGAACCCTGGGGCCCCATGCGCACTTGGGTTTGCTAACCTGTTGTCCAGTAAGCTGGGGGTCTCTTCGCTGCAGGGCTTCTCAGAGCCTTTGACAGGCGAAGGCGCCTCCGCGTGAGAACCGTGACTACAGACTCTGCTTCCCCTTTGCAACAGCCTTTGTGTTTGCCATTTTGCTGTTTCCATTTCACAGATGCAAACGTGAGGCTCCCGCTTGCCCGGAGTCCTGCAGCTTGGAAGTGAAGGGGCTGTGATCTGACTCTAGAGCCCATGTCCCTAACATAGGCTGCCTTTTCATCCCATGTCAGTCAACGCCAGGATGGAGGTCCTGGCCCTGACACGCTGCCTTGGTCCCAGCTGCAGCACCTCCGGGGAAATGCAGCAAAGGGCAGGCTTCCGGGGAAGGAGAGGGGAGAGTGAGGTTTTCTGTGTACACAAATACCTCACGCTGAAGGGCCGGTGGCTACCTCCTGGGGACAACTCATTCAGGAGGTGGGGGACTCACCAACATTTGTGCCGCTCCTCACAGCTGGAACCAGGCTCTAGAGCAGCGGTTCTCAACCTGTGGGTCGCGACCCCTTTGGGGGTCGAATGACCCTTTCACAGGGGTCGCCTAAGACCATCGGAAAACACATATATAATTACATATTGTTTTTGAGATTAATCATTATGCTTTCATTATGTTCAATTTGTAACCATGAAAATACATCCTGCATATCAGATATTTACATGACAATTCATAACAGTAGCAACATTACAGTTATGAAGTAGCAACGAAAATAATTTTATGGTTGGGGGTCCCCACAACATGAGGAACCGTATTAAAGGGTCGCAGCATGAGGAAGGTTGAGAACCACTGGTCTAGAGTAAGTCAGGGGAAGCAGTGCCAACCCTTTACAAGGAAGGGACCCAAAGATTTATGGCGCAGAGATGCCCATTCTAGAAATACTCATTGTTGCATCTGGATTTGTACCACCCGACGCCCCTCCCAAACATAGCTGATTGGACAGGGTCAGCAACAGCGCCCAGGTAGCCAGTCATGACGAGGGGATTCTGGGAGACTGAACAAGCTATTGGTTACTTGTTCATTCTTTCATTTCTCTAACAAGCTCTTGTTGAAATCCAGGGACATAGCCCCCCAAACTCAAAGCAGAGCAATCACGCTGCTGGGCATGGGAGACACAATGGTGAGCAAGTCCATTGTCCCTGTTTCTCAAGGAGGAACGGACCTGAAACAAACAGGATGCTCATGGGTGGTATAGTCACAACTAAGGTAACTTCTCCAAAGGGAAGGGACATCGTCCCAGGACAACATGTACCAAAGGGATGTGATCAAGTCTGGGGAGGTGCCGTGTGGCCACGGAGGGGACTACTCACAAGTCCCTTCAAGAGACTCTGGAGCCCTAACTGGTTTGGCTCAGTGGATGGAGCATCAGCCTGCGGACTGAAAGGTCCCAGGTTTGATTCCGGTCAAGGGCATGTACCTTGGTTGTGGGCACATCCCCAGTAGGAGGTGTGTACGTGGCAGCTGATCGATATTTCTCCCTCATCAATGTTTCTAACTCTCTATCCCTCTCCCTTCCTCTCTGTAAAAAAATCAATAAAATATATTTTAAAAAAAAAGAGAGAGAGAGACTCTGGAGAGACATAGAAGCATCAAACAGATCGCCCAACCTCAAAGGGAAGGCAGGGGAGCAGGGCATGAGGGTGGGGGGGTGAGGAGTTGTATGCATGCTTATAAGCATAACCAGTGGACACACTCAATAGGGGGGTTAGGGCATGTGCTTAGGGGCGGGAGCAGCGGGGAGAGGTCAATGGGGGAGGGGGGGAAGGAGACATACGTAATACTTTAAACAATAAAGAATTAATTTTAAAAAAAAAAGAGACGAGAAATGTAGTTGCTTGACAGCCCCCAACAGCCACGCCCTCTGATCAGCCTCAGTGTCCACACCAAGGCTACTCCCTCCCAGGAAGCTTCTAGCCCATGAGTGACTGAACTCGTCATCAGAATTTGTTCCTGCTTCCAAAGGAGGCAAGTAGCTCAACCTCTTTGGCAGAGCAGGTGCCTCAGTTTGGACTGATTATTGAATAGCAGCAAAGAGATGCAACAGACACGGGAGTCACAGCAAAGCGAACTCCCCGTACCGGGAAGGGGGCTGTTGGGTAGGGCTTGTCGTCTAGAAGGTCTTGGGGACTTTGGAGGGTGTCCAGATATGCCTCGGGAGCAACTTGATGCAGAGAATCACGCTGTCTTTTTTTTAATATGTATTTTTATTGATTTCAAAGAAGAAGGGAGAGGGAGAGACAGAAACATCAATGAGAGAGAATCATTGATCGGCTGCCTCCTGCTCGCCCCCTACTGTGGATTGAACCTGCACCCCAGCCATGTGCCCTTGACCAGAGTCCAACTTGGGACCCTTCAGTCCGCAGGCTGATGCTCTATCCACTGAGCCAAACCAGCTGGGGCTCACTCTGTGTCTTGAGGGTGTTTGATGTGCACGTGAGTGTGGTTGACACTACACATGTGTGAAGAGAGACAGACCAACAACGTGACCCCTCCTAGGAAGTGTGTCCGCTCTGCGTTTTTGTTGTTGTTTTACTTCTTGTTGTAGACATTTGAAAACATAGATAATAATGACGAGCAGAGTACAGTGAGTCTCCATGACCCATTATTCTCACGTCTATTGATCTCTTCCTCCGCCAAGCACCTCTAACTTGCCCAATGCCTCCCACTCATGGACTTTCTCATGAAATCTTCATTTCAGCTACTCTTGAAACCAGCGCTATTCCTGGGCTCTTCTGTTATGTGAGTCAATACATTTCTTTCTACACTTCAGCTTGAAGTGAATTTTTATCTTGCATAATGGGGGAAAAACACCTCGTCTGATATAAAGAATCCTGTCTAATAAAGAGAATGTAGAGGCAGGTCCTACCCACCCTTATCTGCCTGTCACCCTGAGCCCAAGTACCCTTTCAAGGGCATCCACAGTGTATTCGTTATCTATGGCTGCATAATAAATAACCCCAAATTTAGTAACTATGGCAACCAGCCTCCTCCAAGGTGGCCCTTAAAGATCCTCACCTGCTGGTATTCATGCCCATTGCAGACTCCTACATGCGTTAGTCTGTGAGATAAACAGAATACAGTGAAAGGGACGATGTGTGACTTTCAGGCTAGGTCAGAAGAGACATTATGCTTTGCGGCTCTTTGCTCCTCCTGGACATATCCTGTTGCATTCTGACTTCCAGGTAAGCACACAGGAGGGTATCTGGCTTGCCCTGGGGAGCCAGGGAGGACTTCCTGGTGGAAGCAATGACTAAACTCAGTCCTAAAGTCTATCCTTCCCTCTGAATGCTCAGTAGACAAGTCTCTGAAGGCACACCCTTCAGGTCAGACCCTCAGATTCCAAGGGGTCAGGGGACACAGCTGGTCAATATATGCACCCTGGAGGGGAGAAAGCCAGATAAGACCTCCAGACCCTAGTTCCCTGCTGGATCACACCAGAGCACTTTCTCAGGGACCTCCTGCAGCCAGCGGTCATCTCAGAGAAGTGGAGCTACAGGGCCCGCAGTTCCCGCAGGCGAGGAAGAGAGTGTGAGAGGGGCTGTTGACGCCCTGCAAAGACACAGGCACACAACACATCCTGAGCTGAGCTGTCAGTTGGGGGAGGCTGGGCTAGAAAACCTATGCTGGCCCACCCGCACCCCACCCCCCTCTGCTGACCAGCTATCTCCATCCCAGTCTGTTCTTTCCCCAGAAGAGGAGCCCAGAACATGCGAGAATGTCTCTCCCCTTCCAAGAACAACTCGTGGCTCTCCCTCCCACACACTTTTCACGCCCAGCGCCCACCCCTTCCTGGCAAGGTGCCTTCACCAGGCCTACCTTCCCTCCCCGGCTCTCATTCGCTCGTCATTGCTCTTCTGTTCTTCCCTTTTGCTAAAGCTCCTTGCATATGTGATGTGGCAACGGGTGGGCATGAGCATGTCGAGAGAGAGAGAGAGAGAGAGAGAGAGAGAGAGAGAGAGAGAGAGAGAGATTGTATCTGTTTCTGTGTGCACCAAGGATGCTGGGGAGTGGGCCAGACCTGGCATCTGCTCAGGGTTAGTGGGCTCAGATGTGATAGAAGGCGGGGTGTGTAGGCAGAGGTCCAGACCACTTAGCACCTCTTGGGAAAGGCCTGGCTGCTCTGGCCTCTGCCTACATCCCAGGCTCAGGTCTCACCACATCAACATGGAACTCACCCTCTCTCTCCTCAGCCTGTGGTTGCTGTGCCTAATCCCCATCCATTATTAGGCAAACTACTGCTTGTCCTTGAAGCCTGGCTCCAGTGTTCCTCGCCCAGAGCCACCTTAGCCCCCATGTCTGGGCTGGATACCCCCCACCCCCACCCCCACCCCACCACCCCCGACAGCAATGCCACTGCCTGGTCTGTCGTCTTCGTCCCCCCACCCCCACCCCCCCTGCGTCACCTCCCCCAGCCTCCAGCCCAGCGCCTGGCCTGGATTGGGAACCATCTGAAGGAGATGGATGCAGCCATGGGGTCTGGCTGCTGGGGGCAGGGCCGAGGGGAAGAGAGAAAAATTGGGGAGAGGATATATATAATAATATGTCACCCCCACCTCCAGCTGAGCAATCTACACTGAATCTTTCTCCAGGTCAGGAAGGCTCGAGGGAATTGCAGGTATGTTGGGGAGCGTGGGTTCACTTTATCCTTGGAAGTGGGGTGGACTGCACCCCTACCCCACTGTCCACATCACACTGGCACCACACCAAGCTGCTTTCTGGAAAGAGCGTGCTCTCATTCCTAACGTACAATCTTCCAGGTTTAAGGCCTCTTTCAGACACACTCGCAGCTCGGACCCTGGCTCCTCAGCTCCCCCATCCCAAACAAACTTTCAAGTCAGTCTGGACCTGAGCGCCCGCCCGGTCCCGCTCCCCCAGCCAATCGCTGAGCGCCTTTGGTTTCGGAGCGAAGGCGGTGGGGGTGGAAGAGAGTCGGGCTGCGAGGGGTTTCGACCCAGGCTGGTTGCCTGCTCCGGGGGCTGACGCAACTGGAGAATTTGGCTTCTTTTGATCACATATGTCATTTTGCCATATATGGTCACTGAGCGCTACTGGCGGAGCGGCTCGGCCCAGATGGTGAGCTCCCAGCGCGCAGGGAGCTACATACCAGCCCTGAACAAACAGAGCGCGGCTCGCTCGCCGGACAGGTGGGTGGGCCGAGAGCGGGGTTATATATAGTTCTGGTCACATTCCTTCACTAATGCATGTTGGCCCCCAAAGGCACAAGCAGTCTCCATATCTGGCTCTTTTTACTGAATTTGCTAATTGCTATTCTTCTCTAACCAGGGAATGAAAACAATTCCAGAGGAATGTGGGGAGAGAGCTCTGCTGGCTGTCAATTCCCTTCCTTGATCCCTGCCCCTCCCACCCCCAGCCCCCTTGTCCCTGTATTGTCCCCGGAGTCTTTCCAGTGCTGGCCTCCTCCAGCGGGGCCCCCTCTGCCCACATTCCTCCTTTGTTCCCCGGCCCGCCGGCGTCCCCTTCTTCCCTGCACACCTCAAGCTGCCGGGTGCAGATGACCCCTGAGGCTGGGCAGGGCTCAGAGAGGGTGGAGTCACAGCAGGTGGGATCCCCAGCTCCTGGGACAGGGACCGTCTTGGCAGAATGTTGGCGGCTGGCGCTCCCCACCTGGCCTGGTCAAGCAAGAGCCGCAGAGGGGGTGTGCCAGGGTCCAACCCCAGCAGGTCCAGGGGTCCCCAAAGGTGTGGACGGAGTCGGCGAAGAAGGAATGACACAGAGACAGCGTTCAGTTGATCAGCAGCCTAGCCAGGATCTCTAGCCAAGTTCTGGTCAGGATCTCCAGCCAGGTTCTGTGTCCATGTTCTCTTGCTAGGTTCTCCAGCCAGGTTCTGTCACCAGGTTCTAGTCAGGTTCTCTTGCCATGTTCTATCCAGGTTCTGTCTCTAGGTTCTTCAGCCAGGTTCTCTCACTAGGTTCTGTCTCTAGGTTTTGTGGCCAGTTTCTGTCCAGGATCTTTTGCCATGTTCTCTCCAATGAAGTTCTTCTGTCTCTAGGTTCTGTGTCTAGGTTCTGTGTCTAGGTTCTGTCTAGGTTCTGTGTTCTGTTGTCTTGTTACATCTGTGTTTATACCAGTTGATTCCATCCTATCAATCTCTATTCCAAAGGTTAGGGCGTTTCTTATCTCCATTCCAGGGAGTAAAGATTATGTAGTTTAAGCATGATTGTTCGTTGTTAAAGTGATTAATTACCCACCTGGCACTTAGTTGAGGGGTTTTATTCCCTCCCTAACTTTAGGGGAAAATCCCTACCTGGGGAAACAACCTTTCTCAGAGAGGTGACCTTGGTTAAACCACATAGTGCCAAGAAGGTGAGCAAACATATTAAGAACAGTATGCCATATATGTCAGGTCCCTTGAAACAGCAAGCATGGACCGGCTCCCGGCAGGGGTGAGGGAGGCCCGCCCTGGGGCCTGAGGCAGCAACATGGCAGCACAGGAAGCCAATCCTGGGCCTCGCAGCAGATCTGAGTGCACAGGGTGATCCCCAAACGTCACTGTCAGGGCCTCACCTTCTACCTCCAGCCTGAGGCCATCAAGACTCCAAGGCTCCTTTGTCTGAGCTGGAATAAAGATGTGTCACTGAGCAGCCAGTGGCTGGCCACTTGGCCGGGCTGCTTTGTTCGCAATGGCCCCTGTGTTTGCCGGCTGCTCTGTGAGGCTACTTTGTGGGGCTGCCTTTATGGGGCTCCTCTGAAGAACTGTTTTGTCTAATGGCTCCTTGGTAGCAATGGCTACTTGGTCCACAATGAAGACTGTCATATTAAAAAAAAAAAAAAAAAAAGATTTCCTAGGCTTATCACCTGCCACATCAAGGAGCCCTGAACATGGATGGAGATATCTAAATCTAGATATAGATATACTAGTAGATATAGATATATGATAGATAGATAGATAGATAGATAGATAGATAGATAGATAGAGAGAAAGATAGATAGATAGATAGATAGATAGATAGATAGATAGATAGATAGATAGATAGAATTCAGCCACGAGAAAGGAGGATACCCTGCCATTTGTGACAACATGGGTGAGGGCTGAGCACATTGTGTTAAGTGAAATCAGTCAGACGAGAAAGACAAGTATTGTATGATATCACTTACATATGGAATCTTAAAAAAGTCAAACTTGTAAAAAAAAAAAAACAGGAAAAAATGATGCTTACCAAGAGATGGGGGTGAGCATCAGATCGATGTTGTTTAAATTTGCAGCAAGTAGTAAATAAGCACAGTATAATGAACACTGACCACAATATCAACTCCGGTCCTGTAATGTGACAAGCTGCTAAGTATCGCTGCAATAGTAATCCTATTACAATACGCAAATGTATAACACATTGTACACCTTAAATGTATACAGTGTTGTATGTCAAATCTATTTCATAAATAAAATAATAAAGGACTGTAGTATGACACACCCACACCCACCCCGTAAAAAAAAAAAAAAAAAAAAAGGATTTGGGAGGTTTACATCTCCAGTTCAGATCTTCTCCTGCGCTCCGCCCACAGGTCACAGGGGGCGCTGTTCAGTTAACCTAAAGCAAGGTCAGGCAGGGCAGTGTTAGACCAACTCTTGAGTGGCAGGCGCAAGCTTGGGGGTGTTCACAGGAGCAGCTAAACCTCCGATGACAAGGGCAGGGAGGGCGGCCAGCCTCTCACAAGGTGTCTAGACACCAGCCTCAGGGACAGCACAGTGGGCACAGCGTGGCTTTGGTGATCCCTGTCTTCCAATTTGCTCCAAATAACAGGGACTGGTCCTCCCACCGGGGCCCCCTCTGTGCCAAGATCCCACAGTGCAGTTCCAGGGCTCGCCTGCCTAAGCACCACCGTTGCTTTGCATACCAGACAGATCTGAAGGGACTTACTGTGGCTGCTCTTTCCCAGGATGCCAGGGCCAAACCCGGCAAGACAAGTCCTGGGAGGAGGATGCGTCAGGTGGTGCAAGAAATGCCCTTGGCACGCTCCTGGATTCTGACACGGGCAGCGTGGTGTTTCCTCTTGCCCTCCGTCATGAGCTGCCAAGGAATGGGCTTCAAAGCTTGCTTCTTCGTTTAATAAGCGCATAAAACAGTGTTTGGCCCCAAGATGAGGTGACATCAGCCAGCTGAGAGAGAGCAGCAACCCCTCTCTGCTCAGCAGGAAGGAAAGAAAAAGAAGAAAAAACAAAAAAACAAAAAAAAACCAAAGAGGGTGGCTGAGTGAACAGTGGGCCTGTCTCCAACCCAGACCATCGGTAGCATGTAGAGTCAGGTCTCCCTCCACCCTGCCACTCCACTTGTCATTGTCATTGGAGCAAAATCAAAAGGAAGGGGAATTTGAGCTTACACGAGGGTCAGAGATGAGGTTAGCGTCACGAGGGAGTGAAGACAGAAGCAGCCGGAATCAGAAAACAGAGGTGTTGTCACTGGAATTGGCAAGTCCGGGAGAAGCCAATAGGCCAAGTGAGAGAGGACAGAGAAATGGTTTTGTACTCGTGTGTTCATTGTTGACGGTACTTAACGGAACTCGGACTTGAGCTATGAGGCTTCAGGGGAGTTTGCTGATTGCCTCTGAGGCACTTTGCCTGAATTTAGGGTAAGTTGCCGCCAGTGGAACTGTGTCGTGCTGTCGGTGCAGCCTCGCTGCGGTCAGAGCGTGGTTAACTCCACAGTCAGCGTCCTTTCCTCTCGTCATTTTAATTAAACACACACACAACTCTTAAGTTAAAAATCAAGAAAACCTAGTTCGAAAAACAATAGGTTGGTTGTTGTTGTTTTTTGTCTATAAGACAAAATATAGAAAAGCCAGTTCCCAGGTACACCATGATTCTCTCTTCACTAAGGCCAGACTCCATTTTTTTAAATGTTTTCCTTAGTGAAATTTTCAAACATATGCAAACATGGAAAATATAATACAAAGAACCCCTTGTACCTATCACCCTGTTGGCAACACTCCACCCTTCTTGCTTCGTTGTCTCCTCTCACGTTCCCCCCCCCACCCCCCCAGAAATATTGAAAAGCAAATTCCAGGTATATTATTTCACCCTTAAACACGTCAGTATTTATCTCTGACTGCTAAGGACTAAAGATAAGGATAGAGACTTCTTTTTTTTTTAACAGAACCATCACAGCAATATCATGAAAGGGTTCAGAACAGGCCTCCTCAAGATGTGCTACTTTGGCATGTGAATTATTTTGAGCTGAAGGCAATTGAGACCGTGAGGGCTCGTGAGAAACCTTTACGTCTCCCTTAAAGAATTTAAATTAGGGGCCTTGCCCGCGGTCAGGGTTAGCACCAGAAATAACTTTTATAACCTACGGCAGGGCAAACACCTAATTACTGAACATCTGCTCTTCTTATCGTCCTTCAAATGACCTTCCTGTCCTTCCTCCCCGATGGGCCTTACTTCACCCCTCGCTCAGAAAGTCAGCTATAACTCACTTTAACTGTCCGTCTCTGAGCCTCTCATGTGTGTGGGGTTCCCATAGGTACTTATGCCATTCAATCTGGTTATTTTCTCTTGCTAATCTGCCTCGTGCCTGTTTGATGATTAGACCACCTGGGAAAACCTAGAAGGGTAGAGGAAAGTTTCTTCCCCTCCCATCGTTGCATCCAACAAGTCAATAATAATTCCTTAATATAAAATTACCGGTATTCAATTTTCTCTAATTGTCTCAAAATGGCTATTTTTAGTTTGTTCAAACCAGGACCCAGATAAAGTCTACACGTTGACCGTGGTTGACATGCTTCCAGTCTTTTCATTTATAACACTTCCCACTCTCCTGCTCCGTTTTTCATGACACTTACTTGAAGAAACTGGGTCATGTGTCCTACAGAATTAGTCACGTGGGCTGACTGTATATTCTTTGGGTGGTTTAACCGTTCCTCAAGGATGATGTCAGATGTTAAAAATCAAGACCTGGCTGTCCTCAGCGCTGGCTGCACATCAGTACCCCCTTGGAGAAAGTTAAACATTTCAGAGCCCCTGCTGATTCTGCTGCAGCAAATGTAGGGGACAGTCCAGGAGTCTGTGCTCTAACGCTGCCCACGTGATTCTATGTGCATCTTTCCGTTGAGAGCCACTGACCCCAACTGCTGGGCTTTTCTCAAAAAGGCTACTGATTATCTAGAAAGAGGAGGGCAGGGAGGAGAGGGCAGGGAGCAATTGACAAAAACTTACAGAGCACCAAGTACTGACTTAGATCGGCATGGTGTTGTTGAGAGAGAAATACGAGAGGTTCAATTTACTAGTTTAAAAGTTTAGACCAGGGAGGCAAATCTCTAACTATCAAAATGCGACTGATATCCAGTCCAAGACCTAGCCCGTATTTCAACTCCCTGTCCCCACCCAAAGCAGACATAATTGGGAGCTAACAGGCTATGGTGGGGATGAAGGTGGTGGTGGCGGGGCGGGGGGGTGAGGGGGCGGGGGGGGGGATCAGACCCTGCACCCAGAATGGGAGCCTGTCCTCCTGTGGGCTCCTGTGGGTACCCATCGCCTTGACCCTGGCGTTCACTTAGTGCAGCAGGTCATTCTCATCCCTGGGGATCCACTTGTAAACAAGAAAAAGACTAAAATAAAAGATAATGCCAATAAGTTCAAATGCTTTGTGACATTCAGTGCCTGGGATCAATCCCTTCTTTGGCATATAAAGAAGCCATGTTCCACTATCACTTTAAAAACAGCCTTTTGCTGTCCTCTTAAATAAACGTCCAACAAGTATTTAAAGATTATCAACTTGAAAGGGTACTCTTTACGATTATGAAAAAATTCTCATTATTCACAGAGATGAGTCAGTAGATCAGTGGTTCTCAACCTTCTGGCCCTTTAAATACAGTTCCTCATGTTGGGACCCAACCATAACATTATTTTCGTTGCTACTTCATCACTGTCATGTTGCTACTGTTATGAATCGTAATGTAAATATCTGATATGCAGGATGGTCTTAGGCGACCCCTGTGAAAGGGTCGTTCGACCGCCAAAGGGGTCGCGACCCACAGGTTGAGAACCGCTGCAATAGATACTAAGATTCAAATTGAAAAAAACACAAAGGAAGAGTAAGTTTGTTCACTAAAATATAAACTATTTGATGCAGACTAAAATGATACCATAAAGTTAAGTCAAAATCAACAGGTTAGGAGAAATTATGGCCATATATTGAACAATTTTTCCAAAATAAGTAAAGATCTCCCACAAATCAATAAAATATAAGTAACGAGGTAGGAAATGGGATAAAAATAGAAACAAGTAATTCACCAATAAGGATCTCCACATGGCCCAGAAATAAAACCATGGTCAACTGCAGCAGTATCCAACTTAAGATGCATTTTTCACTCATAAAGTGGATAAGAAGTTGTTTGTTAATGGTGAATGTTGGCAAGAGTGTGAAGAAGCGAATTCTCCCTTATATCACTTGTGGAAGTATATTAGTCTGTTGTTAGACTGGAGGTCAATGTGACCATATCTGTTGACATTTCAAATGCCTGTGCCCTTTGACTGAGAGCTCCACTTCCAGGTACCTAATAGCATGCACATCCAAAGAGCCATTCACAACGATGATCTTTCACTCACTTATCTATTCAGTGAATATCCATGGAGTGACTACTGTGTACCAGGCACAGTTGGAGGCACAGGAGGAAAAGTAAGAGTTTCTCTTCGAGGAAGTTGAAATTCTAGTGCTGGCAGACAGACAAGAAACAAATGAACATTCCAACAAGCAAATGTCTAAATAGGATAAAATCAGAAGGTAATAAGTGCTATGAAACAATGTGTAACTTAGCATAGGAACGAAGAAAATTTGGAACCCACTTACATGTCCCTCAAATGGGAAATCATTTTAAATAAAAATGTCCATACTATGGACTATCATGTAGCATTTAAATAGGATGAGATAGTTCTGTGTGCACTGACCTGGTGAGTTCTCCACGACATACATTTGCTGAGTAAAACCAAACCAACACAAAAAATATGCAAGCCACAAAACCTTACCATTCTGTAAGTAGAATTTAATCCCATTTGTGTAAAAAAGGAAAGTAGAAAATGATAAATATATATGCACATGTATGGATGGACATGAATACACAGCAAATGGATAAATTGGTCGTTTCTAGGCAAGGGATTAAGATTTGAAGGGAGAGTCAAGGAAAATATTTGCTTTTTCTGTATGATTTGAAGTTTGTACAGTGAGAATGTTTTTATAAATGCCTCAGAGATTCAAAGGAATGAAATAACAGTTATAGAACATAGAAAAAGTGGAAAGCTTCCCAACTCAATTTACAAAACTGGCATCACCCTGATATATCAAAACTTGCAATGTTGGCACAAATAAAGATTAGAGATTAATGTCGCTTAGGAATACGGATGGAAAATTCCTATGTGGAACATTAGCAAATGGAATCCAGCAGTATATAAAAACCATGACTAAGCAGGGTTTATTCCAGGGTAAAATGAATATCAGGAAATCAATTAAGACAATTTATCAGGACAATCAGTCCTGCCCCTGGACATGGCCAACAGGGCTCCCTGCCCTGGTCCCCCTCCAGGCCTACTTCTCCCAAAGACTCGGCCTGTCTTCCTCCTCCCTATTAGACCACAATTTGGGGTACCCGGACTCTAAAACTGCCTGCTCAAATGGCCCACGCCCATTCCTAGGACTTACACTGGCCTCTTCCCTGGTTCCACCCGCTCCAGGGTGGATCTTGCCACCAGAGTGGTGCTCATCCCTGAGGGATGGCCTGAGGGATGGCCAAGGTCAAGCTGCTGTGGGAGGTGGCAGTGTAGTAGGGTGAAGCCTGGATTTGTGGGCCGGGGTGCCCTTAGCTGGGCACATGAGGTGCCTCCTGGTGTGGGATGGAGCTGGGGGTGAGAAGAGTGGGATGGCGGGCCTCAGCCTGAGGTTGGGGGTGGGCAGCCTTTCTCTAAGCTTCCATATTCCAAGGAGTATGAGAATTCTAAATTCAAACTCGGCCTCCAAGGTTGTTATGAAGGTAAATGTCAAGGTAAGAGGAAGCACATATTTTATTTAACCGTTTGACATTCATTTTGGCTTGTAATTTCTAAATATTTAGAAATATAACAAGGCAGGCCTCCATTTGTACTCTTGGTCCAGGCCCCGCAATTGTTAAGAGCAGCCCAACTATAATAAAATCTAGGAGGAAAAAAAGCATGATACCAAAAATAAAATAAAAAACATTGGAAAGATGAATTGAGAGGGAGAAAAGACAGACAGTGTGAGAGAAGATGACCATGGAAACATTCTAAAACTTAAGCACTTAGTCCTTAACATATGTTTACCAACATCTTCCCTCTGCTGGGTGGGGTGAGGAATATCAGTGTAAGGAGGGGTAGACAAGAGACCCTATGAATTTTGAAACTTTGAGGGGATGAGAGTGGGTCTATAATTTAAAAGTTGGTAACAATTTTCTATCGCTAGAGATGGAGTCTTTGATTTATCTTTACAACCAACTGTTTTTTATCCTGTTTGGGGGAAATCCCACTAAAATGGATTCTTTATTGAACAAATATAACGCAGGTTCCCATCCATTGTTCTTAGGCAAACTGTGGATCCTACATAAACTGAATGCACGTGTTCATGGTGCAGGTTTTCTGGGGCCCGTCTCAGCGTCTGCTGAATCAGGGGGTCAGAAACGTCACCACGCTGTCTTTTTCTGTGGAGAGGTGCTTTGCATTTCTGTTTTAAGGGAGATTTAATTTCTGGAGGTGAGAATCCAAGAAACAAAGCACAGAGAAGACTCTGGGATTTCTAAGTGGTCTTCTATCTTTAACCTCGCCCCACCTCTCAGAATGATTTATTTTAAATAGCTTTATTAAGGCATAACTTACATATCATAAAATTCACCCATTACAAAGGCACAGTCAGACAAGTTTGAGTAATTTATACAATTGCGTAACCATCACCAGAACCCAGTATTAGAATATGCCTATTTGGAGTCAATCCTTGGTCCCACCCCCACCTCGGGCAACCCTTGACCTGCTTTCAGTCTCCAGTTTAGTCTTCCCTACAAATTTCATGTAAGCATATTCGTATAATATACGGTCTTTCGTAGTTCGGCTTTTTTCCCTAAGCATAATATTCTTGAATTTGCTCCCTGTAGAATAATATATCAGTCCTTCACACTGATACCATATTCATACTCCTGCTGGATTGCAGCCACTGTGTAGATAGACCACATTCATTTATCCATTCATCAATTGACAGACACTTCAGTTGTTTGGCCATTATGAAAAATGCTGCTTTGAACATTTGCCACAAGGTTTTGAATGGACATAGGTCTTAATTTCTCTTGAGAATCTACCTAAGCGTGGAATTGCTGAGTCATGTGGTAAGTTCATGTTAAAATTTTTAAGAAGCTGCCAAACTGTTATCTAAAGTGGCCACAGCATTTAAATTCCAGCTCTGAGGGTTCTAGTTTCTTCAAATCCTTGTCTACACTTAATGTCATCAATTGTTTTGTTGTTATAGCCATTCTAGTGGGCTATTTCATCATTGTCTTACTGGGTATTTTCCTCATGTCTAAGGAAGTTGACCAGAATTGAACCCCAGGCTCTTTGGCCCATAGGCCACACTCTCTCCACTGAGCCAAACCGGCTAGGGCAGGTATTTTTATTTTTAAACATCCATGTATAAGTGGGCCCACTCAGTTCAAACCTGTGTTGCTCAAGGGTCCACTGTATATGTTTCCCATGGGTTGGGGGCTTCGGGTAGATGAGCTCTTTGAGCAGGAGGCCCTTCTATTTCTACAAAGCCACGTGACTTCTGATGAGCGATGAGAGAAAGAGGCCTAAGAGTACAAGTTGCAGACCTGAATCAGGTCAGCTGTGAGCCAGGTGCTTCTCACCCCTAGACTGGGGATCCCCAAAAGTTATGAGAACAAGGGACGAGCTACCCAGCCTGGGCATAGTCTCCAGACCTTTCTAGATTGTGATTCAGAGTCCCTTGTCTTAAAGAGGCCTCTTAAGTTAGAAAGAAACCTCCAAAGAATCCACTAGGCCAGTGGTCGGCAAACTCATTAGTCAACAGAGCCAAATATCAACAGTACAACGATTGAAATTTCTTTTGAGAGCTAAATTTTTTAAACTTAAACTATATAGGTAGGTACATTGTTATTAACTTAATGAGGGTACTCCTAAGCTGGCCTGTAATAAAAACGTCCTCAATCTGGTTGAGGTATGTTCTCTGAGATCAACCCCTTCCAACTCTCCCATCCACACTGGTCTTGTAGTTTCAGATAGATGAGTGTGGATGGGAGAGTTGGAAGGGGTTGACCTCAGCGAACGTACCTCAAAACAATGTACCTCCCCCGCGCTGCATATCCCGCGGCCCGCCTGCGCTGTGTCTCCCATCGCCTGACCAACCAACACCCCCCACTTCTTCTAACGCCACTTCTTCAAAATAGACTCGCCCAGGCCGAAAACCGACTTCTGCACATGGGCCACGAAGTTTCAATCGCACTGTACGTGCGCACCCACACGTGGTATTTTGTGGAAGAGCCACACTCAAGGGGCCAAAGAGCCGCATGTGGCTCGCAAGCCGCGGTTTGCCGACCACTGCACTAGGATATATGGCTATCTATTACTGGGGAGTGGTTAGGCAGGTGAGGGTCAGGAATTAGAGGCAAAATTTTTCTTAGATAACTTAGAACAATTTATTTTAAAATAATCTCAAATTTACATGACAGCGGAAAGTACGGTAAAAATCACCTTTTTTTCCTGAACTATTTGAGAGTAAGTTGCTGATAGGATGCCCCATCACCCCTGAGGACCTCAGTGTGGATTTCCTACAACAAGCACCTTCCCTGACACAATCTCGGAACAAATTTAAAAATAGAAAAATTGACACTGCTATATTTCCACCACTCAAGTTTCACCGTGTCCCCGTAACGTCCTTTATAACAACAAAAGGATCCAACTCCTACCCACGTGTTGCCTCCCGTTGTCGTGTCTCCTTAGTCTCCTCCCGCCTGGAATCGCTCCTTAGCGCTCCCTCAGCCTTCACGATCACCGCATTGAATGTCTTTCCGTGGGTTTGCCCGATGTTTCCTCATGACTGGCTTCAGGTTCTGACTCTCGGGCAGGAATATCACAGATGTGATATGTGATCCCATTGCATTCTATGAGACGGCACATGATTTTTATTTGTCCCGTTGCCGCTGACGTTAACGTTGAGCACAGAAAAGAGGTGAGGACCAGAGGGCATCGGGAGTGTAGTGTTGGGAAATAAGGGATGTACTGGAATGGAAATGGATGCCAACAAGTAAAAGAGGGATCAGGGGGCAGGGAGGCCCCTGCTCACTGACATTTCGTGTTGGACAGCAGGCCACTGTCCATGAAGTTGGGACCCAAGTGGGGACAATTGGCAATACCTGTCTAAGGGGGGCAGAGAATCAGCTCTGAGAAGGCCTGGCAACATCTTCAATAAGTAGATGTGTGATTATATATATTATTGATTTTTTACAGAGAGGAAGGGAGAGGGATAGAGAGTTAGAAACATCGATGAGAGAGAAACGTCGATCAGCTGCCTCCTGCACACCTCCTACTGGGGATGTGCCTACAACCCAGGTACATGCCCTTGACCAGAATCGAACCTGGGACCCTTCAGTCCGCAGGCTGACGCTCTATCCACTGAGCCAAACCGGGCAGGGCAAGTAGATGTGTCTTGATAGAAGACTTTAGAAGAAAGAACAGCCCGGGAGTCTGCCAGTCTGCTTCCCAGAGGTGGACCTCAGCCCAGCACTTGAACTTTGGCAGTGAGGCCGGGATGGAGCAAGTTGTCGGCAGTCGCTGAACCCTTTGTACACTCCGTTTTTAAAAACACAGGAAGTATCTGCCACATGACATGAATTATGCTTAATGCCATTCATTCTATGCCTCTCCCCCAGGCTTTTCTCTTCCCACCTCTCAGCCACGGAGTCCGCTTATCATTCCTGCGTGCACGGGATATTTTAGGAAACTGTTTGTCTGTTGGCAGCTGTCCCTGACCAGAGCACACCTCCACAGACAGACACATTCTGCAGATTTCTAACAAAGCAAATATGTTGACTTTGGCCTGGGTTCGCCCCAACTTATCAGACTGTATTGCGTGGTTGACTAGGAGGAAATATCTAGGGAAAACACATTTTATGACTTTAATTGTTATTATAGGTGCTCTCAAAAAATAAATCTGTGACCTGCAATATATTCCAGTGAAAGAACTCACATCTGGTCCAGATTAGCTCTGGAGTCTGCTGGCTGGCTTCGCACGGGAGCTGTTCTGGAAGTCAGCTCTGTGTCTCGGGGATTTTGTTTTCACCCGGAGAGGCACAGTGGGGACCTTGTTCCAGCACAAAGGCATTAACTGTTAGTGTGACCCTCCCAAACATGGCAATGCCCACCAAAGACCTCAAAGCGTCAGAATCCTGTCCCGGAGGATGGAGACAGGCACATCCGAGGACAAGGGCAGGATGGATGGAGAGAGAGTTCCAGAATAGCTAGACAGACTTGGCTTTGGCCATCACTGGGCCATTTCTACCTCCATTCACAGGAAGGACTCATAGAAGCTTTGATAAAGATAGGGGCACCTCTCACCTTCGTTCTAGGTGAGAGGACAGAATCAATAATAAACACTATGCTACCTTCACTTTCATTATGAGCAAGATGATAAGATCATCTTGTAACAGACATCCTGGGATAGTTCACTTTTTTCTCTAAAGATGATAAGAGCTGTGATAAGCACACTGGCACGTCTCACTTTATTTATGGGCAAGAAGCCAGGTTGATGATAAAACTGGGTGAAATGCAGGCAACGCAGCAAGTAGCAGGACTGGGCCGTAGGCTCTAGGGCAGTGATGGTGAACCTTTTGAGCTCGGCCTGTCAGCATTTTGAAAAACCCTAACTTAACTCTGGTACCGTGTCACATATAGAAATTTTTTGGTATTTGCAACCATAGTAAAACAAAGACTTATATTTTTGATATTTATTTTATATATTTAAATGCCATTTAACAAAGAAAAATCAACCAAACAAATGAGTTCGCGTGTCACCTCTGACACGCGTGTCATAGGTTCGCCATCACTGCTCTAGGGAGTCCACAAAGCAATGTCTAGGATGAGAGGCCTGGGACCTGAATCCTTATGACTTAAAAATCTGCTGGCAGGGTAGTTTCTCCCTAACGGGGGTATCACAGCTCCTCACGCACCCTTCTCTGGGGGTAGAAAGAACAAGACAGCTTCCACCTCCAATTCCTCCCTCTCAACTCACCTTCTCCCCGTGGACAATGGGAGCCATGTGGAAAAATAGCGTCCTGTCCTGCTTTGGGGACATGAGTGGGTGGGTCTCGCTTGGGGTGGCCCCTCCTCACTCTCCATCCGCAGGGCCCTTTCTACATGGCCCTGATCACACTCTACACACCCCATGTGCTTCTTAGCTCCTGGCTTAGCTACACCTACATCACCTCCCAAAGGAGACAAAGAGACCAGTTTTACCAGTCACACATTGAACAGTGAGGTAATGATATCTTCGAACAAACCTGTCTTGATCAGAGAAGACTAGCTTCTTTCCCAGCCGCATACATACATCTACGTATAGATCTGAGCCTTCAGAGCCGTTGACAAATTGCCCCATGTAAGGCTGAATGAGTCAGTGACTGGATGACTGGTCACTTTTTGTCACAAGTTGGGAGCTACCTAGGTGCAGGGACAAACGGGCGCTTCTCTGGATGGGAATGTCTGAGTAATGATTTTTAAAATAGCCAACGACTGAGAACTCACTCTGTACCAAGCATTGCTCTAAGCATGTCCCGAGTATACACTCTCCAAAGCTTTCTAAAAGGAGGTACCAGCACGATCCCAAGTTTACAGGCCCAGGTGAAGTGACTTGACTGAGGAAACTCAGCTAGTTCTAGAACAATTGCTGCTGCCATTATCATAATTCGTTTAGATTTTATAATAAAATCTCATTGTCGTGCTTGTGAGTGGCACAGCACATTTACAGGTACTGGAAATTCCATGAGGATAAATTGCAGAAAGAGCCTGTTGGCTGCTGGCCATAGTGTTGGCTCTGTTGGTGCTCAGTCACCTGGCAGTTCTAACCCTGCGTCGTTCCCAACGATGTCCCTCCTTTCCAAGCCACCCGCCTCATTCAGGCCTTTACTCTGTCTGCCTTGAGCTCTTATAAGGGCCTCTTCGCTAGTGTCTGGCTTTCCGTTGCTTCTCCGCTCCAATTCAGTATTGCATCCCTGCCAGATTAAATGGACACAGAGCAGCTCTGTCCTAGCCCCCGCCAGCACCAAGCCCACCAGTGCCTCCAGCCGAGGCCTCCCACGGCAGGCCACAGCCAGCTTTGCCAGCTTTGCCTGATGATGCTCTTTCACTCGATACATTTTTGTTGAGTGGCGACTTTGGGCCAAGTACTGTGGCAGGTTATGGAAATCCAAAGTTGAAAGGTCACAGTCCACATCCTCAAATTGTTTTTCACAGTGAGAAGACAGACGTGTAAACAAGGGCAAAATCCTAAGTTCATTGTTTCTACATGGAATGTAGACAGCACAGGAGGAGAAGAGGCACCTACAACTCCCTGGGAGCATCCGACAGGGCTCGCAGAGAGAGGGAGCTTTGAGCTGAGAGGAAGAGCCAAAGTTCCCAGTGGACCCAGGCAGCGAGTTCCAGGAGGAGGACACAGTGCACAGTGACGCTGGGGAAGGGAAGCAGCTAAGTCTAGTGGGAGCCTACAGTTTGACGGGACGTGAAGGAAGTTGAGAAAGCAAGGGTGTCCATCGGGGCCCATCATGAGTTGAGCTCTTATATGGATATAAATCCAACTCCAAACTACAAAATGATTTTGACATTTGTCTGGAAACAGTAAGTATGATAATTGCCAAGAATTTTTTAAAACAATAACAAGGAAAGAAAAAATGCTGCTCTATAAATAATAAAATATAAGATCATAATGGTCAGAATTGTGTGACCATTAGAAAGATAAAGGAATAGAATAGGAAGTACTGAAATGGGTCCTAGTATGTAATACTAGACTTATAAATATGTGTGGCATTCAAATCAGGATAAAAGCAGTGGATTATTCAAAAGATATTGTTGAAACAACTCCCTATCTCCCCCCATCATTCACAACATGAATTGTAGATCAGTGCTCTCCAATAGAACTTTCTGTCTAACAGCCTCTATACCTGTGATGTTCAACATGTAGCCACTGTCCACACGTGGTTACTAAATGGGGCTAGTGCACTGAAGAACTGAATTTCTACTTTTAATTCATTGAAATGTAAATGGCCATTTGTGGCTGGTGGCTACCATATTGAACAGCACATTCTAGATGGACTACATGTGTAAATATAGGGAATAAGAAAGTACTAGAATAAAATATAAGGGTTTATATTTTTGATATATGGTCATAAAATATACACTGTAAATCAATTGTAAATTAAAACTGTAATTTAATAAAAAATGAAGAAACCTTAGAAAAATAATCAAAGGATATGAATAAGAAAATCACAAGAGATACAGATATCCAGTAAATAGGAGGGGAAAAAAAACCTACTTCAACTTCACCATTAATCATAGATTCACCAATCAGAACGACTATAAGATAATTCATCAAACTGGCGCCCTAGGAAACGTTTCCACAGGCATGGCTGGGGAGGGCTGGGGAAGCAGGCCCCTCCTCATCGTACGCACAAGTGTTCATTGATGCAACCTCTCCGGAAGCAATTTAGCAGTAGAGATCAAAGTATACATTCTATACCCCCAGGTGTACTTTACATGAAAATCCACAAGTTAAGACACCCCACCCCAGGTGGCCATTATTACTGTTGTGTGCATCTGCGTGTGTAGTAAATTTTTAATTGAATCAAATATTCCCGGATGGCCAGTATGTAGGCCTTATGCTGACCGCAGCCCAGATCCCCGCTGATGGTACTTGGTGGCATTCCACGTGGCAAAGGGGAGCCACAGGAAGGTGAGGCAGTGTCCTGAGACCTCGGGCAGCAACAATCACTAGCACTCACTGAGCGTTTCGCTGGGTGCCGGGCACTGGACACCTGGCCTTTCATGTACTTTCCACCACAACCCAGTGAAGGAGACACGATGGTCCCATTTTACAGGCGCAGAGAGAGCCCCTCTGAGGTGCAGTGTTATCATCCCTCAGCCAGGAAGCCAGGGTGTGAAGCCGGCTCTGTGTCCAAGCCATGGTCCTGTTGCTGGCCAGGGCTCCAGGGCCCCCCGCAGCACGGAGGCCCCTCGGAGGGAGGGAACGTGTGGCCGGTAAGACCCCGCCAACAGCAGCTTCCACTCTGGGCCCCCGGAGCAGGAGCTGCAGCCTCGCCGGGAGGGCAGGCGGACAACTCCCAGGACCACACATTCCCGCTGACCTATCAATCTCCTAGCTCCCCCTTGCCTGGGACCTGAAGTAAAGAAAACTGGTGCCCTGGCCGGGTGGCTCAGTTGTTTGGAGTGTCATCCCATACACCAAAAAGGTGCAGGTTCGATTCCCGGTCAGGTCACATGCCTAGGTTGTGGGTTCGGTCCAGTTGGAGCAGGTACAAGAAGCAACCATGTTTCTCTCTCACATCTCTCTATCTCTTTGTGTGTCTCTCTCTCTGTCTCTCTCTGGGTATCTCTCTGTCTATCTCTCTTTCTGTGTGTCTCTCTCCATTCTTCTCTCTAAAAAAAAAAAATCAATAAACATATCCTAAAAAAAAAGAAGTATTAAAAAAAAAAAGAAAAGAAAACTGGTGTGTGTGTAGGTGGGGAGGAGCTGGGTTTTAACTCCTTTGAAAAGACTAACTCGCCGAGGCTGCGACGGGGTAGAGCTCGCAGAAAAGGAATCTGGGGAATTGAGTGTCCTCAGACTTTTCCATCTGCTGCTTGACAAGGCTCTGCCAAGTGACGGCGGAATGCTGTGTGTGTGCCCAGGCTCGTCCCCACGGGTCATCCATCTCCCTTGTTGGGCTGGAGCCACAGTTCTGGGGTGAGCTCCTCGCGGAGGGCAGGCGCGGAGGCTGCCAGCTCCCTCCTGCAGCGTAGCTGGGGCCTGGGGCCGAGAGCTTCGCGCTGGGAGGAAATGGGGTGGGCCCGCGAAGCCAAGCACCATTTGGTCTCCATCAGTGCTCAGAAAGCAATTGGGTCACCACTGCCGTCACGGTTAGGGCTGTGGCAGGGAGACGGCAGCTGGACCTGCCCAGAGCACAGGAGGTGGGGGGGGGGGGTGTCTCTCCACTGGGCAGGGAGAGTTAGCACGGGGAGGAGTAGAGGGGGCATACAGATCACTATTTTGTATCTGTTTTAAAGGCAGTTAGAAAAGCAGCTGTGTGGATGTGGACAATCACTTTAGCTCTGTGGTGCCTCAGCGGCAGTATCTGTGGATTGGGGAGTGGGGTGGGAGGGTAAACCAGAGGGTGTTCTGTTAGGGTACCTTTCAGGGTTCTCAAACTTCCTCCAGGACACTTGTTTAGAACATCTCTTTCTTTAAAACACATTTTTATTGATTTCAGAGAGGAAGGGAGAGGGAGAGAGAGATAGAAACAGTAATGATGAGAGAGAAGCATCAATTGGCTACCTCCTCATGCCCCACACTAGGGATCAAGCCTGTAACCTAGACAGGTGCCCTGACCTGGGATCGAACCGTGACCTCCTGGTCGAGGCTCCACCACTGAGCCACGCTGGCTGGGCTGTTTAGAACATTTCTAAGTTCCGGCCCATCCTCCTCAGTCAGAATTTCTGGAGAAAGGGCCTGGGAACCTGTACTTGATTTCATTTTATTTACTTATTTTTATAGATGAGGATACTAAAGCACAATTTATTTACTTATTTACTAATATAGTTTCATTGCTAGGTAATTGGCATGCAACACCATGCCATGGTATAAGTTTAAGGCTTGCAGCAAAATGAGTTGACACACATATATATTGCAAAATGATTACCACAATAAGTTTAGTTAGCATCCATCATCTTATACAGTTACAAAAAAAAATTTCCCCTTGTGATGAGAACTTTTAGGGTCTACTCTCTTAGCAACTTAAAAATATACTTAAGTGGGGGAGTTTGAGTTCTCTGTTTGAGTCCCTGCTTTCAGTTATTTTGGGTGTATACCCATATGCCCAGAAGTGGAATCGTGGGAGCATTTCTTGGGCTAGTGTTCTATGGAACTCGGTTTAGAAACACTGCTCTTTATTGCTCTGGGGGAGGACTAGGAAGTGAGAAATTTCCTTCTCCAGTGCGGAGGCGGCCCATCAGTGATTCTCATCATCGATGTTTCTCTCTCTCTCTCTCTCTCTCTCTCTCTCTCTCTCTCTCTCTCCTCCCTTCCTCTCTGAAATCAATAAAAATATTTTTTAAAAAAAATAGATATGTACTATACAGTATTGTAAACTAGACATCCTCAGGACTATCTTATAACTGGAAGCTCGTACCTTTTGACTCCCTTCACCCATTCCCCCCACCCCCACCCCCTGCCTCTGGCAATGGCCAATCTGTTCTCTGTTTCTGTGAGTTGCATTTTCTTTTAGATTCCACATAGAAGAGAGATCATACAGCGTTTGTCCTTCTCTGCCTGACTTATTCCACTGGCATCTATTTCAATCAGCACCCGGATGAGTCTTCCATCAGGAAAACCCAGGAGCTGCTGTAGGGGGTGGGACATCTCCGAACGCCCAGCTCTATTTGGAGAATGGAAAACACCGCGAAGAGGCTGGCAGCTCTGGCCCTTAAGGACTCAGATGTCAGGGACGCGAGCCGCATTCCCCGAGTCCTGTCACCTCTGGTGTCCCTGGCTTGCTGGTCAGCAGCCCTGGGGCTCGGGGGGTCTTCAGTGAACTTGCTCACACATCTGGGCACCCAGGAGGGGCGACGGGAGATCACACAGGGGTCGGGGGACAGACTCCAAACTGGGGTTGAGGAAACTGGGATTCTGTCTCATCCCTGCACCGATCTCGAGTGGTTTGTGTGGTCTTGAGCCAGGGCCTGACTTCTCTGGGCTCCAGTGTCTTCATCAGTAAAGAGGAGCCATTAATCAGCTCATTGGCTTTCACTAGTCAGTACAGATGACTGAGGTCTAACTTCTGGGGACCGTCTTGCAGGCTTGCGGGCAGCAGCCAGTGGAGTATTGACAGCAGGACTTTGAAGGGAATGAGGCTCTTTATCAGTATTTCCAGAGTGTGCACATGGATCGGGCTATTCATAGTGGCCCCATGGAAATAAAAAGGGCCTGTATGCAGTTGAGGAAATGCTTGATTAAATCCAACGAAACAGCCTTTGACTTAGGACTTCGCGGAGCCTTTTATTGAATGTGCGCTGTGACGGCCAGGGCTGGGGCTGTGTGTGAAAGGGGTGGAGGGGTAGGTGTCAGACCCCCTGAGACAGGTTTGTCTGTGATACCACTGATGAGTGGAGCATTCCGTGTGTGTGTGTGTGTGTGTGCGTGTGTGTGTGTGTGTGTGTGTGTGTGTGAAAATATAACTAACACAGAATGTACCACCTAGTGGCATTCATACTAGTACATTCACATCCCCACCATCCATCGCCAGATTTCCATCTTCCCAAACTCAACCTTTGTACCCATTAAGTAACGCCTCGTTCCCCACCCCCACCCCCGTCCCCGGCAACCACCATTCTACTTTCTGTCTCTATGAACTTGAGCATTCCAGGTGCCTCATATAAGTGGAATCACGTAACATTTGTCCTTCGTCACTGGCTTATTTCACTTCATATCCTAGAGTTCATCCATGTTGCAGCACGTGTCAGCCTGTCATTTCTTTTTAAGACTGAACAGTGAATTTCCCATTGTATGTATATTTCACGTTTTTGTTTATCTGTTCGTCCACATAGAGAAATTCCACATTTCTCTTCTATGTGGAATCTGTTATCTGGGCTTGTTCCCGCCTTTTGGCGATCGTAACACCGTGAACACGGTTGCACAGACATCTGTTTGCGTCCCTGCTTTCAGGTATTTTCGGTGCGCGCCCAGACGTGGAATTGCTGGAGCATCTCTTGGGCTCGTGTTCTGCGGAACACAGTTTAGCAACGCGGTGCTTGTAGCTTGGAGGGAGCACTAGGAAGTGAGAAATTTCCTGAATTTCCCAGGGAAATCCCCGCCTTGACTGATGCAGTGAGAAAATACCCTGGGGTTAGGAGCGAGAACGCGCATTTCTGTCTGATGAGGGTCTCTGTGGACCGTAATTTCTGCCACAGTTCATTCAGTCTGACAACCAGATGGCCCCACGCGGTCCCCTCCCCCGGGATGTGCCATCAGGATGAAGAGGGAAGGGTGAGGGTTGGGGAGAGCATGCCACTAGGGACAGTTTAATGTCTTTGTCCTTCCGCCTCCACATTTTCCTTTGGTCACCTGTTTCCTTTAAAGGGCAACGCAATCTTTTGCTCTTTCCTCACCTTCACGGCTCAGGATCCAAACGTTTCCCGGATGGTTCTCTCTGTCCCGGAGTCGTCCTGTACGTCCCTCGAGCTGCTACCCAGCTTGTGGGCTTCCTCTGCTCCCTGGCCTCTCCACCTCAGTCAGCAAACAGCTGGTGGAGAAGAGAGGGCTGCTGGGTCTCCTCTTCACCTCCCGTGGGAAGACGGCTCTCCTTTCCTTCCGGCATTGGAGACACGGGAGAGAAGTCACAGAAGCGTGACTCTAGGCCTCCAGGAATGAGACTCAGGAGCTGCCCTTTCCCAGGAGAGAGAAGTAATTTTCCACTTTCCTCTCCCATTAGGAGTCTCTGGCGGCAACTTGGATTTTAAATATAATAACCAGGTTTATGCATTAAGCAAGCCTTGCCTGGTTCCCTTGGCAACGGCTCTAACTTTTATAGCTTGCCGGAGATCATTCTAAAGGAACTTGCAGATTTCATGATAATAACGTCTCTAATCCAGAAGGAGGGAAAGAATCGCCTTTCAGAACGATGAAAATCTAAAACAAAGTCCGTTGGCTTCTGGAATGACCCTCACAGGGTCTCACACTAAAGACAAAAGCCTTTTTTGTGAGAAAAGTCTCTAGACCCCAAAATGGCACTTACTCTTTTTTAACACATCCTTCTCAACAGCGGGTGAAACTCGGGGAGCACAGACATGTTAGCAGCAGTGTTGAACCAGCTGGTAGCCTGAGGACAAAGGAGACAGAGAAACTAAAAAAAAAGAAAAAAGCAGCTGTAGTACTTGTGCTGTGACATTTTTGATGGATTCCAACCAAAATGACTAAACTAAACAGGCCTGGGGCTTCAGAGACAAGCCTCAGTTAACTGGAGAACTCATTTGCTTCGGAAGCTACATAACTGAAGCGTCACTGTGTCTTGAATAAGTAAACCTAGCAAGGCATTCAAAGATTTAAGATCTACCAGTTGGATGAATTACTAGTGGTATGTACAGGTGAGGGTGTGGGGGAGACCTCAGCTAAGACTACACTAGATTTTATGAAAGTTTGATGGTTCTGAGCAGGAAAAACAAAAATTTTTTTTTTTTTTTTTTTTTTTAGATTTTTTAAAAATTGATTTTGAGAGAGAGAGAAAGGGAGAGAGAAATATCGACCGTGACTGGAACCGGCAAACCCTTCGGTGCCTGGGATGAGGGCCAACCAACTGAACCACATGGGCCAGAGCAAAAAACGAACATTTCCGTGCACAGGCTGTCCTCTGGATTAGGTCGGGGCTGGGAGGTTAGCCTGAGGACAGCTTACTGCTTTGACTTGGGGGAAATCCTGCAATGGTCTTTGATTCTGTAAAGGTAGTGAATGTGTTACCCGTTACAGAACAGGGCGGTTCGCTTCTCTGCATAATGGGAACTAGAGCCTCCGCCGTGGGCAGAGCTACATCATGGTCCTTTCTAAGTTATGGTTTCGTCAGGGAGACGTGTGAGGCAGTCTTGTCCCAGACCAGACACCGGCCTCAGAAGGTTCGGGAGCGAGCCCGGAACCGGTCTCTTTGCTGCAGGCCCACTGAGGGCCCTGCGGCAGCCTGACTGGCATGGCCTGAGGCCACCTGGACTCCCCGGACATTCCCCAGGCGGCTAATTCTAGAACAGCTGTGCAACTCTAGGAAATGTGCTGAGAAGATTGTTCCGGTGCCCTTGGGGCTAAAGGAAAGGCCGCATTATTCTGGGTCTGCGTAGGGCTTCCCTGAAAGGAATGGATGTTCCCAGGATCAGTCATCCTGGGGCCTAAAATAGGGATGTGGAAGGAGCATAGACTCTCTGAGGGGAAAACTGCTTCTTGCTCTTGGAATCTTGAGCATTGCAAAGCCTGGGCCTGGGAAAGGAGGGGTCTCCAGGACACTTCCATGTGGGAGAGCAAGTTCCATTCTGCCATGGGGGGCACAGCAAGGGCCACAGAAAGACACTGGTGGGGGAGGGGATAGGGTTGCCAGATAAAATGCTGACCCCCAAGTAAACTTGAATTTCAGATAAACAACAAATAATACGTTAGCATAAGGATATCCCAAATAATGTTCGGTTTCTAATGTGGCACGGAACATTGTTACACTAAAAAATTGCTGGGGGCACTTGAGGGAGGGGTCTGTGCCACGTGTGGGTTGAAGCCGTGCTGATGGGAGGGGTAGCCAATGCCAGAGGACTCAGAGTCTAGGCCAGTGATGGCAAACCTATGACACGCGTGTCAGAGGTGACACGCGAACTCATTTTTTTGGTTGATTTTTCTTTGTTAAATGGCATTTAAATATCTACACTAATAAAAGAGAAACATGGTAATTGGCGTACGACCACTACCCTTTTCATTGGCTAATCAGCGAGATATGCAAATTAACTGTCAGCCAAGATGGCGGCCGGCAGCCAGGCAGCTTGAAACTAACATGAGGCTTGGTTGCCTCAGTGACGGAGGAAACCAACGTTCCCCGGCTGCGGCTGCAGGCCTCTGAGCGGGCAGTTTAAGAAACATTGTAACAAATACTGCCGGACTTCAGCCAGCAGATTCGCAACATTGCAAGCAAAGGCCAGAAACCTACTTTCAGCCGCGGAGGCCTAAGAGCTGGAGCCAAGCCTCAAGGTAAATCTGGCCCAGAATAAAAAAAAGAAAAGAAAAAAAGGAGCGGTTGGGAGCTTCAGTCACCCCCAGCCTGAAAACAGCCCTCAGCCCCTCACCCAGACTGGCCAGGCACCCCAGTGGGGACCCCCACCCTGATCCAGGACACCCTTCAGGGCAAACCAGCCGGCCCCACCAATGCACCAGGCCTCTACCCCATATAGTAAAAGGGTAATATGCCTCCCGGCACCGGGATCAGCGTGACAGGGGGCAGCGCCCAAACCCCCGATCGCCCTGCGGCTCTGTGTGTGACAGGGGGCGGGGCCCCAACCCCCTGAGCAGCCCTGCTCTGTGCCTGATAGGGGGGAGCTCCCCAACCACCGCCCCCCCCACGGGCCCTGCTCTGTGTGTGATGGGGTAGAGCCATAACCTCCCCATCGGCCCTACCTTGAGTGTGAGAGTGGCGGCACCCCAACCCCCTGATCGGCCCTGCTCTGTGGGTGATAGAGGGTGGTGCCCCAACCCCCTGATTGGCCCTGCTCTGTGCGTGACAGGGGGTGGCGCCGCAACCTCCCCATCGACCCTGCCTTGAGTGTGACAGGGGACAGTGCCCCAACCCCCCAATTGGCCCTACCCTGAGCGTGACTGAGGGTGGCATCACAACCTCCCAATCTGCCCTGCTCTGTGCATGATGGGGTGGCGCCCCAACTCCCCAATCGGCCCTGCTCTGAGCCCGACCAGGGGCTGCACCTAGGGATTGGGCCTGCCCTCTGCCACCCGGGAGCAGGCCTAAGCCAGCAGGTCGTTATCTCCCGAGGGGTCCCAGACTGCGAGAGGGCACAGGCTGGGCTGAGGGACCCCCCCCCCCCTCCTTCCCCCGAGTGCACAAATTTTTGTGCACCGGGCCTCTAGTATAAAATAAATATAAAAAAATATAAGTCTTTGGTTTACTATGGTTGCAAATATCAAAAAAATTCTATATGTGACACAGCACCAGATTTAAGTTAGGGTTTTTCAAAATGCTGACACACCGAGCTCAAAAGGTTCGCCATCACTGGTCTAGGCTGAGGAGAGAGAAGAGGGTCATGGAGTGACCCAGAGTCACAGGGTCACTCCGTGACTGACGGGGGAGTGGAGGCCGGGGAGATTTGTAGCTCTTGAGAGCATTTCTTTGGGAGTCCTAGACACCTCCAAGTAGAGATTCTGGTCAGGGGGCTGGGTCCCGGGCTAGAGTGTTCTGGACATCCAAGGGCATCATGACCGCAGACGCTGATGAAGTCTGAGATCCCTGAGCTACAAGTTCAACTGGAGGCATCAGGGTTGGGGACTGTGATTTGTAGTAAGAAATATATATTTGGCCTCCAACCCCATTTCTGGCACAGAGCTCCTAAAATCCTTGGGTTGTCCTAGGTGAGGAGAGCGATCCAGGCGTCTTTTGTTATATTAATGAGGGGGGTCTGGAGCTGACCTTGGGATGGGGGCTGGTTGCCAAGAGAATCAATCTTGCAATTAGTGGATTGGAACTTACAGTCCCACCTCCCTGACCTCTGGGGAGGGAGAGGGGCTGGCGGTTGAATCAATCTCCAATGGCCTGCGATTTAATCAGCGGTGACTGCGTAGTGCAGGCTCCATAAAAACCCAAAGGAAGTGTTCGGAGAGCTTCCGGGTTGGTGAACACGTGAAGATTCGGGGAGAGTGGGGAGCTCCGGGAGGGCATGGAAGTTCAGAGTCCTTTCCCCAGACTGCACCCTGTATATCTCCTTCATCTGGCGATTCCTGGGTTATTTATATCCTTTTATAATGAACTAGTAATCTAGTAAATGAAATGTTTCTCTGAGTTCTGTGAGCTGCTCTAGCAAATTAATCGAACCTCTGGACCATAGCTGCTTAGTCAGAAGCCAGAGGTGATAACCTGGGCTTGTGACAGGCGCCTGAGGTTTGGGGTGAGGTCTGGGGGGAGTCTTTTGGGACTAAGTCCTTAAGGAATCTGTGGAATCTGAACGTAACTACCATATTTTCTGTGTCTAAGATGCCCCATGTATAAGACAACCTCACTTTTCCAACCCAAAATTAAGAAATCAATACTTTAAACATTTTCCTCGGCAGGCCTTCTTTTTTGGCATCTCAAGGAGTTGTTCTTCCTGTTTTCTCCACTGTCTGATCCTACACTCAGTGGGAGGAGGAGGTCCGAATTGTCTCTCTGCAGCTCTACTGCCATGCTCTTTTGCACAGCTGATTACATTCACTTTGAATTTTGCAGAGTAAGACAATCGCTTACCGGTATTTACCTTTTTATTTTTTGACATCTTTATGGGCTCAGAACACTCTGGTCCCTGTTGCATCTGTGCACTCTCCACCTCCGCCTCTAATTACAGCATCAGCTGCCGACAGTAACAATAAGGCTCATGACTGGAGGAAGCCTGTTTGATAAGGTATGGGCAGCTATGCACCCACAGCTGAGTTCCATGTATAAGACGCCCCTTGATTTTCAGTCTAACAATTTTAGGAAAAAATAGCGTCTTATACACGGAAAAATACAGTAGCACTCCAGGTAGCTAGTGTCAGAATTGAGCTTAATTGTAGGACACTCAGCTGCTGTCAGAGAATTGCTTGGTGGTTTGGGGAACTCCCCTCCCTCCCCACCCCCGCCCACCCCCCCACCCCCGCCCACCCCCCCCACCCCCTCCCCCCCACACACACAGTCACGTTGGATTTAGGTGCAGAAACTTGATAGGGACATTTCTACACAACGTTGTCCTTTAACCTCTGAGTTTATGACATAGATCAGTGGTCACCAACCCGTGGCCCATGAGATCCGAAAGGTTGGCGACCGCTGACATAGATTATTAGCAGGCGACTTTTCCTGTTGTCTGTTTCAGCCCAGAACATAGTATATTCTAAAGACTTCAGACTATCTGTGCAGACAGAACTTACTGAGGTGATCCAAAAAACTGACCTGGGGACTCATAGTGTTATAAACAAAAATAGAATATTGGGGACTAGCTATGGTTACGGGAAATATTAATCATGCTCTAACAACTGTGATTGCCTTGTTCTGATAAAAGAAAGGACATTCTAACTTGGCTGGAAGTTGTATGCCCCCGGGACCTGGGAGTCAACCTTGGAATGCAGTTCATTCTCATTCAAGACCAGCCTATTGTCATGGAAAGTTTAGCAACCTGGTTGCCCAAACAATGGAGTCCCACCCCAGCCTGCATAGCCTACTTCCCCGTGCCTGTAATCTCTACTTCCCCATGTAATCCTTGTCCTACCCTATATAGGCAGCTGGCTTATGGGGGGCTGCAGAGCAGATTTTTGTGGATGACCTGCTGCTCTCCCATACTGCCGGCAGGACTGGAATAAACGCTCATATATGATTCAACCCTGTCTCTGCTGAATTGGCTCAAGTAGTGACAGGCAGCCCAGACCCATTGATTGACTGGTTACAATAGCATCAGAAGGCTGTGTAACGGGAGCTGAGGCATCCACAAGGAGACTGGAAAGGGAAGATCTACCCAAGTCATCAAGACAGGGTGCAAAGGATAGAGGGGTGCCTGTCCCTCCCTCCAGCCCAGTGGAACAGACCTGCAAGTGCTTAGAGAGGCTGGCCCGTGTTCCCTGGGGAGTCCTCGCACTGGAGCCTGCCACACCTGGAAAACAACGGGGGGAGCAGCCCGGTGGCTGCCTGGGAACAGGCTGCACTTGCACTGTGACAGGACACGGGTGAGTGGACTTTCCTGTGGGCCTGTGCACCCGGAAGGTGGCCAGACTTAAATTCTCTTGAAAAGGACTCCATGGTGAACCTATAAAGAATTAGGCTGAGTGCCCCACAGAGAAAGAAGAGCGCATACTGTATGGCACCATTAAAATTCTAGCGAAACAAACTTACCTACGTGCCAGAAAGCAGATTAGTGGAGCCTGGGAGTGGGAGGAAGGGCAAGAGGAATCACTAAGGGCCAAAGGGAAGCTTTTTGGGGGGATGCAGTGTTTATTACCTTGATTCTGGCTCATTGGGCTCCTTCAAAAGTCGGAACTTATCAAGCAGGACACTTTAAATATGTTCAGCTTATTACTGCATGCCAACTGTATCTCAGTAAAGCTGTTTAACCTAAAAAGGACTCCTCGGAGGAGGGCCTTGTGCTGGAGCCAGGTTACCCCAGAAGAAAGAGGTTGGTGCAGAAGCTAGTGGGGGGAAGGGCTCCATCCTAAGTGGTGAGCCAGGTAGCACATTACTTGGGCCAGAAAGTGGTGCTGCGGGATGTCCAAGGGGAAAACTCTAGGGAATTCTGCCCTTTAATGCCCATAAAAGAGGCCTTTGATGACCTGGCCAGTGAGCTCAGTGGTTAGAGCATGGACCCGCTCAACAAGGGTCTCGGGTTCGATTCCTGGTCAAGGGCATGTGCCTGCGTGTGGGAGACCCTCGTGTGGGAGACAGCCACTCAATGTGAGTGTGAGAATAAACAAGTAGTCTTTTCTGTCAAAGAAGGGAGTTTAGGCAACCACCGCTTTGGCTCGCGCGACTTGCAGCTCACCGGTGGGCCGCCATTTTGAAATGGCAAAGGTCAACCCCTCCCTTTGAATTAGCCAATCGCGCAACAGTGTGAGCCTAAGCTCTTCCAATCAAGAGTGAGGGGCAGATCATGTGCTTCAAGGATAAAAGCCCGAGAGGACCGCCTGCTCAGTGTGTGCTGCTCCCAGACCCTGAGAGTGCGCTGCTCCCAGACCCTGAGTGTGCGCACCCTCCTGCAGGCTCCCGAGTGTGCTTTATGGTTTGTGTTCTACCAGGACCCCTGGTTTGGGGGCTCACCTTATTTCTAACAGTGAGAGAGACACATTCATGTCTCTCTCTCTCTCTCTCTCTCTCTCTCTCTCTCTCTCCCTCCATTCCTCTCTTCCTTCCTCCACTCTCTCTAAAAATCAATGGGGAAAACATATCCTCAGGTGAAGCTTAACAACAAAACAAAAGAGGCCCTTGTCACAAAGAGCCAGCATTTGACCTCCTACCACACCCAGAAGACACTAAAGTTGTTGTAATGTACCCCACAAATCACAGAAGGACGCCTCAAGAAGTTGAATTAAAGAGTCACATTTATTGCAATCCGGGACCATGAGGGGCCATTTTGATTTCCCAAATCTCATAGTGATAAGATGGTCGAAAAACCAGACTTAAATAGGCAAAGGTCACAAAGGTATTGACTACATCGCAAGGTTTGGAATGAGGAGCCTGATTTGCAAAAAGCAGTTTACAGAAGCAGAAGCAGCACGTTATCTAAATTACAGTTTGGGTTCTCCGGATCACTGAATTGACAGAAACACATTATCTAGAGCCCTCGGGTCTGGAATGAGGAACCTGGTCAGACTTAAGCATGTTATCTAAATTACAGTTTTTGTTTGGGGTCTCCGGAACACTGAGTCAACAGGGACACGTTAACTGGAGCCCTCTGACCTTGGGATAATTGTGCTGTCCTTCCCAGGTAAGGGACAATGTGCTTTCTAAGACTAGTATAACCACAACCCATGCGATATTCACATAATCAATAGGGTATTTAATCGAATGGGATGATTTATATAATTCAGAAAATCAAAATAACCTATTGTTAGACAAAGCAAATAGGTACATAAGCCAGACAGCAGGGTTAGAGTTAAACTACAGTTTCTACCTGAGATGATTGCTACCATACTTCAAAGTCACTTTCCCTGCCTCTTGTCGCCCTCACCACTCCAGCTCTGTAATTCTGCAGGAGCCTGAGACCCCGGTGAGTGGGGGTGGCGTGGAAGAGGGAAATCAAGAGGAAGCCACCCATGACCCCCTAACATTTAGGGCCTATTGCAAAGTTCCAAACCAGGGACAGGAGAGAAGCTTTCCCAGTGGCTGAGGAGCTGGAGTGTTGAGACAAAATTTGATTTCTGTTTTTAAATCTCTAATAATAAAATTGTTTATTAATTCCTGAAAGACTGTTGGTTTGGAAAACATTTAGTTGTTAACTGCTTTGCATACCAATGAGGCCAGCTCACTCAACAGCCAGATATGCTTTATTGCACAGCCTACCTACCTGGTCCATTCTACCTACTGAGGCCCAAATACTCTGCTGATTATTCTGAATCACCTCCATGGGAAATACAGAAAAACAGAACGTTCATGGGGATCTTGCCGGCTAAAGGAGTTTGGGAAAAAAAACATCAGAGACATTGGTGGAAGGGATGTAGTGTGGATGTGAATCCTGGTTGTACGGCCTCGGCAAGTTCCACAAATCTCTAGGTGCCTTTATCCCCCCGTTTGTGAAATGGGGATGACGATAATGCTCAGGGTTAAGCGAAGCTAAGCTGCAATAACAAACAGCTCCAAAAACTAGTGGCTCACAACAACAAAGGTTTATGTCTTGTTCATATCACGTGTCCATTACAGGTTGGCACTGGCTCTTCCCACGCTGGGACCAGGCTGATGTTAGGGCAGCAGGAAAAGAATGGTTGATGGTGGATCCACATAATGGCTCTTAAGCCTTGTTCTTAAAAATGATGTGTTGCTTCTGTTTACATTTCCTTGGCTAAGCTTGATGTCGCCATGGTGGGAGAGATATAATTCTCCCATAAGGAGGGACAGAGAATCTTTGGGACAATAATACAGTCTAGTGCAGTATCTACTGACAGCGCTTAAAATAATTCTCGATAAGGCCATGGAAGTGCAATGTGAGCACTGTCCTTAATATTTCCTTTCCCTCTTGATTCTTTTGGTAATTTTCCTAAGGAGGCCAGTGATTCTTAGACCCTGATTTAGAAACAGTCTCTACATCAACTGCCCAATTCCGCAAGAGCTACCAAAACACCAGAGAGGAACCCTAGCCGAGGGGGTGCTGAAGCCTGGGCCCCAAAGTCCGACTGAGGGCCTCACTGACACATTCTAATGAGGAGGAATAAACGCGGCTGTGGTTACCGGGCCCTTCTCTGAAAGTCTCTCCCTGAAGGACAGGCGTCAAGGTGCTGGGGCTCATGTCTCAGCTATTTCAGGATGACGAGGATGCGGCAGTGTTATTCTTGTCTCCAGGCAGACTGCAATAGCTCCACTCTGTCAAGTGCTGAGACCACAGACGGAGGGAGAGAGCCCGGGCTCTGGGCCAGCCATGCTGTTTCCTCTTCGTGCTGGGATCAGCATGAGCTGGGCCCAGACACTGGCCAACAATTTTCCGTGAAGCACCATGGTGTGGGTTTGATTTGGGGCAGAGTCTGGGGCTGGAGGCTATGCCAGAGTCACAGAGAGGGGGGATTCTCACTGTCCTTGAGCCTGGAGGCCAGGGCAGCCACTGGACTGGAGTCATTCTTGGTCTCAAAGGCTCTGCTTGGCCCTCGGAGCATCTCAAAGCCCCCCCATCTAGAGGATGCAAGAGAGCAAAATGAGTGCAAGGGGGGAACGGAGAAGGACGAGCTGCAGAAGAGGGACAGAGACATTGCCATCGCATTTCAGTTCTTATTAGGCAGCTTTAATGTTATTCTCCGCCTTCTAATGGCTTAAAAACCCTTCCAGCCCTGGCCGGTGGCTCAGTGGTTAGAGTACCAGCCCTCAGACCAAAGGGTCCCCAGTTCGATTCCCAGTCAAGGGCACGTACCTTAGTTGCAGGTTCCCCAGCCCCAATAGGGGTGCATGCAGGAGGCAACCCATCGATGTGTCTCTCTCACGTTGATGTTTCTCGCTCTCCCCCTACTCCCTCCCTTCCACTCTCTAGAAATCAATGGAAAAAATAACCTAGGGTGAGGATTTTTAAAAAACAAAAACCTTTCCAGCATGTGCCATACAACTACTCTCTCCCTCATCTTAACACTCTTCTCCTTATCAGTTTAATTAAAAGATGACAAACATTTGTAGATTACGTTCTGACTAGTACAGGTACTGACCCAGGGACTTGGGTGGCACAGACAGGGTTTGACGCCTAGGCCTGCGTCCGAGTCTAAGTGAGTGCAGCGAACCTCGGGCGCACTGGACGCTCCTGCTGTAGTCAGGTGCTGAGGGTTTCCAGCAGGAAGTGGTATTTGAGCTGTGCTTTGAAGGATAATGCTCCCCCAAAAGATTTATTCAAGCCCTCACCCCCATACCTGTTTGTAGATATGATCAAGTTAAGATCTGGGGTCACTCTGAATTAGGGTGGGCTCCGCTCAAGAGAGAAATTTGAACACAGACTCCGATACAAGAACATCATGTGACAACAGCGGCAGGCATTGGAGTGATGTGCCTACCAGCCAAGGAATGCCAGAGAGTGCCAGCAGCCACCAGAAGCCTCGGAGAGGCCAGAAGGATGAGGAAACCCGGCCCTGCTGACACCCTGACTTCAGATGTATCGCCTCCAGAACCTTGAGAGAACAAACGTCTGTCAGCTAAAGCCACCCATACCCTGGCCTGTGTGGCTCAGTTGGTTGGGCGTCTTCCTGTGCACCAAAAGGTTGCTGGTTCGATTCCCAGTGGGGGCACATGCCCAGGTTGCAGGCTTGACACCCGGCAGAGGGTGTGCAAGTGGCAGCCAATAAATGTCTCACTCTTACATCAATGTTTTGCTCTCTCTCTCTCCTCCTTGCCTCTCTCTGTAAAAGTTAAAAAAAAAAAAAAAAAGCCAGCCAGCTTGTGGCAATTTGTTATGACAGCTCTAGGAAACCAATATAGATGGGCAGGACTATGAGATGGAGGGAAGGACTATGTGTTGACAGAACTACTATGAGTGAATGTAATAATTTTTTAAGTCATCCATGTCCTTGGAGAATAATTAGTATCTTGATGTGGCTGGAGCAAAGGAGATGGAGGAGGGGCCAAGTGTTGTGGGAGATGATGGACATACAGGCTAGGGCCTCCAGTGCCAGGCTCAGGAGTTTGGCCTTTATCTTGTATGAGATGGGAAGTCATTAACATTTTTTCCTGGAGTCTGGACTGTGCTTGAGATGAATTCCTTCATTAATCAGCGCCGAGAAATTGCCTCCCCAGTATTTCTTCGAATTTCTTCTCATCCTTCTCACTGGTTTGGGCCCCAGTAACGTTAGATGGTGCTGGGCTCAGTGCCACAGGATGGATAGCTCGAAGATAGGGACAGGGTTTAATTTGTTTTCGTATCCTCAGCATGTAGAGTAGAAAACACGTGGTATTATTGAGGACTTCAGCTGTAATAGAAACAATTTTACTGAAGCAACCAGGGAATTCACTGGCTCACAAAACGAGGCAGGGGAAGGGGTGAGAGGGTATATGAGTTTTCTAGGGCCGCTGTGATATTGTGATTTATAATAAGAAATATATTCAGTCTTTGTCCTAGTTCCTGGCATGGAGCTCCTAAAACCCTTGGAATTTCCTGAGTGATGAGAGCCAGAAGAGGTGTCTTGTTACATTAATGAGGTGACTTTGGGAAAGCCCCTAGGTTACTTAGGGATGGGGGCTGGTTGCCAGGGGAACCAACCAGTGACTAGAGTGTTGGAACTTTCAGTCCCAACCCCCACCTCCCCACTTCCAGGGAGGGGAGAGAGGGGAGAGTTCAAACACGAATTGCCGGTGATTTAATCAGTCCTGCCTACGCAATGAAGACTCCATAAAACCCTTCCGATTGGTGACCATGGGGAGGTGCTGGGAGAATGGCGTGCCTGCGAGGCCATGGAAGCTTGCAAGCTGCCCTTTCCCCACACCTTGCCCTATGCATCTCTTCATCCTGAGATATATGTTTTTATAATAAACTGGCAATCTAGTAAGTAAAGTGCTTTTCTGAGTTTTGTAAACCACGCTAGCAAATTAATCAAACCTGAGGAGGGTGTCATTGGAACTTCCAACCAGTCTATCCCGGTCCGTCAGTCTTTCCCCACACCTGGACTTGTGATGGGCTCTGAGGTGGGGGAGGGCAGTCTAAGCCCGTAACCTCGGGGATCCGAAGCTCTCTCCAGGTAGACAGTGTCAGAATTGAGTTGAATTTTAAGACATCCAGCTGGTGTCAGAGGATTGCTTAGTGTGAGGAAAACCCCACACATCTGGTACAGAAGTGTTGTGAGCCTGATAGTGTGAGAGCAAAGGAGAAACATGGACGTAGTGTATGTTTCCTTCTCAGCTGCCCTAACACATCACCACAAAGTGGGTGGCATAAAACAACAGAAACTTAATCTCTCACAGTTCTGGAAGCTGGAAGTCTAAAGTCAAGGTGTCAGCAAGGTTACTTCTTTCTGTAGATTCCTTCTTCTTCTTCTTCTTCTTCTTCTTCTTCTTCTTCTTCTTCTTCTTCTTCTTCTTCTTCTTCTTTTCTCTCTCTCTTTCTCTTTCTCTCTCTCTCTCTCAGCTCTAGAGAAGATTCCACTTGATGCCTTTCTCAGTTTCTGGTGTTGCCAACAATCCTTGGCTTGTAGACACATCACTCCAATTTCCTCCTCCATTGTCACATAGCATCCTCTTTATATGTCTGTTTCCATGTCTCTTGTCCTCTTCCTATAAGGACTGGTGTCTTCTTATAAGGACACCATATAACCTCATCTTAACTTGATTACAAAGACCCTGTGTCCAAATAAAGTCACATTCACGGGGACCATATCTTTCTGAAGGACACAATTCAACCCACAATAGAGGGATGGCTGGCTTCAGGGGCTCAAACAGTGTCACCAGGTCTCAGTCTCTTCACTATTCAGATAGGCTCTCTGCCTGACAGTTGCTAGCAGCTCACAGATGTCAGTGCTGATGGTACGGGGTTTGCACAGGGAAGTAGCAGTAAGCACCTCTTGTGTTTTGTGCTCATGGAGGCTAAGAGAGATAGTGAGTCAGGAACTATGAGAGCAAGATGTGATTGGTGAGAAAGGGTAAATCAGAGACAAATTTAAAAGTCTGGGTAAGGCCCTCCCTAGCTGGTTTGGCTCAGTGATAGAGCATCGGCCTGCAGACTGAAGGGTCCCGAGTTTGATTCTGGTCAAGGGCACAGACCTTGGTTGGAGGTTCCCCGGCGTGAAGGAGGCAACCAATCAATGTGTCTCTCTCACATTGATGTTTCTCTCTGTCTCTCCCTCTCCCTTCCACTCTCTCTAAAAATGAATGGAAAAATATCCTCAGGTGAGGATTAACAACAAAGAAAGTTTGGGTAAGGAACAGAGATGGTGGGGCTTGCAGTGGAATGGAGCTATCCTGGACCCTGGACACCCTGTGACCTGGTTGGGACAGTTCTTTTTAGAGGGTCCAGTACAGAACAAGTACCCAAAAGTAGGCGTAAGGAAGCGCAGTCCTTTTATTTACGTAGGGCTTGGCATCCCCTTCCAGCACGGGTAGGGTGGGATCTGTTGTTTTCCCTATCAACTTCCACTCCCCATTCCTTTGGTAATAGTACCGTTATCCTTTAGGCTAATCCCTACCACCAGAGCTTCCAGCTCCTGCTCCTGGGGTCTCCTGAAAACCTGGAACTGGGTCATCAAGACAGTCCATCCCCTTGGCCACAGGGACAGGGCTCCTGTGTGTCTAGTGACTCCTAACTTCTACGCTTCTTCTGGAACTACTGAGAAAGAAAAGCACTCTTTTCCGAGGGGTTGCTAAACTGGTAGGGTATCAGTGTGAGGCTCCTAGGGACCATCTGTGCTACAACCTCGGAGAGCCCGCCTCAGAATGGAACCAAGACAGAAGAAAGCAGAGCTGAGAAATGGAGAGAACCTGAGACCTGGCAACATGTTTCAAGCAGATGTATTTATAAACTGAACATCTATATATATAAAAGGCTAACATGCAAAGTGTCCCCTCGAGAGTTTGACTGGGAGACAGGGAGTTCGATTGCTCGCTGTGACATGCGCTGACCACCAGGGCGTGGTGAGGAATGAAGGAAGGCCTTGGGCAGCAGCTGGCAGCCAAGGAAGGAAGGCCCCAGCCAGCAGCCGGAAGGCCCTCATTGGCCCTGATCGCCGGCCAGGCCTGGGGACCCTACCATGCACAAATACGTGCACCAGGCTTCTAGTAGTTTATAAAGACACACGAGTGTAGTGCTCTTACTGCTGACCTATGACAACAGAGAAGCAAGACTGGGCGCCATTCACTCATTTATCCATCTGTTTGTCCAATAAATATTTGATAATGAGTTTACAATAATAAGATGTGGACCCTGCCTTCAAGGACTCCTGGTCTATGAGGACTGTTAAAGACATCTTTCCAAATTATAACGTTAGAAAAGTAGAAAAGGGCAAACCTTTGAAAGGCCCAGGTAAACTGCTTTGGAAATCCAGGAGAGATTGTTTCCACGAGGGAGGTCTTGGATATCTTTGGAAGACAAGTAGGATGTGGACATATGCAGATGAGGTGGAGGGCATTCCTGGAGGAGGAACTACGTGATCGAAATCATGGCGTGCCAAGGCGCTGAGCCAAAAGTTGGATTTGACTGGAACCTAGGAAATGTGAGGGAGGGCTAAGAGAGCTGGCAAAGTCGAGTTCAGAGACAGATCTTAGAAGGCCCATCAGGGCAGGCTAAGAAGACGGTGCTCTGTTCTATTGACAGTGACTTGCTTGTTTGCATTGAAAAGCAGGAGCCCCTCATGGTTTCTTCATGAAAACAAGCAGCAGTGCGGAGCACGGTCAGGAAACTGAGCGTACGGGTCATTTTCCAGGTAAGAAGTCGCACACGGTCCCGAGTACGGTAATGTTCTGACATTAACAAATCACCCCCTAAACGTAATGGTTTAAACGACAGCACTTTTTATCCCGTACAGTTGTGTAGCTCAGGAATTCAGGCTCAGCCTCGATTGTGTAGATCAGCCCAGGGCTCCGCCCAGTGTTCCTTCTGCTCCACAGAACACCCACCTGGAGTTTCTCAGCGCTGTTCCGCTGACAGGCTGAGATAGGCCGGAGGGTTCGGATAGCTCAGTGGTTCTCAACCTTCCTAATGCCGTTTAATACGGTTCCTCATGTTTTAGTGACCCCCCAACCATAAAATTATTTTCGTTGCTACTTCATAACTGTAATTTTGCTACTGTTATGAATCGTAATGTAAATATCTGATATGCAGGATGTATTTTCATGGTTACAAATTGAACATAATTAAGGCATAGTGATTAATCACAAAAATAATCTGTAATTATATATGTGTTTTCCGATGGTCTTAGGCGACCCCTGTGAAAGGGTCGTTCGACCCCCAGGTTGAGAACCACTGGTATAGCTTCGCTCATGTCTGGCTCCTGGGCAGCCGGGGCTGGAAAAGTCTCATGGCTTCTCGAGCTGCCCGGGGCTCAAAGAGTGAGCGTTTCAAGAGACAGGAAGTAGAAACTGCAGACCTCTGAAGTCCTCAGCCGCAGACTACGTAGCATCACTTCTACTGTGTTCAGGTAGTCACAGAACCCACCCACACGCAAGAGTTAGGGACATACACACCCCATTTCAATGGGGGGGGGGGGCATTGTCAAGAAATTGTGGCCATCTTTAATCCCCCACAGGCGATAACAATGGGAATGAGAGGATGACAAATGGAAGATAAAACAGAGAGAAAGAGAAATCTCAGGACTTGACAACTGTTTAGATTCATTCATGCATACATTACTACTTTAAGCATGTTCTTATTGATTTCAGAGAGGGAGAGAGAGGTAGAAACATTAATTGTGAGAGAGAATCATTGACCAACTGCCTCCTGCACAATCCCCACTGGGGATCGAGCCCAAAACCTGAGCATGTGCCCTGACCGAATCCAACCGTGACCCCCTGGTTCATAAGTTGACAATCAACCACTGAACCACACCGACCGGGTCATGCATAAATTATTTAGTGAGCATCCACTACACGTCAGGCAATGTTGCAGACGCTGAGGACATGGCAGTAAATAAAACAGGTAAAACTCCCCGCTACACGGGGCTTCTATGCTCGGGACTGGAGAATGAAAGGTGCTGCCAGTGTTCCTGTGTGTGTGCCCGGCACGCCAGGGTGCTGCCGCGATCACAGGTAAGGGACCCAGGAGGCCAGTTTGAACGCAGGGTTGATAACATAACCAAGACAGTAAGTGCTCAGTTCCCAGGCACTTCAGCTGTGATCATAAGCACAGTCACAGCCCTCCGACTACAAGCTGTTGAGGAAATCCAGGATTTCACTTCCAACCACAGGCAGCGCCTGCGAGATTACAAAGAGAAAGACAAGCACTTTAGCAGCCTCAGAGATTTCCTGCCTTTCCTAGGCCGGAAAGGCACTGGAATCGTGCAAAAGTCCACAGCTCACTGCCAATTACGCTCCAGTGACAAGGGGGCTCAGCGTTGAATTCACACTCTGACACACTCAGCTACTTCCCGCACCGGTTTTTTCTGGAGAACCTCTCCACTGACCCCTATTTAAAAAATAAATAAAAAATAAACAGCACAGAAACTTCTGGCATTCGGAAACTGCTCTTGGGCCTTTGGAAACTCAGACTGGTTTTGTTTCAAGGTAGACTCAAATGCCCACGATACATTATTTTTTTTAAAATATATTTTATTGATTTTTTACAGAGAGGAAGGGAGAGGGATAGAGAGTTAGAAACATCGATGAGAGAGAAACATCGATCAGCTGCCTCCTGCACACTCCCTACTGGGGATGTGCCCGCAACCAAGGTACATGCCCTTGATCGGAATCGAACCTGGGACCCCTGAGTCCGCAGGCCAATTCTCTATCCACTGAGTCAATATAACTCCTGGCAGGCGACCCTACCGGTTGCTGAATGTGCCGTTTTGGTCAAGCAAGTCACATGGCTACGCCTGAAAGCAACGTGGTGAGAGAGTACATTTCCTCCTCAGAGCAGCATAGTGACAATGTCTGAGCAGTAACGCAAAATGTTCCCACAGAGCCTCCCCCCCCCGCCCCCCCCCCCCCCGCCCCATGAGGTCGCCGTGTGGGGCGGGCTGCGGGTGAAGGAGGTTTCACCTCTCACTTTCTGCACTTCTATATTATTTTAATGTTTTTCAAAAAGCATGCACTTTTTTGTACCTAAAAATACCTTTTATGTATTATTTATCTTTAACCTTTTATTATGGACAATTCAAACATAAGCAAAAAGGATAATAGTTTGGTGGCCCGCCCCTCCATGACCCGTCACCCAGCTTCCAACAATAGACAACCTGTAGACAATGTTGTTTCAACAATAACTCTATCCACCCCTCCCAGATTATTCTGAATAAGTTCCAACATCATATTATTTTGTCTTAAATATATCCATCTGTACCTCTAGATAGGGATTCTTTAAAAAAATATATAACTTCTCCCTTATCAATTATTTGGCTATTGTGAGGTGCAGTGTGTATAGAAAAGATGAAATAAATGCTTGATTGATTTTTTTTACTTCTACCTGTTTTCGAAATCAGGAGATTGTTCCTTTGCTCTCTTCAAAGTTAACTGATAAATCCACTGTTTTGTTTTAATCATTAAGAACTCATGTGTTTAAACACATTTAGCATGTTTCCATTCATTGCCATTATTATCATCACTAGAGGCCTAATGCACGAATTCATGCATGGGTGGGGTCCGGCTGGCCCACCCCAATCAGGCCGATTGGGCCGGCTGGCCGGCGGGGGGGTGGGGGGGGCCACAGGTGGTTGGCCAGCCTGCCCTGCCCCCTGGTCGAACTCCCTGTGGAGGGGACAATTTGCATATTAGTCTTTTATTCTATAACATGATACTCACATTGTGCCTCCTATCTTTGTCCAGAGGGAGTCTCTTTAAGTTAGTTCCTGAGTCCTTTAGTCACAACTTAGTAGTTTTTGATATTTTGTTTGCTTTCTGTTTTGACAAGATGCTGCAAGCTCATCTTGTGTATTTCCTGCTTCAGACCCCGACAAAGCAGTTTCTCCGAGGAACTCTGGTTGCATTAGTGGGAAATAGTATTCTTAGACGACAATTTTTTTCTTTCTTCTTCCTTTTTTTTTTTTCCCTCAATACACTTCTTTTTGTGCTTACGGTATGTCCCACTAGGAATGTCCCACTCAAGTTTATATGCTTTAAAGTCACCTGGAATTGTTTTTCTCTGTATGGTTATGCCTCAAATTGGACAAAGAGTTAGCTCCTTTTTTTCATTTACTTTAGATTTTTTTAACTTTGATTTTGTATAGTTTCTAAAATATTTTTGTTGTTGTTGTTGTTGTTTTATTTTTATTTTTTTTATTGCTTAAAGTATTACAAAGGGTATTACATATGTGTCCTTTTTTTCCCCCCGCCCTTGACAGTCCCCTAGCCTCCCCTATCCCCCAGTGTCTTATGTCCATTGGTTATGCTTATATGCATGCATACAAGTCCTTAGGTTGATCTCTTACCCCCCTCCCTCCTGCCCCCCAACCTTCCCTGGCCTTCCCGCTGCAGTTTGACAATCTGTTTGAGGCAGCTCTGCCTCTGTATCTATTATTGTTCAAAAGTTTATAATGGTCTCTATTGTCCATGAATGAGTGAGATCATGTGGTATTTTTCCTTCATTGACTGGCTTATTTCACTTAGCATAATGCTCTCCAGTTCCAAAGTCATACCTGTAAAACAAAATGTGTTCTGAGAAATCCAGTTTCTATCTTGTCTCTCTACCCTATTCTCTCTCTTTCTCTCTCTCTCTTTCTCTCTCTCTTTCTCTCTCTCTCTTCTCTCTCTCTCTCTCTCTCTCTCTCTCTCTCTCTCTCTCTCTCTCTCCAGATATATTTTTAAAAAGAACATATGGCTTATCTTTTGTGGCAAACAAACAAAAAAAGATACATCCTTCCTTACATTCTCTACATACTTTTCTCCACCTTGCTCTTTTCATTGGAGATGATGTTGAAGCAGAACTTTCTTAGAACCTTACTAAAGGACTACCCTGGGCCTCTGCCCTGCACCCTGTGCTTTAGGGGCCCCACATACCACAAACACACGAGACCCTCATTAAAGCATTTATTATAGGGGTGCCTGGGACACTAAGTCCCAAGCGCAAAGCACTGGCATGTGCAGGGCCCTAAATCCCTCTCTCATCACTAACACCATTCAGGCCGCAGGGAAACGCTTCTCCTTGTCTCTTGTCCTATAGCCTTGAAATAAGGTGACCGTGTCTAATGCGATGAATGCGTGTGGGTCATGTTGCTGCCAACATTGGAGATGGACACAGCTTTGAGGTATGGGAGGATCTGAGCAAGGAAAGTACTCAAGTGAGAGCAAAGACAAATAAACCACCGTGTCACATCCTTCCTCCCAGCCCACACGCGACAGATTTCCGCAGTGAGATACAGGGCCCCAGCGATCCCTTTTCTCTGCCCCCTTGCCAAGAGTGTGCTGTAAAGCTTTTGGGCTTGGGCCAATCTGATAGGTTAGAAATAGTATCCGTGTATTTTTAATTGCTATTGTTCTTGTGATGAGCAAGTTTGAGCATATTTTCATGTGAGTTTCATTTCTTTTTCTGTGAATTATCTATTCATACCTCTACCCGTGGTCGGCAAACTGCGGCTCGCGAGCCACATGCGGCTCTTTGGCCCCTTGAGTGTGGCTCTTCCACAAAATATCGACTTCTGCGTATGGGCCACGAAGTTTCAATCGCACTGTACATGCGCGCCCACACGTGGTATTTTGTGGAAGAACCACACTCAAGGGGCCAAAGAGCCGCATGTGGCTCGCGAGCCGCAGTTTGCCGACCACTGCTCTAGCCCGTTTCTCTGTGGTGCCACTGGTTAGTTTCTTCTGTGTTTTTAGAAGCTGCTCACACACTGGGCACCTGCACCGTTTTTTCAGGGGACACCCGCAGTCCTCTATGCTGGACTCCGGATTGGATTTGGTGAATTCAACCAGATCTATGGCATCATCCATGCTCCAAGGGAGCTTAAAACTTAAATAACAGCGACAGATAGAAGTGATTTTTATGAAACAATAAGAAGATATGTCACAGGAGTACAGACTTAATTGCCAAATATAATGACCTTAGAAGTTCAGAGAAGGGAGCGATCCGGCTCGGGTGCCCCAAATCACAGGCAAAGGCCTCATCTCAGGTGCAGTTGGAGATGGCAGGCCTTCAGGAACAAACTGGAAGCATATAAGAGAAAGTTGCAACGTGGGAATCCACTTCTAGTGGGAAGGGCCTTGACAGCCGGGTCCAGGAGTATGGTCTTCAGGTGAGCGACAGAGGAGGAGGGCATGTGCTAAGACATCAAATGAGAGAATTTGGGACTTTGCCCCAGAGGCCAGAGTACATGACACCAGCAACTCCAAAACTTCCCCTCAACTACAAGATGGAGTGAGCCATGCACCCTCGTTCACACACTCCAACAGAGAGAGAGAGAGAGAGAGAGAGAGAGAGAGAGAGAGAGAGGCGCAGCACGGGGTGCTGTCGGAGAGACTGGGCGTTATCAAAGAGGACTATTTGACTAATAAGATGAGACAAAGATTTCAACTGCATTAGCCACTTAGTTCATCTCACTCCCAACACGTGTGAGTGGGGGTGGCAGGAGACCCGGAAAGAAGGCCTGATTAGTTACAGACACAATGAAACATTTACATTTTCTCCACACTTCTCAGCTGGAGTTGAGCCGAACTATCTGACCCTGCTCTACTCTAACACCGACCTCACAGGGCTGTGGGAGGACCACAGGAGATAATGCAGACACGGCGCTTAGCACACAGCTACTAGACCGGTGGTAGCTGCTACTGCTAGGTGGTCATAAAACAGTCGCCGAGGGAGTGAGTAAATAATTGAATCAAAGGACGAATGACTGACCACCTGGCAACAGTCCTTGACAGGAACGATAAATGCCATGAGGGTCGGACAGGCCCGTGCCCTCCCGCTGAAAGCCAGAGCGGCTCCTGCCTGAACCCACACCTCCCCAGCGGGAACCGGCGCTGGGCTGGCACACAGGCTCCTTGGCCGTGTTTCTCCGGCAATTATAGCCGAGGAATTCAGCTTATTTTGGGTGAAATCCCTGGAAGTCCAAGTTGAGTTCTCAGTCTGGGCAATGCAGCCACATTTTCCAATGAGTAACTCCCTCCAATATAACTCCTGGCAGGCGACCCTACCGGTCGCTGAATGTGCCGTCATGCGTGGTAAATAGTAAGACCACTGTGTGGGGCTTGACTCATCTGTCAGAGAAGGAATATTTTGAAACCTTGACCTCATTTGCCAACATGTGTCTGCACATACCTCTTGTCAGATGCAAATTTTCCGTTCCCAGTATAGCTCTTTCTAATTCTCCCCGAAATGAAAGATGCAGCTATGAGGAGAGAGGGAGAAACGTTTAACAGGTCTTGATTCCAGGTATGTTCCGGGGGAGCTCATCTGTCTCCAGGCCAACTTCGTGTTGATTCGGGAGCCAGAACTATGGAGACAGAGGAGCCAAGTACCAGGATGATCACAGCCATCAGTTACTGAGCAGTTGTCTGTGTGCCAGACACCGTGCTTCCCACTCTGTGTACTGTGGCTCCTAGACCCACAGGGTGACCCTGAACTTGTAGGAAGGAAATTGGACACTCAGAGAGGCTGCGACTAGTCCTAGGTCAAGTCACTACCGAGCTGGGATTTGAACTCAGGCTGCTTCCATAGAGCCTCTGACCATCCAGTTGGGGGCAAAAAAAAAAAAAAAAAAAAAATCGTAGGCATTTTCACAGGCTTTCAAGCATCGTGGGGAAGAGGAGGTAACTGGAGGTTTCTGAGATTTGTAAATAGGCAGTTGGGGAAAGAATGGGCATCCTTCTATTTAAAACTCCCTCTGACTTCTAGATCTGCTCCCCGTCATCCTGATGCCCTCCCTGTGCCTTCCTCGCCACACTCTGAGCTCAGCACAAGCCCCGTTTCTATGAGCTCTTTCCCATCCCTCCCACCCCTCCCCTAAGCACGCCAGCATCTGCTGAATTCTAGTGGCTCTTCCTGAGATGATCTGTTCTTTTTCTCCACAAAGAGTAGGAGCTCTGCGCGCAGTAGGAGCACCGCAGCATTGCTGTGCTGACGATGAGGACACGCAGAGAGCCCTGGGTGGGGCGTGGGCAGGTGGTGTAGGGCCGAGTCCTCGCTCTGCATTGGTTTGCTGCCTGCGCTTGGGCAAGCCGCCGACTCAGAACCTTATCTGTGAAATGAGGAGTAGGCGGCCCCTGCAGCCTCTTCTACCTGTAGGGGTCTAGGTTCGGTGGCTCCCACATGCCCATGTGAAGGACAGACACAGAGTCTGGACACAGACTCTGGGCAGGGCCTCTGCGTCTCCCTCCTGTGAGCCAACTTCCATCTACCTGGTGAGGAAGGCAGTGGTGTTCTCTGTGGGCTCGCGATCATCCATGTCCTCAACAGAAGAAAACTGGGAAATCTCCTTTTAAGGGCAAAGCAGGAATCACCATTTCCTAACGTGCCAAGAACACTGCACAACTAATTAGAAAACTTCAGTTTCTCCCACAGGAGAGCTCGGCGAGGCTCCCTGGCATATGGCAGCCAGCAGTCCCTTTAACGGCTCCCCAACCACCGGTGGTCAGAGAAAAACTAGCTAATGACTAGAATATTCATGCTCGTATACAAATGGGGTCCTGGAGCGAACCACCCTCCATTCTCAGGTGGCCCGTGCATCTGATGGTGACGCGCTATTGCTCTGGTCCAAACCAGAAGAGTCATATGGATGGTGGGAAGTTTCGGACAGATGGACAGGCAGCACCATGGCAAGCCCAGGGGGAAGGGTTTCCGGGCAAATAGAGCCTGGGGATGGCCTCTGAGAGTAATGATGGGAGACGCCGCACACTTTGCCAAGACAGCAGATCCATCCTCATGTGAAACACTGTTGAGAGCCCAGTTGGCATCCCGGAGGGCCTCTGGGATGTTATTTGGCCTGGCAGGTCTCATGTTTGCTGCACTATGGGGTCAAGAAGAGTGAGGGCTGGAGGGTATCAAGGGCTTCGCCGAATCAAATAAAAAAATCCAATCGGTGTTCCAGCCTCTGCCACAGATGCCTCACAATTATCCTGAGTTTCGGCAGCCACACAGATCTGAAAACCACCTCTCGGGTCTGTTCCTTGGCCAGGCCACAGTGTAACTCCCCAGGAGAAAAGAAGTAAAGAAACAAATTGGCCCTGGCCAGTGTGGCTCAGTTGGTTGGGCGTCAGTCCCCTGTACCGAAGAGTTGCCAGTTTGATTCCCAATCAGGGCACATGCCCGGATTTCCAGCCCGGTCCCTGGCAGCGGGCAGGCAAGAGGCAGCCAAATGATGTTTCCCTCTCACATAAATGGCTTCTCTCTCTGTCCCTTTCCCTTCCTCACTCTCTAAAAATTGGAGAGAAAAATAAAAAAGGGACAAATTGAAGAGCTAACATGAACCAGAACCGCTGTTAGAAAGCATGTGGTTGGTTAACTATATGATTATTAAACAGGAATCCACAACCATCATTCAATCAGTCCAACTTGACTCTGCGCATCAAATGTTTTTCAAGAACCTACAGAGGCCCTAGCCGGTTTGGCTCAGTGGATAGAGCATTGGCCCTCGAACTGAAGGGTCCCAGGTTCAATTCCAGTCAAGGGCATGTACCTCGGTTGCAGGCTCCATCCCTAGCCCTGACCAGAAAGTGTGCAGGAAGCAACCAATCAATGTGTCTCTTTCATATCAATGTCTCTCTCTCTCTCTCTCTCTCTCTCTCTCTCTCTCTCTGTCTCCCCCCTCCTTTCCACTCTTTCTAAAAATCAATGGGAAAATATCCTCAGGTGAGGATTAACAACAACAACAAAAGAACCTACAGAGTATGTAACATCATGCATGCTATAGGTGCCATGGGGGATACAGGGTTAAGCAAAGCGTGTTTTTTTCCTTTAAGATCCTCATAAGGCCAGAAGAAAACGTGCCTCGTTTACAAAACACCTGAGCACCGGAAAGATTATGATCAGTGTTAGAAGGCAGGGACCTGGGCAGGAGTGTAACCTGGGTCCATGGGCCTCCCCCACAAAATCAACTGAGAGATGTGTGTGTGCCTATGGGGAGCGGAGAGAGCACCCATAGCTTCCATGAGATTCTCAAAGTGGTCAGTGATTTTTCTGGCCAGAACTGTTTGAATTTAAATTCACTGTTTAAGAAATTAAAAGATTTGGGCTGTAGGTGAGATGGAGAGTAGTGATGAGGCTTTGGGAAGAAAAGGTACATGAGACAAACCTCCAAGAGTGGGCAGAATTTCAGTAGGTGGGACCTAGAGAAGGCCTGGCAGGGAAACTTTGGTCACAATCGCAAAGCATGGGGGTATCTTCAAGGAATCAGAACCAATCAGTCTGCTGGGTCATCAGGATAGGTCGAGGTGAGACTGCAAAGAAAGTAGAGGTAGATTCGGGATCACAAACTGAATCAATATTTGCTGTTGATTCAATACTTGCTAGGGGCCTACTCTGGGCCTGCCTCAGAGCTGGATGGTGTCTCCTATTTTAATTTAGAGGGGAAAGTATGCACAGGCAGGGAACAAAGTAATTTTAAGCACAACAGAAATTTTGGCTGGGGTGTTCCGAGAAGCTCCAGGGAGGTGAACTGGGAGCTCAGCCTTGACGAGTGGGGAGGCGTTGGCCAGGTGAGCTCGTGAGGAAAGGGCCTTCCAACGGGAAATAGCACAGACTAAGGGGAGAAGATGGCCAGAAAGGAACAGGCAGATGGAGAAGACGGAGGAGAGGTGACTGGGAGGAACAGGCGTGCTGAAGGGACAGGAAACATGAATTTGAGGAGGTAGGCTGAGACCACATTATGTAGGATTGTGACAATCAAGCTGAGGAATCTCTTCTTTTCTTTTTGATCTCATTTTCTCTTCCCTCGAATCCAGCCCTCCCTGTAGAAATCATTATAACAAAAAAATAATGTTTAAATTTTCTGTTACAGAGCATTTCAAATAGATGCCAAAGTAGGGAGACTGGAATGAATGTTTCTGTCCCCGCACATGCATGTCGAGCCTCTGGGAGGTGATTAGGTCCTGAGGGTAGAGCCCTCCTGAATGGGATTAGCGCCCTTGTAAAAGAGACCCACCAAGCTCCCTTCCCCGTCCTCTCTGTCCTCCCCGTCCTCCACGTGAGGACACAATTTGCCTTTGCAAAGATTGTCTTATTTGATTCTTAAAACAATCCCATTCGGTCTGTGCTGTCACCGTCACCATTTATAGAAGGAAAACTTGGTCAAGGTCACATAGCTGTCAGTGGTAGAGCCAACTGAACTGATTGCCACGTCCAGACATTTAACCACTGTGCCATCCTACCTCTGCAGAGGGCTCTGCGTGTCCTCAAGGCGCATTGTGAATATTGGGAATTCCCTCGAGCCTTCCCATTTCTCTTGCTTAGAGATACAGAGCAAAGGCTCCTGAGTTCATAGAGGAATCTACCTATCAGAGTGGACCTTTCTAGGAAGGGCTATTCGTGAAGTTATATATGAATATAACTTCCAGTTTGCATTGCTTTTCTAGCTTATATTTTTCTTTATTTTTATAAGGACTTCGATTGCCTTAGGTGATTTTTTTTTGCAGGTTATGTATTTTTCGTGTATCATTTAAAACTCTAAACCAGGAACCACACTCTGATTAATATACATCTGTAGAAAGTAATGGAAGAGGAGTATAAATTTCCTGTGCAAGACTATGTATAAGTCCTTTTGAAAAGGGGATGATACTGATGATTCATATAATAGTGTTGATAAAAAGGAACACGTACTGACTATTAATTTGTGTAATTGTTATCCCTGTTTTGCACACAATTAAATTAAGGCTCAGAGGGGTAAGGAAGAATCTTTTAAACAAGAAGAACCTTTGATAGAAAATATCTTTCAAGAATAGACTGATGTAGATTTTCAAAACAATGAGATACCCACACACTTTTTTTGCCTGAAGAATTATATTTATTTTCAGCAAATCTAGGGCAACTTCTTGATATTTTCTCCACCTGGTGAATAGAACTGACGCAAAGAAAAGCACACCAGCCCGACTCCTTAAAGACCAGGTGGCAACAGTGCCGTGTCATGTAACAACGGAGATGCTTGATTTGAACCTTGGGCCCTCTACGCCAACACAGGGCTCTCCACGTCCCCACCTGGCCTGATCTACCAGGGCCAGCAGACACTCTGAGCCGGACAACCCTGCTTTCATTTCTAACCGCTGAGCGACTTCAGTCTTCTTCTCCGACTGTTTGCCTCCAATAACCTGTTCCTCTTTCCACCAACCACCAGCATGGTGACAAACTGGATCCTATAAACTTTCCTATTGTTTGTTATTTGCCAACTTTAACACCAGGGATCGTTGACCGCTTTGCCAACATTTCCCTTTCTTTTTTCTTTTTTTTTTAATATATTTTATTGATTTTTTACAGAGAGGAAGGGAGAGAGACAGAGAGCCAGAAACATCGATGAGAGAGAAACATCGACCAGCCGCCTCCTGCACACCCCCACTGGGGATGTGCCCACAACCAAGGTACATGCCCTTGACTGGAATCGAACCCGGGACCCCTCAGTCCGCAGGCTGATGCTCTATCCACTGAGCCAAACCAGCTTCGGCAACATTTCCCTTTCTTTTTGTAATCCTTTCCTGTCTTCTGTTACCTTGTCCTCTTACTTCTCTTTTCAATTGTTCTTTAAATATTTACTGATGAAAATTACACTAGACAGTGTGGTGTCAGCTTTTAGGGACCTCCAGGGTCACATCCCGCCTTCTTTTCTGCAGCATGTATTCCATACTGTAACCAAACGTTATTTCATCCCACTCTTTCCTGGTTACACTTTTCCTCGCCTTTGCCCATGATTTGGCTCCTTGCAGCCCACCATCCTTTATCATCACCTGTATTGTAAGCCTGCTCACTTTTCAGGCTCAGCTAAAATGATGCCTGGACATCTGGATGGGACCTCCTCATCCACCTACCCATCCAGCCATCTTTCTACCTGACAAACATTTGATGAGCAGCTGCTATGTGTCGAGCACTGAGATAGTTCCCTGGGATACAAGTTGAACCCACTGGCCTTGCCTGCAAGGCATTTATGGGCTAGAACTATGTGGTAGCCACCAGCTACAGAGAGCTGCTGAGCACTAAAAAGGTGGCCAGGCTGAAATGGGATGTGCTCTGAGCCTAAAGCACACATGGATTTTGAACACTTCGCATAAGAAAAAGAATGTGAAACATCCTATTAATGATTTTTAACTGGTTACACGGTGAAACGTAATATTCCTTTTATGTTGGGTTACTATGTTAAAATTAATTTCAATGATTTGTCTACTTTTTAAATATAGCTCCTAGAAAATTTAAACCTACATATGTGGCTTGCTTTGGTAGCTCACATTCTATTTCTCTTGGACAGTACTGGTCTTAAAGGAGGTAAGAAAAGAGTGGGGGAAAAAATAAAATGATGTCATTTTAGTCAAGCTGCTAAATTAGTGAAATCAAGTAGCCTGAAGCATGAGGAAATGAGTCCACTCTTGTTTTAACTAGCCTGGGAACTTAAGCTTTTGAACTCTCCAGCTATGCCTGGAAATGAATACGTATACACATGTATATATAAATCCTATAGTTAGCCCTCTGATTACCCCCTGAAGGACTTAGGGAAGAATATTCATGTCTCCAGACCGCCTGACATCCACTATCCAGAACACCAGGGATCTGGAAAATTATCATTTTAGACCAATCCAGAAGTTAAGAATGTAGGACTGATTCTCCTTAAGAATGAACTTTTCACTATAAGAGCTCCAAGCTTTTCTTTCTTTTTCGAAGCACTCTGGGTTTTGCCTAGTTGTGTTTCTGGTTCGAAACCCGTAAGACCCCTGAATAAATATCATTTCAATTCTAGCCAAATGCTCCTGATTCATTTACACTCAGTTGCCATAGGATACAGGGATGGATTTGAAAATGTGTAAGGAATGTTTATAGGTGCTTTTATAAAAGTGTGTACAGGATACACTGAGGGATTGCTTTTAATTCAGGAGGCCATGAGAAGGAGGAGGAAGGGAATCGATTTGTACCGTGTCAAGCATTATACACATCCTCACACACTTTGCTAGGCACTTTACTATCTCCATGCATTGGCTTGGAACCTTACCCACTCCCTTAATCCTCGCAGCAGCAATCACCACGATCTGACCAGGTCTTTCCAGCCTGCTGTCCCCTTCCTAGACCAAGTCACCATCATCTCTCACCTGGACTGTTTGACAGCAGCCTCTTAACTGGCCTCTGCTGGCCTCACTTCACTCCGTTCTCCACATTATGACCAGAGTGATTCTTCTAAAACGCAAACCTGGTCATGTTACTCTTCAATTTAAAACTCTTCCACTGTTCCCCACTGTCGTCTGGATAAAATCTAAATTCTGCCTCGGGGTGAATACATACATCTGGCCCTGCGGACCGCCTCCAGGCCCCTCACCCTCCTTCATGCTCTCTCTGCTCTCAACCTTCTGGCTACGTTGAACTTCTTTCTGATCTTCATTCTCCCTTCTATATCCTGTTTTTTTCTGAAGAATTTTCCTCCTGTTTGTCTGGTTAATGTCTTATTCTTCAGATTATATTTTCAAGATAACTTTTCCTAAGAAGACTTTCCGGAACCCCCTCCCACTCCTGCCACATTCCCGGTTAAGGGTCCTCTTATATGTTCCTGGATCTTGCCGTCCTTCCCATAATGTAGTACTTACCATATTGTATTGCATTCTCTCAACCTTCTTGGATCACAGGTCTTTATGAGAATCTGCTAAAAGCTGTAGATTTTCCAGAAAAAGAGTGCACAATGAATCTTGCCTACAGTTTCAGAGGTTTTATAGAACCCATAGAGCCCTTTAGGTTTCCATGGGCTCAATTTTAAAAAACCTGCTTTATTATAATTATCTGCACATTTCCTTATATTTCTTTTTTTAAAAGAATATATTTTTTATTGATTTTTTACAGAGAGGAAGGGAGAGAGATAGAGAGTTAGAAACATTAATGAGAGAGAAACATCAATCAGCTGCCTCCTGCACACCCCCTACTGGGGATGTGCCCACAACTAAGGTACATGCCCTTGACCGGAATCGAACCTGGGACCCTTCAGTCCGGAGGCTGACGCTCTATCCACTGAGCCAAACCAGTAAGGGCTTCCTTATATTTCTTGCTAGCCTGTATGCATCTGAGGGTAGGGACCCTGCTATGTTGGTATCGGTATTTCCTCAGCACCTGGCACAATCCCCAGATATAAAGGATACTCAACAGGCATTTGCCGCAGTTATGGCTTGTTCTAAGACATGAGGATGCAACGAGTATTGCACCTTTATTTTTCTAGATGAAATTAAATCTGACTTAGTCTTATCCCATATGGTGGGCAAGAGGCTTACATTAGTCATTTTCAGGAACTTCTTCTCATGGCTGTTTCCCCAGAACTCCAGAACTTACAGGGTCCAAGAAAATTCTGGAAGGTTCCATGTTTCTCAGCTCCTTGAGTACCTGCTTTAACCATCACTCCTTCTATTTTGAGATTCCACAATTGAGCACTGACCCTTCTGTAGGTCAGGTACTATTGTCCTGGGTGAGCTGTGAGATCTTATCACAGTCTGTGCCCCAAGGTCCTTCCACATCCAGGAATCATGTTGAAAGGAGGAACCCTGTCTATACTTCTCTACGACACTCCAAACCCCTGCTCCTTCACCACTATCAGGGAAACAGCTCTTAGACTCAAAAATACTACCTTTCTTCTTATCTTTTTCGGATAATCTGACATGAAATCCCTCAACAGGCATGACAGGGACTGAAAACGAAAATAAATGGCTAAAAGATGAGACGAAGAATGTCAACGAATAAACCAAATGGGCTTTAAGAGACAATACGGCCCATCCAATGTGGCTCAGTGGTTGAGCGTTGACCTATGAACCATGAGGTCACGATTCTATTCCTGGTCAAGGCGCATGCCCGGGTTGTGGGCTCATTTCCGGGTTGTGGGCTCATTCCCAGTGTGGGATGTGCAGGAGGCAGCCAATCAATGATTCTCTCTCATCATTGATGTTTCTATTTCTCTTTCCCTCTCCCTTCCTCTCTGAAATCAATTGAGGAAAAAAAAAAAAGACAACAGGAAATAGTGGCAACTGAGGTATACTGGAGAACATAGGCCTTGTTTAAAAAGGAGCAGCAATTAAGGCATCAACCAATTGTTGTTGAAATTTCCAGATCTTCCGATTTTTCAAGGGAGCCGGAAATCGGGAACTTATGTCATAGCTTTTTTTCTTTATCTAAAAATGTACATTATTAAGGTATATTTTGTGAATCGTGTAATTCACAGTATAAAATCCAATAATTTCTAAAGTAAGTTTACCAAGTTGTGCAACCATGACCATAGTTTTAGAGTATTTTCCTCGTCCCAATAAGATACCTCATGCATATTTACTGTTAATCCCTCTGCTGTCCCTCCTCTCCAGGCAACTACTATCCCCCTTTCTGTCTCTTTCGCATAGACTTTAATGGACATTTCATATAATATAATATGTGGTCTTTTGTGCGTGGCTTCTTCGGCGGAGCACTATGTTTTCAAGATTCATCCATATTGTTGCATGTATGTGCAGTTCATTACTTTTCATTGCTGAACTAGAGACCTGGTGCACAAAATTTGTGCACTGGGGGAGGGAGGGGGAGGTCCCTTAGCCCAGATTGCAAGAGGGTGCAGGCCAGGCCAAGGGACCCCTCTGGTGCATGATTGGGGCTGGGGAGGGACTGCGGGAGGGCTCCAGGGTGTGACTGGCCCATCTCATTCAGTCACGATCAGCCAGACCCCAGCAGCAAGCTAACCTACCAGTTGGAGTGTCTGCTCCCTGGTGGTCAGTGCATGTCATAGCAAGCGGTTGAGCAGCCTTAGCATATCATTCACATATTGCATTTTGATTGGTTGAATGGCCGACCAGACGACTGGACACTTAGCATATTCGGCTTTTATTATGTAGGATAGTATTCCATTGTGTGGATGTAGCACATTTTATCTATCCGTTCACCAGCTGATGGCCATTCTTTTTGCTATTATGAATAATGCTGCTATGAATATTTGCGTGCAAGTCTTTGAGTCCATATATGTTTTCCTTTTTGTTTGATTTTTGGTAGGTACCTCTGGGTAGAATTGTGGATTACATGGTAAATTTGTTCAACTTTTTAAGAAACTGGCAAACTATTTCCCAGAGAGGCTGTACATATTTATTTTTTAAATATATTTTTATTTATTTCAGAGAGGAAGGGCATGTGCCCTTGACCTCAACCAAACCCGGGACCCTTCAGTCCATAGGCCGACACTCTATCCACTGAGCCAAACGGGCTAGGGCTGTACCATTTTAAATTCCCATTAGAAATGACTGAGGTTTTCCGTTTCTCTGCATTTTTGCCAACATTTGCTACAGTCTGTCTTTTTTTTTTTTTTTAAGTATATTTTGATTTTAGAGAGGAAGGGAGAGGGAAAGAGAGAGAGAAACATCAATAATGAGACAGAATCGTTGATTGGCTGCCTCCTGCACGCCCCCTACTGGGGATCAAGCCCGCCACCCAGGAATGTGCCCATGGGATCCTTCAGTCCACCGGCCAACGCTCTATCCATTGAGCCAAACCAGCTAGGGCTATAGTCTGTCTTTTTAATTATAGTCATTCTACTGGATGTGAAGTGGTGTCTCATGGTTTTGATTTGTGCTTCCCTAATGGCTAATGATTTTGGATAGATCTCGATTCTTAAATGTTGGAATTCATTCAAATTTTTAAAATGCTCCATGTCGGCACTGTACAGATGGAACAAACCTGTTTAGAACAAAACCTGTTCATGGGCAGGACCTGCCCTAAGGGAACGAGTTTGCACTTCTGACCTAAATTCTGAAAAACAATGGTCTGTGAACTGTTCCTTTTAGGGGTAAAAGCAGCCGAGACTGCCAGCAAAAATTACTATAGAGAGAGGGGAAAATTTTCTCACTCTTTTGTAATGAACTCGTGGGCTAGAAAAAAATGACAATTTTTAATCTATATATTCATAATGCCACTTTTTCCTCCAGTAAATCATCCTGTTACACAGGCATTGAATTAGTCCCTTACGTATATATTTGTGTCCCATTCTCAGAGGTGAGGTTAAGAAATTTGTCAAAGGTTAAAGACCAAGGAAGTGGCAGAGATGGATTAAAGCCAGACCTATCTAGTTTAAAATTCTGTGTTTTCCACATCAAAATGGCAACAGATTCTGGGATGGAGCTACATGGAGTGAGACTGGAGTCACAGGATGGACGGATGACAGAGGTGGAGGGAGACATGATGTAGGAGCAAGAAGCCAAAGAAGTTTCAAGGCAAAGGAAGTTGGGAATAGAGGGTTTGGGGGTGGTAGGATGTAGTGGAAATGGGAAGAAATAAGGTTTTGGACTAGTTGCTTTTGCAGTCTCTAGGGAGAGATGTCTGGTAGAGAGTTGGATGTAGGGCCAAAGTGCTGGAGAGATGCCAGGGCTAGTGATATATTTGGGGACATTCTCTTTATTATTGCCTTCTCATCAAGCCTACCATCTTTGTGATGTTTAGTTCTGGTGAGCTTCCTGCCCTCCTCTTCTGATGGTCCACTGAGTTTGTTTTAAAAATTATGAAAACCCACAGACGTGGTGGCTAATGGGGCTGCATTTGTACGTAGATGCTCTAAGCACGGGACACTGCGTTCAGAAATGACTTTGGTGGCTCACAAAACCGAGCTTCACGCCCTGGAGACGGAGTCTTTGGTCTTCTCTAAGAAATGTTTTTAAATTCACTTAAAAACACCATTCACGTATTTTGTACCGTTCACTCATACTCCATTGCAGGCTGCACTAAGGACAGACCTCTTGATGGAGCCAAGTCACAAGACACCTGGACAAGGGGCAGCTCACCCAGCAGGCCGCGGGGGAGGGGGTCCAGATGCGCTCGGACAAAGGACAATACAGGACCTGATTCGGATTTCCCCAGGAAGGACTCTGCACTTGGCTGCCCTGGAACCTTCTCTGAATTCCACCAACCCGCCCTTATCTTTTCCTGCCTTGTTTTGTTTATTGCTTTATTCTTTTTTTTTTTTTTTTTTTTTTTTACTAGACTGGAAGTTTTCTAGGCTTAGCCACTTCAATCACATCACCCGTATTAAAATGCACCCATATCCAACATGACGTAACTATCTCTTTGTAATTTCTTTGTAAAGAACCTTGATCATTTTATTCTTGTTAAAGTAAGTCATTCACTTTATTTTTGTGACTTAAGCTTTATTCTGTTTGTATGTAAGCATTCGAGTCGTGTTGAAGTGGACTAAATTCTGCAGACATTCCATGAAATGGTTATTAACTTTGATTTTTTTCCAGTTTCCTCATTTTGGAGCCATTTTCTTTTTTCAGGTCTCAGGCCTCAGGTTTCTAAGGCTTTTGGAAAGCTGATCAGCCCGAACGTGATGTAACAGCCCAGCAGCACCTCCTCACAGCCCCCTCTCACGTAGGAAATTCCATTTGGTGAAAGACGAACGAATGAATGAGGCGAACGAAGTCCTTTCCCCAAGTGTCCTCTCCAAGGCCGGCTGGTTTCACCTTCAGGCACCCAAGCCCGGCCTGGAGGCTGGGTAGGAAGGCCCCTCCCCTCGCACACACCAGAGCTGCGGCAGCGGAGGGAGCCGTCCCGCGTCGGCGCTCAGCAGACCAGGGTAGGTTGAACCCGGGATCCCACGGCGGCCACCGTGGCCCGATCGCAGAACCCAGTCGGACCCCGGTCCCCCGCCCCCCGCAGAGCCAGTGCGCATGGGCAGAGCTGCACCCCGAGCGCGGCCTCTCCTCCCCCACTGCAGGTGAGCAGCGGAGCCGCGGTCCCCACCCCCCCGCAGCCAGGGTGACGTAAGGCCTCTGGACCGCGCTCCCGCCCCGCCCCTGCCGGCAGCGTTGGGGGCCCGCGACTCTGCGGTGGGAGCGGTACCGCTGCGGGACACGCCGGCGGCGGCAAGCAGTGTGGGCATCAAGGCGCTCGAGGGGGTTGTCGCGGCGGCCGGACGCCAGGGCGAGCCGCGTCCAGGCGGAGCTCGGTGCTCCTGCGGCGGCACACCTGCCCCGCCGCCCGCACCGCCGCGGCCCCAGCAGAGCCTGCATCCGCTGCCCCGCGGGATCGCGGGGCGCGCAGCCAGCCTCAGCTGTCCATCTCTGCCCGAGCCAGCCAATCGCGCGCCACTGCTCCGGCCGCACCTCCCGGAATCGATGACGGGCGTGCGCAGCGCCCTATGAGCTTGGGGCCTCTGCGGGCCGGGCTGGGAGCGGGAGCCAATGAGCGCAGTTCCAGGTGGGTGGAGGGAGCGGACCTCGGGAAGGTAGCTTCGTTCGCGTTGCTAACGTCTTCCCCTGGAGATGGGCGCGCAAACGGACCAGTGGGTCTGGGGGCGGCGGTGACGGGCGTGGGGCTGGCCCAATGAGGGCGGGGGTGGGAGGGGCCGCCCGGAGCAGCAGTGCTAAAGGAGCCCGGCGGAGGCAGCGGTGGGTTTGGGACTGAGGCGCTGGATCTGTGGTCGCGGCTCAGAACGTGCGCCGGCGCCACCATCTTCGGCTGAAGGTGAGAGGTGCGGCTGTCGGGGCCCGAGGGACGGTTTGGGGGGGACGGGAGGATCCCGGGACGGGCACCCGTTGGCCCTGGACGGCAGGAGCGGAGCCCGCAGTGGAAGCGGGGGGAAGCTGAGGGGCTCTGGGGAGAGGCTTGTGTGCGGGGATCTAGGTTCATCTGGGGAAGGACCCAGGAGTAGGGTAACGGGACCCCAGTGGGTGGAGAGACCCCGGGAAGGGCGGGGAATGAGGTCCTTGAGCGTGAGACCCCTGCAGGAACCAGGGCCTGGGTGTGCGGGAGGACGACCCCTCGGGGGCTGGGATGGAGATGTGGGTGTGGGGATGAGGGGAGTTGATATTCGGTGTGGGGAGTCCGAGCGCCCCGGCGCTGGGGGTGGGGGGCTGGTGCCCTGGTAGGGGTTCCGGGGGGTCCCGCGAGTCTCTGTCTCCCTGGAGGGGTGGGAGTCCGGGGCGGGCTGGGAAGCGCGATCCCGTTTGGGGGTGGGGAGATGCTGGACAGGAAGGGCCCCTGGTGGGTTCCTGGGGGCTAGGCCGGGTCGGGCAGCCGGGGTGCGGCGAGGGGTTCGCCGAGGATTCGGCAGGCGGACGGAGCGCCCAGGACCCGTGGGTTGGAGGGACCGGAGGCAGGGGCTCGGCGCCGCCGGGAAAGCGCGGGGCGGCGGAGGGTCGGAGGAGCCGGCCGCCGGCACGGGGCGGGTCGGGCTCCGTGGTTCCAGAGCAGGAGGGCGGGAAGGGGCGTCCGACAACGTGCTCTGCAGCCCGCGGGGGCCGAGGTGGACGCGGGCGAGGCCCCGGCGGTTTGGGGCGGGGGGCGGGGGGCGAGGCGGGAAATGTGGCGGGGCCGCGCTGCAGCAGGGCGGCCGGGGGGAGGGTCCGCCCTGGCTCCGGGAGCCCTTTATTGTGTGGGGGACCTGGCAGTGGCCCGCCGCCGAGCCTTCCTGGCCTTGTGCATCTGGGGGTCACCCCCGGGTCCCCTCAAATCAGCCTGAAATGGGGTCAGAGGGAGTGCGGGGCTTTGTGGGCCTGTGGTGGGCGGATGCGGCCCGGAGACCTCGGAGGCCCCCCGGCCGGGCCTGCCCGGGAACGAGGGCCCCGGGAAGGAGGTTGGCGACTCGGTGGGTCGGGGCTCAGCCCGGGAGGTTTGGGCAGCGCGGCCCCTGCCCGTGGCCTCTGCCCGTGACCGTTATCTGTTCCGCGGGGCCTCTGCAGCTCCCGTCCAGATCACTGCGGCTGGTGGAAGGGGGTGGGGTGGGTGGGGTAGGGGAGAGCAAGGCGGGGTAGATCCAGGCTGCAAATGAAACAAAGACGGCTGTTTTCGCTGAATAATATAATACCAGATATAATACTTGGGCTTTGCCGAGATTGTGTGTGTGTGTGTGTGTGTGTGTGTGTGTGTGTGTGTGTGTGTGTTTAACATGGAAACTGAGGATTCTTTGAGGCAGGCTTCATTATTCCTGATATGGTATTCACTCTGGAAAACTTGAACCTATTTATTGTTTCCTTTCCTTCATCAATCCGTACTTATTCATTATTCTGTTTAGTCCCGTGCTTGTGGTGTTGATGTATATGCCCTGTGTGTCTCCGATTCTGGAAAAGTGGCCATTTTATGCTTCTCCTTACTTCTGCATCTTAAATTCAGTTCTTCCCCGTTTTCTTATCTGGAGAAAGCAGATGGTGTCATTGTGCGATATAGCACGAGCTCTTACAGCAAAGGGATGTGACCCGAGAGCCGGGCTTTTTATTTGGGCTCCTTGGGGAAATGATTACAAATGAAGACAGGCTGGATGGAAGGTGAGATGGAGGAAATTTTGAAGGGCACGTTGTGTGGTGAAAGGCTATATGCGGCTGTGGTTTATGTACTTTCTCATCATATAGAAATGAAAATTCCTGGTGTTGGGTTCACCTTTCAGAAATAATGTAACACAAATATTAACTGAGAGATGGTGCAGGCCACGACTAGCCATAGTGTCCTTTCGCGTTTGGTTTGTATCTGTGCTCGTTTGATGAAGCAGAATATTGGTAAATGAACAGACTTGCAGGTCTCTGTAGTGCAAGTGACCGCCGAGATAGTGTTACACAAATTGGGACAATTTCTGTTTTACTGTATCTGTCATAGAGGGATGCACTATCATGGGAAATTTATCCATTTTTGTTTGGCTTTGTATGCAAGATACTCATAAAATTTAATTGTTTCCCTGTATCCATACTTTGGTATGTGCTGGACAGTTGAGAAATGTTCTGGGTGGCGTTTTATTGGAAGTCAAAAATGGTCTAGTGGGAGGGAGCCCAGGAGTGTGTGCCCCTAAAACCAATGAAGGACATAGGGCTTTGACTCTGTAGGGGGTTAATTCATACACATATAAATGATTTAACTATAATTAGGCAGTTATTTCAAATGATACCAAGAACCTTTGTGTCTCCTGCAAAGAGGTTCCTATTTATTCGTTTTTCCCCTAAGTATAGTTATTTTTTTAATATAAAATATAAAGCGTTTCCTAGGTTGTGCGAGTGTGTTTATTGGCCGAGCCTGTACTCTTGAAGCCATAATCGATAGGGTTTTTACTTAGTAGAGAGGCAGTACATAGTGCACATCATGCCCTTCAAAATTCCCTCCCTGTCACCTTCCACTGTTGTAGAATGAACTCAGGAACTGAACTCTGGGTTTACGCCCAGCTCTGCTACTTGTTAGCTGGTTTTTGGCTTTCTCTGTGCCTCAGGTTCCTCATCTGTATAATGAAGATATAAATAGTACCTACTTCATAGGGCTTTTGTGAGGATTAAGAGTTGATATATGTAAACTGCTTAGAATAGTGTCTGGCCATAATTAGTGATATATAACAACAGTATTTGCTATTTTAAATATTGTGATATTATCCTTTCCACAAGGCAAAGCATTTGGGAGTGGTTCACTTTAAATACCAGTATTATCAAGATTGGGTCCCAAATGTACAATGGAATGGAAAAAAATACAACATATTTGGCAATCACAAGTGAAGAATTAAAGTGAACAAAAAAAATCCTCAGTGGCCTCATGAACACTATCAACTAAAGAATGATTTGAGTACCTACGCCTGCTAGGTTCTCTCGGCCAATGCACAGGAGGGCAAGAAAAATGCCAGAAGAGCAGCACAAAATGCTAAGGGAAGGAGAAGGATTCAGTTGCCAGATTGACGTGAAAAGAACTTGTGGTAGGGTGTCATTTGGGTCAGGATTTGAAGGAATGGTAGGTGTTTGGTTGTGGAGGAGAAATGAGGGTAGGACCACTCATGGAATATTTGATCAGTAGGTATAGATTCCCTCCTTGGATCAGGGACTAGGCTGAGTGCTTATCATATGGTAAGGAATAGTGTTTAGTTGTAGAAAACTCTGGAAAAGTAAAAATGTTTAACCCCACTTCCCAGTGAAGACCCATGAGTAGTTGTTACCTTTTTTTAAAGTATATGTGTGTGTGTGTGTGTGTGTGTGTGTGTAATTTCCACCCACAAAACAGGGAACATTTTGTAATTACACTTTTGTGATGTATTGGATTTTTGTTTTGTTAATTCTCACTTGAGAATATTGTTCCATTGCTTTTAGATAGAGTGGAAGGTAGGGAGCGGGGTGGGGAGAGAAACATTGATGTGAGTCACATCAATTGGTTGCTTCCCCATGCTGAGGATTGAACCTACAACCCAGGTATGTGTCCTTGACCGGGAATCGAACCCGTGATCCCTCAATGTGTGGGCTGATGCTCTAATCACTTAGCGATATCGGTAGGAACTATTATAAGCACTTCCCCACCAAAAAAAGTACTAATACATTTAAAATGTACAATTCGATAAAATAATTCTTAAATACATAATTTACTTAAAAAAAAGAAGAACCTGCTGTAGAAATGATCAGTTATTCTAACTTATAGTAAAAAATTTAAGCATACCCAAGGTAAAAGTAAAGAAATGTATGTGTGCCAACTGGCAGCAAGACAGTTTTCCAAGTGTTATATGGGACATACAGTTAATACCTAAAAAGAATATTAAGAATAACTTATCATATTTTGTTAGAGTTGGATAGCTTTGTTTTTGATAGACTGTCCTTTAGGCAGAGTGTGCGTCTGATTGTCTCTAAATTCGTCGGGGTAAGTCCCACTTCAAAGCCATGCCTCCTCCTTAGCAGTATATAAGTTGGAAAGACAGAAAACTTGTTAATGATCTTATAGAGTAGTCCCTAGAGGTAATGGTCTTTTGAAACCATTCTTAAAAAAAAATCTATCTATCTATCTATATAAATATAGATAGATATATATATAGTTGATTTCAGAGAGGAAGGGCGAGGGAAAGAGAGATGAAATCAGTGATAAAAATCATTGATTGGCTGCTTCCTGCACGCCTCCTACCGAGGATCAAGCCCATAACCCAGCCATGTGCCCTTGACCAGAATCGAACTCGGGACCCTTTAGTCTGCAGGCCGATGCTCTATCCACTGAGCCAAACCAGCTAGGGCTGAAACCATTCTTTGGATTGTACATGTGTCCATGAATATTTTTTGTAAGAAGGAAAATGCTAATTAAAAAACAGGTTAGCAATTTTATTTATAGAAGTCTTAATGTTACATGTTTTGTGACGTTTTTTCATTTAATTTTTGTTTTGTCCATGTCTGTTATCCTTAAAACATTAGCGTAGTCTTTAAATCTTGGTATGAATTAGTCTAGAACATTGGTTTTCACCTTTTTTTTTTTCCCCCCTCAAATACCTGTTAGTAACAGTGGTTCACCATGGCAGCCAGAGAACTTTGGAGCAATGATTCTCAAAGTGTGGTCCAGGATCAGCAGCATTAGCATCATCTGGGAATTTGTTACAAATGCAAGTTACTAGGCTCCACCCCAGATTTAACTAAGTCAGAAGCTCTGGGATGGGGCCCGGCAGTGTGCAGGTGCTGCTGGTGCACATGCCAGAGTTTGAGAACCACGTTCGAGCCCAGTGATGGCGAACCTTTTGAGCTCGGCGTGTCAGCATTTTGAAAAACCCTAACTTACCTCTGGTGCCGTGTCACATATAGAAATTTTTTGATATTTGCAACCATAGTAAAACAAAGACTTATATTTTTGATATTTATTTTATATATTTAAATGCCATTTAACAAAGAAAAATCAACCAAAAAAATGAATTCAAGTGTCACCTCTAACACGCGTGTCATAGGGTCACCATCACTGTTCTAGACATGGGTGTTCGTGATGCATTACTTTATAACAAATAATTTCTGAAGCATCTTAGCTATTTGATTCTAGTACATTCTCACTAGCAGTGAAAGGGATAGTATCAGTGATTAATTTTTTAGGGCACAGAATCTGAAGGAAGTCCTGAGTGTTCTCCTTTTAGAATAGCACACATACATGTATAAAGGGAGTGTACAACTTTTTTATACCATTTGAGCTTGAAATTTGTCTACGGAATCAAGGTTAAGAACCTCTTTAACAACCGTGGACTATTTTATGGTTAACCTTTCAGCCTCTATCTTGCCTATAAAGAATCCCCATGAGTTCGGGGGCTGGGAGAAGTTGGGAAGATTTGATAGAGCAAGAGTAGGTTCTCAGTTGGCTCCTTGTATTGATTTGATGAAGTCATGGATGGAATCCATGCTTATGAAATTTGTAGCCACCTGGAATTTGGAGTAATAACAAAAGTGTTTAATGGTGGTATTGGATTCCAAAAAGATATTGTAAAGGAGATAAGTGAGTCTCATCAGAAAGGTGAGTGGTGAATATAAAATCTTGTCATTTGATCCAAGAAGCCAATTGCACAAGTACAGGAGGGGAGGTAACTTAGAGCAGCATGTATGGAGGTTTGGCTGACAGCTCACTCGGAGCCAACAGTGAATGAGTACAAATGCACCGATTAGGTCTTGAAATACATTAACAGCTTTCCCTAGTGTGGCCCTATGGTTGTTAGCGCTCCCTTTTTCTGTGGTACTGGTGGAACTGTATCTGGAATATTATGTTTACTTCTGGTCACACACTCTAAAGGGGCGTAAGCACATCGAGTCTGTTTGGAGGCAAGAGCTCAGGGTAGTGGAATGAGTCTTGATGAGTGATGGAATGCTGAAGAGGAACCGAGGGAGTAGGAGCAGCTGCAGGAAGGGGAGTGGAGACCTGAATAGCTACCATCACATACTTGAAAGACTATTACGTGAAGCCAAGTTACGTTTTTCCTCTGGCTTTATTTGATCACATTAAGACCACGCTGACCATAGACAAGCTATAGGGAAACTGAGTTGGGGTATTTGAGGATGGAATAGGAGGCCTGCTTGAGACCAATGCTTTCTCTTCTGTCATTCCTCATGTGTTCTGTAGCCATATCCTGGTGGTGAAACAAATTCTGGCACCACTCCATAGGCTTTTTATTATGAATTTTTGTTTTCTTTCTCTTCATTATCCTTTCCCGTCTTAACTCTGTTTAATTTGTGGTGAGGGTGAAAGAGGAGATGAAGAGGGGAGAAAGTCAAACTAGAACTTTGCTTTGCCCTTCTGCTTGTTTTTCAGCCCTCAGTAACTGAGGGCATGTCTTGAGTGGTCTTCAGACAACCAGTCATAATTTGTGGTCACCCCTGAAATTTACCTTGGAAACTCAGTTAATATGGCCATAAAGAGGAATACCCCAGCTTTTTAACTCAAAGTTTATGCTTTCTGTTTACCAAAGGAGTAAAATTTGTAAATTTTATATATAAATATAAGTGATTTTATATGTGTGTGTGTTTATTGAGAGAGAGGAAGTGAGAAGGAGAGAGAGAGAGAGAGAGAGAGAGAGAGAGAGAGAGAGAGCGCAACATCAATGGGAGAGAAACATTGGTCAACTGCCTCCTGCGTGCCCCCTGCTGGGGATCAAACTCACAACCTGGGCGTGTGCCCTGACTGGGAATTGAACTGGCAACCATTCGGTGCACAGGATGATACTCAAACAACTGAGCCAACATCAGCCAGGGCTCATCTATAATAATAAAAGCATAATATGCTAATTAGACCGGATGTCCTTCCAGACGTCCTTCCGTCCTTCCAGATGAAGCCAGGGCTACGAGGGAAGCCCCGGTCCCGGGTGCCAGAGGGAAGTGGTGCCGGCAGCCAGGGGAAGGAAGGCCTACTCCTGCACGAATTTCGTGCATTGGGCCTCTAGTTTTATATGTTTGAGTATCTAACTTTATCCTCCTCCTCTTTCCATAGAGGCAATTGCTCTTGGATCCTTCTGTTTACAATGGCGCAGAGAAGTGGACTTGAAGATCCGGAGAGGTATCTCTTTGTGGACAGGGCTGTCATCTACAACCCTGCCACACAGGCTGATTGGACGGCGAAAAAGCTAGTGTGGATTCCATCAGAACGCCATGGTTTTGAGGCGGCTAGTATCAAAGAAGAGCGGGGAGATGAAGTTATGGTGGAGTTGGCAGAGAATGGAAAGAAAGCAATGGTCAACAAAGATGATATTCAGAAGATGAACCCACCTAAGTTTTCCAAGGTGGAGGATATGGCAGAATTGACGTGCTTGAATGAAGCTTCTGTTTTACATAATCTGAAGGATCGTTACTATTCAGGACTTATCTATGTAAGTATTCCCTCTAATCACGTGAAGTGTGGTGACTGGGAATTAATGTAAATTATACATACTGTCATAATCAAATGAGAATGTGGACTATTCACATTCTCTGTTTAACACTGTTATTTCTATTAAAGATAGTCTCTTGCTTACCCTAAGTCTTGCTTTGCTTTAAAATTTTTTTTAATGAAATATACTGAATGGTATGTGAAGACTTTTGTGGTGGTGCTCTGGAATATAATAAGATAGGGGAAGCATGTGGCAGAAAGTCCAGGGAGTTTAATATAGGACTAAGAGGTGCATTAATAGGAGGAGACAGACAGCAAATTGGTAGGAAATGCTGGGTAAATCCAAAATTGTAAAGTGGAGGGCAAGAACCAGTTCACTGGGTGCAGGGAAATGGGAAAGATGAGACTGAGGTTTTTAAGAGGAAACAGTTCAGGGTGAGATTGAGGCTGGGGTTGTCCTGTGGTTAGCAGTTGACACATCCGGATGTTGTAGTCACTGACCATATAAAAGTCATTGAAAATAATAAGGGGTAAGGAAGAGGGAAAATGCAAGCCAAGTCCTGAAAAAAACCTAGAATGACAAAACAGGTTTGAAGGGATGGTAGATGCAATTGGCAAAGATTTAAAGAAGGTGGTGGAGGTAGAACTTAGATTTAGAATGAAGAGGAGACAGAAGAGTTGACATTGTAATGGTCTGAATTTGGAAAAGAATTTTATGCAAGAGGTGTGACACTGAAGCTCATACACAATTCAGAACTTCAACAAATCAGAACTAGCTCTACCATAGGAACTAGTTTATTTGGTGAATATGTACCGAGCACCTCCTGCAGGGGAAAGTGTGGTGGACAGGATAGGTTCCTGCCTTTGTGATACACCCTCAAAGGCAGTGGTTCTCAACCTGTGGGTCGCGACCCCTTTGGCAGTCGAACGACCCTTTCACAGGGGTCGCCTAAGACCATCCTGCATATCAGATATTTACATTACGATTCATAACAGTAGCAACATTACAGTTATGAAGTAGCAACGAAAATAATTTTATGGTTGGGTCACAACATGAGGAACTGTATGTATCTAAAGGGCCAGAAGGTTGAGAACCACTGCTCTAAGGGAATGAAACGGGATAGAGTAAGTAGGAGACTTTCCACAGCAGGTCAGTGAAGGGCTCTGAGAAGGCAGCATTTGAGCTAGATAGAATCTGACTGATAGGAGGGAGCTAGCCATGGGAAAATCTGAGAAATGAATAGTTCATTCATGACCTTTGCTAGAGAAATTTCAATGAAGCCTGAAGGTCTCTCTCTTACTCTCTCCCCCCACCCACCCCTGCTATGAGGTAGGATGGAAAGTAAGTGAGTCAGAGGCACCAGGGTTGGGAAGGTGGCTCCAGGAGAATGGGAAAGGTTTGGAAGATAAGCCACAGATAAGGAAACGATTGGAGAGTAGCATTGAGGATCTGGCTGAGACTGAATAACAGAATATGTATGGTGACCACATTTTTGTCTGGCTGTGTCGTTTTGCCATTATTTTTTTTAATCTTTATTATTGAAAGTATTACATATTTCCCCGTTTTTCCCCCCATTGACTCCCTCTAGTCCATCCCCGTCCCCCTGCCCACCCTATTGTCTGTGTCCATGGGTTATGCTTATATATGCATACAAGTTCTTTGGTTGATCACCTCTCACCCACCCACCCTCTCCCGCCTTCCCTCCAAGATTCCGCACTCTGTTCCATGCTTCCATGTCTCTGGATCCACTCTTTATCGGTTTATTTTGTTGATTAGATTCCACATATAAGTGAGGTCATGTGAAATTTGTCTTTCTCTGACTGGCTTATTTCACTTAGCATAATACTCTCCAGGTCCCTCCATGCTGTCTCAAAGGGTAAGAGATTCTTCTTTTTTACTGCTGCATAGTATTTCATGGTATAAATGTACCACAGCTTTTTTATCCACTTGTCTATTGATGGGCACTTGGCTCTTTCCAGATCTTAGCTATTGTAAATTGTGCTGCTATGAACATAGGGGTACATATATTCTTTCTGATTGGTATTTCGGGTTTCTTAGGATATATTTCTGGAAGTGGGATCACTGGGTCAAGTGGCAGTTTCATATTTAATTTTTTGAGGAAACTCCATATTGTTTTCCATAATGGCTGCACCAGTCTGCATTCCACCAGCAGTGTAAGAGGGTCCCCTTTTCTTCACATCCTCGCCAGCACTTGTCATTTGTTGATTTGTTGATGGTAGCCATTCTGACAGGTGTGAGATGCTACCTCATTGTCGTTTTAATTTGCATCTCTCTGATGATCAGTGACTTTGAGCATGTTTTCATATGTCCCTCAGCCATCTGTATGTCCACTTTGGAGAAGTGGCTATTGAGGTCCTTTGCCCATTTTTTAATTGGGTTTTTTGTCTTCCTGGTTTTGCCACATTTGTAGGCTTGCCCAGGTCTGTGAAGGCAGGAGAGCCTGACCACTGTGTGTCTCCGCTGCTAGCACAGTTCCTTTCTCTTCTCTCTCTTGTCAAACAAATCAAAGGGGCCTGGAGTGAAGGTAATGGCCATGAAGGAGAGAGAAAACTGGAAAACTAAGAGATTGTGGTCAGATCGTAATGGTGAGCAAAGATTTGAGCTGTGGGTCAATTTTGGATGATGCCTGGGCGCAGTGACTTGCGAAAGGCTCCATGTGATGACACAACCAAAACGCTGTGGAATGGAGCCAGACTCTTCTGCCAGTCTTCCCTCCATTCCCCACCTTGTACCCTGTAGGCTCCTGCCACCAGGAGAGAGAAGGGAACTAGGAAGGGGAAGATTGTGGGATAAAGAGAAGTTGTGAAAGAAAAGACATTTTATTTGTAGCCATGCTTTATTATACTTCTACAACTTTGCAAGTACCTTTTATTGTGTTTGAGTTTCCCCACTTATCTCAGGTATAACCTGAGTGACTTTCTGAGTTTCCTTTCAAACTATGGTCCCCTTCATCTTTAAAGAAGGGAAATCTGAGTTTTTCTGTAAGTTTTAAGGTCACAGCAGAAGTGGGGGTCTGGGAGGATCTTGTCCACAATTTTCAAAAATTGATATTCACAGGTTTAGTTTCCTTATATTTTCTTTGTATTTAACCTCCCTGACATATAACTTCTCATCCAATATTAATTTTTTTCCCTAGTAAAAACCATTTAAACACTGTGAATATCTCCCCTGGTACTGTTTTAGCTCACCTCGTACGTTTTTTCTGTAGTATTTGTATTATTTAGTTCTAAATATTTTCTAATTTCTCTTATGATTTCTTCTTTAATCTATGAAACTTTTAAAAGTATACTTTTAAAATTTCTAAATGTTGGTTTTTAAGTTATCTTTTTATTTATTTTTATTTTTTAAAAAAATATATCTTTATGATTTCAGAGAGGAAGGAAGAGGGAGAGAGAGATAGAAACATCTATGATGAGAAAGGATCATTGATTGGCTGCCTCCTGCATGTCCCCTACTGGCAATCAAGCCTGCAACCTGGGCACGTGCCCTTGACCAGAATTGAATCCGGGACCCTTCAGTCTGCAGGCCAATGCTTTATCCACCGAGCCAAACCGGCTAGGGCAGTGGTCGGCAAACCATGGCTCGTGAGCCGCATGCGGCTCTTTGGCCCCTTGAGTGTGGCTCTTCTACAAAATACCAAGTGCGGGCACGCACGTAGAGTGCGATTGAAACTTCGTGGCCTATGCGCAGAAGTTGGTTTTTAGCCTGGGCCAGTCTATTTTGAAGAAGTGGCGTTAGAAGAAGTGGGGGTACGTTTGCTGAGGTCGACCCCTCAGATTGAGGACGTTTTTAGCAAAGACCAGCTTAGGTGTACCCTAATTAAGTTAATAACAATGTACCTACCTATATAGTTTAAGTTTTAAAAATTTGGCTCTCAAAAGAAATTTCAATCGTTGTACTGTTGATATTTGGCTCTGTTGACTAATGAGTTTGCTGACCACTGGGCTAGGGCTATCTTTTTATTATTTTTAAATTAATTGCATTGCAGTCAAAGAATATAGTCCATATAATACATTCTTTGTTTTTGTTGAGACTTGCTTTATATAGATATTGACAGTTCTATATGTGTTTATAAAGAAGGTATATTCTGTTATTGAAGGTCTATTCTGTATATGACTAAGATTTTTAATTGTTTAAATCTTCTATAGCCTTATTTTTGTCTGCTTGGTCTATCAATTACTGAGAAGTATCTTAAAATCTCTCAGTGTGTCTTATCAACAAGGTATACATTCCTAAATAATATAATTATATAGTTGAGTTTTGCCTGTTTGTGAATGAATCTTACATAGCCTTTTCTGCCTCTTTATTATTATTTATTATTATTATTTTTTGCTCAGCATTACCTTCTAAAGATCATCCATATTGCTTTGTGTTGGAATAATTTAGTAGTTTTCAAATTGTGGTCTATGGACTCCAGGGTTTTTCCCCCAAGACTCTTTCCCAGGATCCGTGTGGTCAAAACTATTTTCATGATTATTTGCCCTTTTCACTGTTGACATTGGTAGTGATGTCAACAGTGAACAGACAATGGTAAGAAAATCCATTGACACGTTGTCATGAATTAAGATGGTGACCCCAAACTGTACCTAGAGGTCATTTTAATTCAGTTTCACTCAAGAATGTCTTTGCTAGTGCTCTCCCTCCTGGGAGCACGCCATGCCTTCCCTCTCAGGCGTGCACCTCTTCAATCCTAAGGGTGCCCATGAGACTTGCAACCAGGAGAGGTATGGACAGCCCTGCCTGGCCCCGGGCTAGCCCCCAACCTGTCTCCAAGGCCCCCTTTTCTCTGACTTTCCAGAGCTGACAGCAGCCCCACCTCCACTCATTTTTGCCTGTAACATTTCTGGAGACCCAAAGCAGCCCTGTCTAGGCTCTCCTGTTGCTTCTTCTATCCTAAGCCCTTCCTTGTCTCATTGTCCCCAGCTTTAATAAAATAAAAAAATAACAATAATAAAAGAAGAATGTCTTTGATAAAGCAGATAAATTATTTTTATTAATTCTCAGCCCTGTGTCCATGTCTTTTGAATATTCCATGTGATGAAATGGTGAGTATGTATAAAGCACTTCGGCTGCGTGTTGAACTACGGTGGTCGCCCTGAGGAAAAACATGTCATTATTAAGTTGCAGACTAAATTTGCTACTTTTAAAATAGAATACCGTTTTTATTTTATAGAGTGGCTGATAGATAAACTCTGGTTACTTCCACTTCAGTGTTTGGCAGATATTTTCTTAGAAATAAAGCGAGCCTGTCACTTCAAAGAAAACAACTGATTGTATTTGTTGCCAATGATAAAATTTGAATTTTCACATGAAAATTAAAATTTGGAGAAACTCGTGTCTACCACTGTGAACTCGATATCACTACTTAACCTTTCTGTTTCGATAGACAAATGTGATTATGACATAGAGTGGTGCAATGCCATCATTGAGAAGATTTGCATAATTTAGTGAACCAATGTTTTGCAAGTGATGTGTGTAGATATTACAAAATCATGCATAGGTAATAGCTTTCATTCAACATGCAAGATATAAGACATTGGATTTTAGTGAAAACAGTATGAAAAGTTCATTGGTAGGGTTTCAGAAGGTACATTGCCTCTGATCTTTAAGAAATTATCACTTGTTGAGTTTGGGTATAGTATCAAAGAAGAATATCCACAATTACTTGAAAAGAGTGTAAGACTACTTCTCCCATTCCAACTATATATCTGTGTAAGGCTGATTTTCTTCGTACTTCAACCAAAACAAAATGTCACAACAGACTAAATGTAGAAACAGATATGAAAATGGGGTTTTCTATTAAGCCAGATAAGATTTGCAAAAATATAAAACTGTCAGTCTTTTTACTTTTTAGAAAACATAGTTGCCGAAACCGGTTTGGCTCAGTGGATAGAGCGTTGGCCTGTGGACTGAGGGGTCCCGGGTTCGATTCCGGTCAAGGGCATGTACCTGGGTTGCGGGCACATCCCCAGTGGGAGATGTGCAGGAGGAGGCTGGTCGATGTTTCTCTCTCATCGATGTTTCTAACTCTCTGTCTCTCTCCCTTCTTCTCTGTAAAAAATCAATAAAATATATTTTAAAAAAAAAAGAAAACAGTTAATTTTATAAATGTTACTTATATTAACACATATTCATTATTTAAAATGAATACATGTACATTTTAAAAACTCAGTTATATAAAACAAAAGATCTTTGTATTCATTTTCTGAGAGTATAAAATGGCCCTGAAATAAAAAAGTTTGAATATTTTGTTCATTTTTGTTTGAATGTAATATTCCATTTCAGATTTTTGACCCTTTTCTTTAATCCAAATGTTTTTGGACATTTGTTTTTTCCTGTTTGGAAACTGGAACATTATGAACATTGATTGCTTCAGTGAACAGCTTTGGACATGTACCTAGTGCACATAAGCATGCCTTTCTGTAAGGTATAGAACTAGCAGTGGGATTCCTGGATTAGAGAATATGCATATTTTTAACTCATATCTTGAGCTTTTTTAGATAATGCCTGATTTAGTCAGAGTCTAGCAGGAAACAGAAGGCCCTCAAACTAGGTATTTTGAGAGTTTACTAAGGGGACGATTTAGAAACACGTGGATAGAGTTTAGAAAACATGCTAGTTGTACAGTATCCAGCCTAGTGATGGCTGAGAGCCCTTGACACAGCTTGGTGTTTAAAAAAGCAATGGGAAAGAACTTTACCTCAACTGGGAGAGGATAGTTGTATGGAAAGGGCTTCCTGATAGGAATTGTGGCCCCTAAAGAGGGATGCCCATAACTCATGACAACTGGCAGGGAAGATCCTGGGGAATAAATTACTTGTCTTTACCTCCTCCCAGCCTCAGTCTCCTGCTAATGTCTCCCATGGGTTGAACTCAGTTTGAAGCCAGAGGAGAGAGGAGTTTGATTATATATAGGGGGGGGGGGGGGGCAGGTACACAAAATTCGTGCACTCAGTGGGGGGGGGGGGGGTCCCTCAGCCCAGCCTGTGCCCTCACAATCTGGGGGGGATGTCTGACTGACAGATTAGGCCCCCTCGGCCTAAGCTGGTAGTCAGACATCGTTAGCACTGCTGCAGAGGCAGGAGATGATCCTGCCACCGCCACTGGGCTCGCCAGCCATGAGCCTGGCTTCTGGCTGAGCGGAGCTTCTCCTGTGGGAGCACACTGACCACCAGGGGGCAGCTCCTGTTGAGCATCTGCCCTCTGGTGGTCGGTGCACGTCATAGCGACTGGTCGTTCCGCAGTTCGGTCGAATTGGATATGAGCCTTTAGTTATATAGGATTTTATGTTTAGATTTTTAAATTTATTTTTAGAGAGGAAGGGAGAGGGAGAAACAGAAACATTGATGTGAGAGCGAAACATCAATTGGCTGCCCCCTGCACACCCCCTACGGGAGGATCAAGCCGAAACCTGGGCATGTGCCCTGACCTGGAGGTGAATCGACAACCCTGCCATTCTTCATCCGTGCACAGGATGATGTCCAGTCAACTGAGTCACACTAACCAGGGCAATGATATATATATTTTTAAATTAATTTTTTTTAGGTCAGCCTCAGATCCATTTGGAATTGAATTTTGTGGACAGTGTAAGACTGATTTTTTTTTTCCAAATGGCTCCCCAAGTGACCAGTGTTGTTTACTGAAACAGTCCTGTCTCACTGCTCTGAAGTGCCACCTTTGTTATAAACCAGATGTTCATGAGTTTGTTGACTCCTTAGTATGTTTCATGGGTCTGTGTGCCTGTCTATGAGCCAGTAGATATTGTCTTGGTTTTTATAGTTTTATGTGTGTGCATACATACACACACCCTTATTGGAAATTTGATTGGGATTTGTTGGTTCTATAGGTCAATTTGGAGGAAAATGAGATCTTGTAGTTTAGGGGTATACCTATTTATTTATTTTTAAAAATTTTCTCAATATATTTTATTTCCTTTGTAGAGACCATGTACATCTTTTGTTGAATTTATTTTTGTGTATTTGATTTTCAGGTACTATTTTAAAACGGTGTCCTAAATATTGCTTTTTAATTGTTACCATTACGTACAAATACAGTTGCTATGTTTTTTACAATTAATTTTTGTATTTTAACTTTATAATCGCTAACCTTAGTAAGTTTATTTATTAATTATAATAGTTCAGCTGGGTATTCTTTTGGATTTCCCATGAATGCACTCAGTGTTCTCTGCAAATACTGACAGTTTCCTTTCCAATTCTTATATAGTTCTTTTGTCAACAAAAGTAGGTCAGAACCTATAGATAAATTTTATAAGAGTTTGAGCCAAAAAAATTGAGGACCAACCAACCCACAAGCAAAATCTCAAAGGAGTGACACTCTAGAGAACAACACTTTTGCAGTTCTTTTTTTACTTTTTTTTTTTTAAAATATATTTTATTGATTTTTTACAGAGAGGAAGGGAGAGGGGTAGAGAGTTAGAAACATCAATGAGAGAGAAACATCGATTAGCTGCCTCCTGCACACCCCCTACTGGGGATGTGCCTGCAATCTAGGTACATGCCCTTGATCGGAATCGAACCCAGGACCCTTCAGTCTGCAGGCCTACGCTCTATCCACTGAGCCAAACCGGTCAGGGCTCTTTTTTCTACTTTAGAATCAAAGGAGAAGGCTCCATGCAATCCATTAGTCATTAGTGGTAGATTAAAGAGGTGGGAGAAAGCCAGGGGGAGGTGTCTCAAGGATTGGATGAAAAACAAAGTGGAGAGATACATACTTGTTTTAAGTGGGCACAGGATAGTTAGCATTTAACTTTTACAGTATATAGAGATGGTACAGACAACAAGAAAATGAGTTTTGGGGTTGTCCTGTGAAGGTGGGTGGTTATGCCTCTGAGAGGTCTGGAAAAGATGGTGACTGATATTCCAAGGGTATGTTATCTTAGATGCACAAAAACAACGGACAGGGCTCCCTTAAGGCAAAGATTGACCTTTTATTAAGGAATCTATAACTCACAATGTGACTTTGCCTCATGACCTGCCCAGTTAGGAAATGTATGATCAGATCATCCTATGTGGTTAGGTTACATGGTCCCTGAGCTTGTCAGGCTTGCTACAAAGCCCCTCTCCCATTCACACTTTAACTTGCTTTATTGCGCTGTCCAGGACCTTCATTCAGTAAATGTTTGTTGAATAGAAGTAGTGATTGGAGGCATCTTTATATCATTCCTATCTCAGAGGGAAAGCTTTCAGCATTTCATCATTAAGAATGATGTTTGCAATGGAATATTACTCAGCCATTAAAAAAAAAAAAAAAAGAAGGAACTCTTGCTATTTGGGACAATATGGATGGACCTAGAGGATATTATACTAAGTGAAATAAGTCAGACAGAGAAAGACAAATACCATATGATTTCACTTACATAAAGAATTCAAAAAAAAAAACTAATAGAGAATTGATGGTCACCAGATGGGAGAAGGGTTAGGGAGATAGGTGAAAAGGGTGAAAGGTATTAAGAAGTACAATTTTCTAGTTATAAAAATAGTCACAGGGATATAAAGTACAGCATAGGGAATATAGTCAATAATACTGTAATAACTGTATCAGATGGGTACTGAACTTTTCAGGATGATTGCTTTGTAAGCTATATAAATGTCTAATCACTGTGTTGTGTGTCTGAAACTAATATATTGCATGCCAACTGTAATTAAATATTAAATTCAAAAACTTTTTTTAAAGATTGATGTTTACTATAGTTTTTGCTTTGAATATTCTTTTATCAGATTAAAGGGAGTTTCATTCTCCTCTTAGTTTTTATCCTGCATGAGTGTTAGTGTGATTTTTCTGATTATGTTGTTACTAGAGGCCCGGTGCATGAATTCATGCATGGGTGGGGTCCAGCTGGCCCACCCCAATGGGGGCCCATTGGGCTGGGCCAGCAGGGAGGAGGGGCTGTGGGCAGTTGGCCGGCTGGTTCCACCACCGATCAGAGTTTTGGGGGCCGATCAGAGAAGGGGCTGGACAGGGGGAGGGGCCGAGGGCAGTTGGCCAGCCAGACCCTCCCCCGATCGGGGTGTTGGGGGCCAATCAGGGCTGGGATCAGGCTGGTTGGCTGCCGCAGTGCTCGTCATAGCCACTGGTCGATCTGGTCATTCCACCGTTCTGGTTGCTGGCTTTTATATAGAGAGATTGTTGTGAATTTTACATATAGGGTGTCCCCCAAAAATGTATACACACACTTGGAATAATTATAAAGGCAGTGTTTATTAAAATACATTTCATTTTCAAATTTGAGCTATCAGCTATTAAAGTGTGTATACACTTTTTTGGGACACCCTGTATTTCTGTAAATGAGACTGACTTAAAATTTTCCTTTCTTGCAGTGTCCTTGTCCTATTTTGCTATCAAGATTATGTTGGCATTATAAAGTGAATTGAGTAATATTTTATGTTTGTGTGTTCTCTGAAAGAGTTTGGATAGGATTGATGTTATTTCTTTTTAAAATAACAATATAGTTTTCTTTGTGGGAACGTTTTCTTTCATAAATGTAGAACTTTTCAGATTTTAAATTTCTTGTATCAGTTTTGATAATTTTTTCTAGGAATTTGTCTAATTCACCTAAATTTTCAAATTTATTGGCATAAAGTTGTTCATAATATCCTCTTATTTCTGTAGGATTTGTAGTGATATTCACTTATTCCTGATACTAATAATTCGTTCTACCCTTTTTATTTTTAAATTAGGCTCATCAGAGATTTATCAGTATTAGTCTTTTCAAAGAACAGACTTCTGACTTTGTTGGTCCTCTCCTTCCTCCCTCCACCCCTCCCTTCCTTTCTTCCTCCTTCATCTAACCACCTTATTCTTTACCTATCTACCTACCTTCACACATTTGGGGTGTTTTTTTCCTACAGTCATCTGCACATGATGTTTTGGTCAGTGATGGACTGTATATATATATATATATATATATATATATATATATATATATATATATATATATATATGACAGTGGTCTCATAAGGTTTTAATGGAACTGAAAATTCCTATTACCCAGTGAGATGGTAATGTGTAATGCACAATGAAGTTCACAAATACTTACCATTGAGTTACAGTTGCCTAAGTATTCAATACAGTAACATGCTGCACAGATCTGTATCCTAGGAGCTTATAGGGCAACAGAATTTGACACCACAAAATATGTGTCTTTGGCCTAAGGGTTATTTTAGGCTAATTTTAAGAAACAGCAGACATGGGAGAAGCTCTGAAAAACGAAGTAGAAGTTGCCTTTTGTAAAGGTAACAAATTTGTAAGGGAAATCTCCATTAGTAAGAGCGCTTCCCTCCTGTACCTGGTAGAGAGGGATGACCTTATTTCTGGAAACTCTTATCAATTCAGAAAATTTATATCTGCAGAACAACCTTACCCTATTTACTGTGTTTTTTCTTGATAACCTCCCATAACTGACTTGCCCCACCCCAATATCCTCTTTCCCTTTCTTTCTTTCTTTCTTTCTTTCTTTCTTTCTTTCTTTCTTTCTTTCTTTCTTTCTTTCTTTCAATCCTCATCTGAGGATATTTTTCCATTGATTTTTAGAGAGAATGGAAGAGAGAGGGAAAGACAGAAACATCAATGTGAGAGAAACACATCTATTGGTTGCCTCCTGCATGAGCCCCAACCAGGGCCCAGGCCTAGAAGGAGACCTTGACCAGAATTGAACCCGGGACCCTTTGGTCTGAAGGACCCTGACACTCCTTTTAATTTCTTATCACAGGGATGTCTCAGCCACGAACCCAGTAAGAGGGAAAGTTATTTTTTCTCCTCTAGACTCTAGAGAGCAATAGACTGCACCACATTGCCTAGGTGTGGAGTAGGCTGTACCACTTAGGTTTGTGTAATGCACTCTATGATGTTTGCATGAGGATGCAGTCGCCTAACAACACATTTCTCAGGTGTATCCTTCTCAGTAAGTGGCCACAACGGTACTGTTAACCTAAAAGTAAAGGCCAAAGTGAGAGGCAACAAGCATTTCTTTTGATTTGGAAAGCACTCACTTATGCGTTAGCCCAAATAGAATTCCCACTAGGAGACAAAGGCAAGGGGCATTTATTAGAAAGGGACGGGGAACAGTCACACCAAAAGGCGGAAGGCATTTCTGTAGGCGCAGATTAACTAACTAGTGGCTCTAATTCTAAAAATGTTTTTTACTTTTCAGTCTGGAAGTCATCAGTCTGGTAGTCATATCAGATTTCTTGTTATCTTTGTAAACAGTTGTTGGAGATAAGTGCTGGTTATTTGCCCTATTTTAACATTCCAAAGGGTTGAGGCAGGAAACCTTCAGCTCCTCTGGGATGTAGCTGACGCCATTTTAAAGTGGCTCTGTTTATATTATACTAGGGCAGTGATGGTGAACCTATGACATTAGGTTCATTTTTTTTGGTTGATCTTTCTTTGTTAAATGGCATTTAAATATATAAAATAAATATCAAAAATATAAGTCTTTGTTTTACTATGGTTGCAAATATCAAAAAATTTCTACAGCGGGGCCTTGACTTACGAGTGTCCCGACTAACGAGTTTTTCGAGATACGAGCCGTCTCTTGGCCGATTTTTTTGCTTTGAGTTGCGAGCTAAAATTCGGGTTATTAGCCAGCTTCAGATACCTCACCGCTAGTTGACACAGTGAACGTCACAGTGAACGCCACATCAGCCCAGCATCACGTGTCTCACTCGTTCACTTTAATGATTTGACATACGAGTAATTTGAGTTACGAGCTCTGTCACGGAACGAATTAAACTCGTAAGTCAAGGCCCCACTGTATATGTGACACGGCACCAGAGTTAAGTTAGGGCTTTTCAAAATGCTGGCACGCTGAGCTCAAAAGGTTCGCCATCACTGTACTAGGGGCCCAGTGCACAAATTCCTGCACCTTGAAAGGCATTGTGGGCCACAAGGCTGTGCTGGGCACAGGGGCAGGTTTCAACCCGTCCTCCGTGGCCCCTTCCGCCGTGGCCCCTGGGTCCCCTGTCTGCCGGCAGGGCAGCCCTGCTCCCACTGCTGCCACTCCCACGTGCTGACCACGCTGGCCCCGCATGCACCCACTGACGGCGCAGAGCGATTGGGGCCGGCACCAGCAACGGGTGTTAGCGAGGCTGTCATCATCAATGGGTGCGAGCGGTGACTGGCGCTGGGCACTGGCAGTGGGTGTGAGCAGTGGCTCCAGCACCTGCAGTAGGTGTGAGCGCCCAGCGGGACCGTGGCGCACAGGAGCAAAGAACTTTCAGTAACCACCAGAGACTTGCCCTGATGACAGCGACTGGCGCCCTGCCTTGGTCTGGCGCTCTCGCTCACCTGCTCCACCATCCCACCGTGGCTGATGCCCACCATGTTCCACGCTCTGCTGCCTGCTGTCGACATCCGCCATGTTCCACGTGCACCTCCTGGTGGTCAGCACACGTCATAGTGACCGGTTGTTCGATTGTTCTGCATATTAGGGTTTTATATAGAGAGATTTTTACAATACTTTCTGTGGGTTTAATTTGTTCATTCTCATTTTTGAGATGGAGATTTAGATCTTTTTTTTTTTTAGCTAGTCATTTCTAATATGTACTTTAAAGGCTATACATTTCATTCTAAGGTAAAAGCTTTAGCACTATTCTACAAGTTTTAATATGTGTTTTTGTTCATTCAGTTCAAAATAATGAGGATGTCTTTGTTGCTTCCATAGGTTATTTAGAAGTAAATTGCTTAATTTCCAAATATAAAGGGATTTTTAGGTTTATTCCATTATTTCTGATATAATCCCCCCCCCCTTGGTCAGAGAACAACTGGAATAGTTGTAGTCCTTTGAAATTTGTTAGACTTGCTGTATAGTTCATCATATGATCAGTTTGGATAAGAGGTCATCATGCCCTTGAAAAACATGTATGCTGCAGTTACTGGATGCAGTGTCTCTTGTATGTGCAGTGTCATTCAATCTTGCATGTTCTCAGATTTTTTTATCTGCTTGTTCCTTACTACCATTAAAATCTTTGCTTCTCTGTTTAGTTCTGTCAATTTTTGCTATATGCTGTTGAAGTTAGGTTATAAGATATGTACAAATGTAAAATGTTTATATCTTTCTGGTGAAGCATCATGATTTCCATTTTTAGTAATGCAGCGTTGTCTGACATTAGTGTTAGCTTAGACCTCAGAGCACTTGAACCCCACTCCTCCCTCACAAAGTTATGTGCCACTGCTGTTTAATTCTCTGTATTTTATTTTATTTACTTATTTATTTTTTATTGATTTCAGAGAGGAAGGAAGAGGGAGAGAGAGAAAAACATCAGTGATGAAGAGAGAATCACTGATCGGCATGCCTCCTGCATGTCCCCTACTGGGGATCAAGCCCACAACCTGGTCATGTGCCCTGACCAGAATCCAACTGTGACCTTGGTTCATAGGTCAATGCTCAGCCACGGAGCTGCACCAGCTGGGCTAATTCTCTGTGTTTTAATCCCACAAGAGGCTTATTCCTTCTTGGTTGGCATCCATTTAGGTTTATTCACTTACTTCCTATTGCTTCCCCCCCCCCCCCACATCTCTTAGCTTCTATCTTCCTTTTAAAAAGGGGTCTCTATTTGTCTGACAGTGTCTGTATTTCATCTTCATTTTTTAAGTTCTTTCCCCCCCTGGATTTGGAATTTCAAGCTGGCAATTATTTCCTTTCAGCCTATGAAGATGTTCTCCCTTCATCTTTTTTTGTTCTTGTTGAGAATCCAGCTTAGAGTTTTATTGCTATTTCTTTTTGAAGATAATCTCTTTTTCCCCACTGGCTATTTCTAAAATTTTCTCTTTGATTTTGGCTTTCAGCGGTTTTACTCTCATGTGCTAAGGTAAGGGGTTTTTTTACATATTCTGATTGGAATTCATAGCATTTTTGAGTCTGTGGCTTGATGTCTTTTGTTAGTTCTGGAAAATTCTTAGCCTTTATCTCTTCAGATATGCTTCTGCTCCATTCTCTCTTTTCTTCTTGGAATCAGATACCTCGTCTTTCAGACCTTTTCATCATGTCCCATATATCTGTCACATTTTTCTGTATTCCTGTTTTTTCCCCAGGCCTGGATATTTGCTTCTAATTAAAATGTCAACTAACTCTTTCTTCAGCTGTATCTCATTTGCTGTTAAGCACATCTATTGAATTCTTTATTTCAGTTATTCTGTTTTCCAAATTTAGAATTTTCATTTGAGCTTTCTTTTAATAGTTTCCAATTCTCTGTCAGAATTCTCAATCATGTCTTAATTATTTGAAAATATATATTATTATCCAAGGTAATAATACACGGCAATAAAAATAGGCTCACAGCCGAAACCGGTTTGGCTTAGTGGATAGAGCGTCGGCCTGCAGACTGAAGGGTCCCAGGTTCGATTCCGGTCAAGGGCATGTACCTGGGTTGCGGGCATATCCCCAGTAGGAGATGTGCAGGAGGCAGCTGATCGATGTTTCTCTCTCATCGATGTTTCTAACTCTCTATCTCTCTCCCTTCCTCACTGTAAAAAAAAAAAAATCAATAAAATATATTAAAAAAAAAATAGGCTCACAGGGGATCCAGATTTTGTCTTGTATTTTACTATAGTCATAATTGTTGCCTTCCCTGCCAGTTATTGTATAGAGAAATTGTGAAGGTAATTTGAGGCTCTGGAGGACAATAAGCTCGTTCTAGAACTCTCTGGGCAGGCCACGGGGGCTAGCACCTGTAGACAATCAGTGATTGCCATCCTTCCCAACGAGGTGCAGGCTGGTCTGTTTCTGGTAACTCTGAGGATGTAGCCACCAGGGCATGAGCTGAAAGTCCAGGTGTTCACCTTCCTCGTGGGTTACCCAAACTCTGCATTTTCTCCTCCCAGCCTTGCATTCTGCTGAAAGCTCTGCTCAGCTTCTTGCTTCTCAGCATTAGTTTTTGGGATTGGTGACTTATTAGCTGCCTAAAAAAGAAAGAACACTACTTCTGTATCATCAAATATTCAGTCATTTTTCAGATTTTCCTATGTTTCATAAATGTTATTATAGTTGGTCTATTCATTTCATGATCCAAACAAGGTCAACGTGTATCGTAATTGGTGGTTATGTCTCTTCTAATCTATATGTCCCCCCCCCCCCTTTTTTAATTTGAAGGACAAGGTCAGTTGTGCTGTAGAATTTCCCATATTTTGGATTTTATTGATTCATTCCTGTGGCGCTTCCTATAAAGTACTGATTGGTTCTAGAGGCTTGAACAGGTTCGGGTTCAGGAGGCAATAATGCCAGGGTGTCTTTCACTTTGTGATGTTGAGATTGACCAGTGAGTTAGTGGTCAGTTTGGATTTTGGCAGCCCTGTTTGTGTATTGGGAGTGTCCTCATCTGCCATTCACCTAAGGCTTTTAGTAGCCAGTGGTGAGCGCTGTCCAGATCTATTATTTTATTAGGGGCTGCAAAATGATGCCAGTGAACCGCCACCACTCCTTGTGTGTTTATTGTCTCGATGGATTCTTTTTAATCTATATATACACCCTTCCTCCCACATGCACACAGAGTTTTCTAGTTTATTATTCTTTTTACAGTTTTAACCTGTTTCCCTCCAAAGGAATGATAGTAATTAATATTTATTTATCCTTTCTCTTCTCTCCATATTCATCTGTCTTCTAAATATTTTTTTAAAATATATTTTATTGATTTTTTACAGAGAGGAAGGGAGAGGGATAGAGAGTTAAAAACATCGATGAGAGAGAAACATCGACGAGCTGCCTCCTGCACACCTCCTACTGGGGATGTGCCCACAACCAAGGTATATGCCCTTGACCGGAATCGAACCTGGGACCTTTCAGTCCGCAGGCCGACGCTCTATCCACCGAGTCAAACCGGTTTTGGCTGTCTTCTAAATATTTTTTATTGGTTTTATCTATCTGCCTTTTTTTATTACACTTGTTCTATTTTTCTTTAAGAAAGACATCCTCTGAGGGAAGGCCAAGAGGGGGAGGGGCCAGAGAGCAATCAAAGGACTTGTATGCATGTATATAAGCATAACCAATAGACACAGACAGTAGGAGGGTGAGGGCGGGAGCAAGTGGGGAGAGGTCAATGGGCAAAAAAGGAGACATGTAATACTTTCAACAATAAAGAATTTAAATTAAAATAATATTAAATAAAAATTAATGGAAAGAAAGAAAGACACCCTCTGAGAATGTGTCCATTCTATCACTTGATTTCCTGATATCCATTCGGCCCTTTTTTCTCCACTGTGAATTTTAACTTTTTTAAATTTCAGATTATTCCTTACAGTTCTTCCTTGCTTTAGTCACCTCTTTTTTCCTTATGCATTTCTGTTCTGGTATGTAGAATCCATATTATATTAAATTTGGTTGCAGCTATAACACTGTTTCCTAAAGTTTCCTTTTAGCTGATTTTGTAGATAATTTCCACAGGTAATTTCTTTCTCTGAATCCTCTGGATAATGATCTCCTTATTACATAGGGTTGTTTGTTTTCTCTTAAACACAGGTGAATTGTTTGTTTTCCCTTAAACACACCGGAATTTTATCTAGGTGCGATGTTTGACGTGGTGTGCGAGGATTGTTCTTCTTTTCTTTTCTGTGGGTGGTTTCTTCTGAGAGCTGCAGCTGGGGTGTAGGTTGTACAGTGCTCCCAGGTCAGTTCCCCTTTCCTGACTCCTCTCCGCTTAATATCTTGTGTATGTCTTTAAAAAAAAATTTTTTAAACAATTTCACTGACATGCCCCTGCCTCTTTTCCTGGCTCTCCAATACTCTGAACTATGAAATAATGTGTACACTATCCCTGCTTTCTTAAACAGAGGCCTGACACTGAAGGATGAGTGGAATTTCCCAGTACTAGACAAGAGGTGCACATTCCTGGCAGAGTGATCAGCATATATAGAGGCCTAGAGGCATAGAGCAGCATAGCCTGTTTGAAAATTGCTAACTATTTTGTGCAAATATTTTTGTATTTCTCTTATGTATATAATGTTACTTGGTGTCTTAAAGGCCACGCACACTTACCCCTCAAGCCTTTGCATTTCTTCAGGTTTTTCTCATGGCTTTAGCAATTCAGTATTTCCAACTTCTCCCTAGGCCAGTGGTTGGCAAACTCATTAGTCAACAGAGCCAAATATCAACAGTACAACGATTGAAATTTCTTTTGAGAGCCAAATTTTTTAAACATAAACTATATAGGTAGGTACATTGTTATTAACTTAATTAGGGGACTCCTAAGCTGGCCTTTGCTAAAAACGTCCTCAATCTGATTGAGGTACGTTCGCTGAGGTCGACCCCTTCCAACTCTCCCATCCACACTCATCTTGTATACTTGTTTCGTCTATCTCCTTTCGTTCATCCTCTATATGTTCACCTCCCACTTCTTCTAACGCCACTTCTTCAAAATAGACTAGCCTAGGCTGAAAACCGACTTCTGCGCATGGGCCACGAAGTTTCAATCGCACTGTACGTGCGTGCCCACACGTGGTATTTTGTGGAAGAGCCACACTCAAGGGGCCAAAGAGCTGCATGTGGCTCGCTAGCCTCGGTTTGCCGACCACTGCCCTAGGCAATCTACCCTATTGTAATGAATCCCCTTTTAACAAACTGCAATCTCAAAATGTTAAAAGGGGATTCATTATTTTTCCCACAAATCAAATCATTTTTCTTGTCCAACAGTAACCTTTCCAGTCTCTCAAGCTTGGAGTCTTTAACTTGTATCATAAGTGGTTTTCCTCTATTCCGAGTTACTGAGTACATTGCCTTTCCATTCAGCTTTCCCTGCGACTCATCCCCTCTCCGTTTTTGTATTGCCTTTCTCTCATCTCGGCTGTAATCGGGCCAGGACTGTTCAGCAGGCTCCATTTCCTGCTTCTCACCTCTTCCCCCTTCGCTCTATTTCCCACATGGCTGCCAGGTTTATACATTTTCAAAAATGTTTCTTTCTTTCCATCACTCGTCTCTGCTGAACCTCTGGTACCTAATCATCTATAGAGGACAACATCTAAATTGTCTAGTTTGACTGTCTGGGTTCATGTCTCTCACCTTCCAGGGTACAAACAATGTGTAGCTAGACTGGACTTCTCACTCTGCCTTGGGTATATCCCCCACTTTTGACCGAAGAGTGTTTAAAAAGAATATCAAAGACCACTAGGTTTGAATTTGTGTTCCTAGTGTTACAGTTTCTGACAGGATGGCCCTGACTTTCAGTGCTTGGGGTTACTGTGTTCCGCCTCAGTAGAGTTTCTCTACTATTTATAATGTCTCTAAATCTTTCTCTTTCTCTGTGCCACTCTCTTTTTTTAGTACCATATATTGTCTTGTTTATTTAATGAATACTTATTGTCATCATGTCTAGAGTGTAAGCATCATGAAGGTGCTTAATACCTTGTGTATGTCTTTAAAAAAAATTTTTTTTAAATATACCTTTATTTGACGTTAGGGAGAGGAAGGGAGAGAAACATCGATTCAGTGTTCTACTTTATGCATTCAGTGGTTGATTCTTGTATGCGCCCTGACCAGGGATTGAACCCACCATCTTGATGCATCCGACAACTGTCCAACCGAGCTCCCTCGCCAGGGCCTGTGTACGTCCTTAAATACTTCGGTGGAGTTTAATTTAAACTTTAAGGTATCAAAGAAATTATTTTAACATATCGCCCTCTTACCGAGTGCCTTAGGGAAGGACAAAAGTGATAGAATATCAGTTCAGTTATCACTTACGCAGGAGCCCAACATTTGTGCTAATTTTCTAGATGTAAGTTACCTCTTTAAGCACTTAAATTTAATGTTTCCACTTAAATATTTATTACTGCCCTTTGGTAAGCACAGAACACTGATGACTATTTAACCTTGTTTTTTTTGATGACTTACTCATATTTGTGAGACTTACTCATTTTTTTTAATCCTAGTCCTCAGAAACACATGGTAGACACATGTTGGGATTATTTCTTTATTTTTAATTTTTTTAAATATATTTTTATTGATTTCAGAGAGGATGAGAGAGGGAGAGAGATAGAAACATCAATGATGAGAGAGAATCATGATCAGTTACCTTCTGCACGTCCCTCACTGGGAATCCAGCCCACATTCGCAGTCTGGGCATGTGCCCTGACTGGGAATCGAACTGGTGACTTCCTGGTTCGTGAGTTGATGTTCAACCACTGAGCCAAGCAAATTATTTCTGATTAAAAATGTCATTGTTATGATTTGTTACCATGTCATATATATAGAATGTATGTTTCTGGGAGGTTTTTTGTTTTGTTTTTTGCCAGTCTAATTATTTGCCTCTTATAAAAGTAAAATAAATCATCTGTAGCTTCATGATAGACTATTATCTAATTTGAATGAAAAAAATGAGGTGATATATTTAAAAATGCATTAAGATGTATAATTATGATTTGTTAACTTTATATAAATAAAACTCAATAACAAAATATTCGGATCACCTCTCCTCAGCTTCCTCACCCTTAGTACAGTCTTTGTTTTTATTATCTCTCAATGCCTTTTTGTCATATGGGTGGCAGAGAGGCTGGGCTAGATGAGAGACTTGATTTGGGAGAAACAGCCAAGTTGATGGTGTGAGAAGCCCAAGAGTTAGCCAGGGTTGTCTGAGCTGTGTGCTCTACTCTGAGAGCCAGCCGTCTGGGGACCTAAGTGATCAGCAAGGGAGGGCAAGTGCTCTGGCACCGGTTGTAAGGCAGACAGCCCAGATCAGCGACCTTAGGCAGGGTCTTTCTGCCTTTTGGCCCCCCCTGTACCCCTGAGCCAGGTGAGGAAGGGCATTCCGTGTTAGAGCCTACACTTGTGAGTTTCAGAAAGAGAACAGCTACAGAGATAGTTCTGACCACTTAACCTTTTCTGGCAGGATTTCCTTCTCTTGTTTTAGCGCTAGTCACTGCAGTATTCAAAACAGAGTAGTCTCTAGAGTGCCTTCTGGTGGCAACTGCCAAGGGTTTCAGCCCTTCCCAACACAGCTGCTGGTTAGACGCTCCCTTAGGCTCCCTGGGGAGCTGAACACGTCAGTTCTCAGCCGCCGGTCCTGTCCTCTCGCCTTTGGATTTGGTCTACCCGAGTCACCTTAAATAAAAGGTCTGCTTCATAGTGTGACTGCGTGTCCTTTCCAAATACCTCGGTCCCTCAGAGGCTTGGAGCATTTGGCAGCAATCCTAACTGCTCTTGCTTTTCTCTAATTCCCAGGACCAGTTTTGTAGATTATTCTCAGAAATCATTCCATGTGAACTTAAAAACCCCAAAGTCAAAAGTGTTAGTATCAGTTCTGTGTACTGATTACTGATCAGGCAGGCCTGTGTCTTCTAGACGAGTGGCTTTAAACATTGAGGACCCCCAAGAGCTTTTGTTTATGTGGCTTATATTTATTGATATTTACTGTATTAGAAATTAAAGCAAAATTTTAAAATATTTATCAATTCATTTAAAAATAATAAACCATTTACTTAAATAAATTCACTTAAATATATAACAAGTTAATGTAAATTATTTGTTATGGAAAAAAATATATTTTCCAAAAAAGAAAAATTAGAAGAGTGAAAAGTTTACATATTTGTAAATCTTTTTAATAATCTCCTTTTTAGATAACTGTGGGTATTTTTCCTTGATAGTATACTCAAACTTAAATGGTGTTTTCTTAAAGATTAGTTGCAGTGTGGACTCTGAAACTACGTTAATGAACTTTTCATACCTAGTACTCTTGGGAAAGAATGTGTGAAAAGACAACATTGTTTGAACCTTATGGTAGCCCTGTGATGTCATGAGGCATATATTGTTATTTCCATTTTACAGATGAAGTGATTGATCCAGGAGAGAGCCACTTAAAAATCTCTCTGTGACAGAACTACTTGTGGTTTAGAATTGCCTCTCATGTGCTAGATTTAATTTTGGGACTAGATTAATTATCCAACAAATAAAGTCTCCCTGTTCAGATGACTGTGTGATTTCTGTTTGTCCGATATATGCCTTTTTTAAAACACTGTATTTTATTTTTATTCTAGACTTATTCTGGACTCTTCTGTGTAGTCATAAATCCTTACAAGAATCTTCCAATTTACTCCGAGAATATTATTGAAATGTACAGAGGGAAGAAACGTCATGAGATGCCTCCACACATCTATGCTATATCGGAGTCTGCTTACAGGTGCATGCTTCAAGGTAACTGGAAACGTTACAGTATAAAATGCTTAGAGTTTCTTAAACATCATTAGGTATCTTTTTAGATGCTACATTTATCAAAAAAATATTAACATTTTTAAAAGATTAGAAATTAAAGTAATAAATGTTTATTGTAAAAAATTATGAATTCTTAAAATTAGAATGGCCAAAATGGACATTTTTATAGGAAGCTGGTATGTTCCTTGCTTCATAAATACTCCATGTTAATTTTTATGTTCAAAAGTTCCTAGGCTGTATATACATCTGATCCACACCACAAGCCAGTGTAAGCAAAGCTCTGTTGCATTCAGTTTTAAAACCAACAGGAAGAGCCAGCAGGAAGAATAATAAACAGAAAAGGTGAATGTTTTATTGGGGAAAGAAAGATTATAAAATATTTCTTATTTAAATATGTATAAAAGAGAGCAAAAGTTAAAAAATGTGTTGAGTTGGTTGAGTTTTGTTTTCTTTTGGATTGAGAATGAAATATAAATGTAAGGAGTCATTCATTTGAATCATGGCTTTAGACACAATGGTTTGTGGAAGGACATGTTTTAAAAAACCAAAATGTAGTAATTTTTAATGCACTTAGCATTGCTCAAAAAGACTACATTATACATGGGACTTGCTAGTGCTATGTGAAGTATAACTCCCCCTCTATCTACTATTTTTTTTTTAATAAATTCGATAACATATATTAAAATATATATGATTCTTATACAGTAGTTCCATTATCAGAAAACAGGACATGCTATATCCACCTATCATCAGAGTTTGTAGGTCATGGAAAGGCTGCCGTAGTGACTGGGTCTGAAGGGGAGTGTGAGGGAATTAATAAATTACAATAGCCATTTCCTCCTTCAGGTTTTGTTTGGATACTTTTACGTACCAGGTCCTCTGAGGCAAATAGGAAGTACTTCAAGATTAGAATAGTGTCATAGATTGGTAAGGACAGGTTCAATATCCAAAATCAGCTTAGGCTTAAAAAAAGATTATACAGTGGGGCCTTGACTTACGAGTTTAATTCATTCCTTGAAGGAGCTCGTAACTCAAATTGCTCGTATGTCAAATCAAAAAGTGAACGAGTGAGACACGTGATGCTGGGCTGATGTTGTGGCGTTCACTGTGGCGTTCACTGTGACGTTCGCTGCGCCAACTAGCGGTGGGGTATCTGAAGCTGGCTCATAACCCGAGTGTTAGCTCGCAACTCAAAGCAAAAAATTGGCCGAGAGATGGCTCGTATCTCCAAAAACTCGTTAGTTGGGACACTCGGAAGTCAAGGCCCCACTGTACTTAATAACCTTTCAGAGCCAAAGAATACTAAGAATGGCAGTGATAAATTGCTATTAGATAATGGAGAAAGAAGAATTGTCAGCTTCTTTGTTTTTGGTTTTGTGTCTCTGTTAAGAATAATCTTTATTTACAGAAAAGCATGTAATGTATGAATGAGCAAACTTTGCCTTATATGGGAGAAGAAATTAGAGAAGGTACACTTCTTCCCTAATTGAAAACATAGTTCCTCATTTAAACAAATATGTTCTGCCATAGCCGGTTTGGCTCAGTGGGTAGAGCTTCGGCCTGCGGACCAAAGGGACCCGGGTTTGATTCCGGTTAAGGGCTTGTACCTTGGTTGCAGGCTTCTTCTCAGCCCAGGCCCTGGTCAGGGCTCAGGCAGGATGCAATCAATTGCTGTGTGTCTCTCACATCGATTTTTTTTCTTTCTGTCTTTCCCTCTCTCTTCCACTCTCCCTAAAAATCAGTGGAAAAATATCCTCGGGTGAGGATTAAAAAAACAAAAGACAAATACATTCTTACAGTTGAGATTGTAAGTCTGGTCTTTGAACTAAAAGGGGAGTTTCCAGAACGCTGGGATGGGCTCACATATATAATTCTAATTTTTTAAAGGGAAGAAGCATCCTGGCCGGTATACTCAGTGGTTAGAGCATCAGCCTACACACCAGAAAGTCCCAGGTTCAATTCCCAGTCAAGGGCCATGTACCTGGGTTGCAGGTTTGATCCCCAGCCCCAATCAGGGTCAGGGCACGTGTGGAAGGCAACCAATCAATGTGTATCTCTCACATCAATGTTTCTCTCTCTTTCTCGCTCCCATCCCCCCTCCCTTCCACTCTCTCTAAAAATCAATGGAAGATTAACAAAAAAAAAGGAGGTAGGGGGAGAGACACTTCAAACTGCTGAGCTTAATACACCTGCCAGGAAAGATTCTGGACTCTATTGTTAACAGTCAAAAAACATGAAAATACCACGTTGCTTTAGCTTAGTAGGAAGGGAAATACAGTAGACAGTGTAAACAGAGATTCTACATGCATTTCGTTGTCTACCATGATATCCTTGTGGCTGTAGACTGAAAAGTTGCACTTGAAGTGCTTTTAATGATTGCGGTTGGCCAGGTTTATCAGGGTGTGCACAGTGGGTTTGTGCCCTTCCCAACATCTTTATCAGTATACTTAACGATGAGGGATGCATGCCCATAAAATTCGTAGATGACACAAAACTGGGAGGGAAAATAAATATATCTGATGAAAATAAACAGAATTTTTAAAATATCTTGACAGGTTGAATGGGGAATTAGATCTAACAAAATCGTTAATGGGTAAATGTTAATGTCCCAGCGCAGAAGGAGCAAGGTGTGGCTCTCTGACTGCAGGAGGCCTGAGCTAGATGCCGCCAGGACCCTGAGAGTAGGGGACTTGGCTATCCTCATCTGTCAATAAAGCTGTTGTCTTTAAAAAAAGAAAAAGATGTGGCTTATCAGCACATCATAGTATTAATACCATCATGAATGCTCAGTGAACATTTATTGAATATTACTGTGTGCCAGGCACTGAGCTCATTGCTTTTATGTGTATTAGTTAATTCACACAACAACCCTGAAAAGTATGATCACTTATCCCTATTTTATGTGGCACAACGGTTAAAAATGTAACCAAGAAAATGTAACTAGTAAGAGGTATGAGCTAGGATTCAAAACCAAGGCAATGTGACACATTCTTATCCACAAAAATAAACTTCAATGTAAAAGTTAAAAGGAATTACAGTAATTTATAGCTTTTATTGCATAATAATTTACAAATTGATATAGGAAACTGAAAAAAATGCTAAACAGTTCTGTTGTATTCCATTGTGTAAGCAGGGGGCCACCTGCTAATGTACCACATACACAGCACAACTGGGTTGGGCCATCTGATAGGAGTTCATTGCATATGCGGTGGCTGACCAAGCTCAGGCTACCTTCCAATGCTGATCAATCCAGGTTTTCAATTACAAATGTGAGCAAGTAACTAAATGTAACTGGGCCTCTGAAGGATCTGCTGCTAGAGAAGAGGGGACCATGCAGAGGATTCAGAGCATGTGGTCCCTCTCAACGGTTCGTTTAATGCAAAATAGAAGAAAACTTAATTTTTTTCTTAAGTTTCAATAAAATGCTCAATAGGTATTTATTGAATGAATGAAAGTAATGTCGTTAGACATAAACTTTATTACAAAAGTTACAAATTTAGTTTTTGTTAAATTTATACCTAGACATGATATATGCTCTGATAATAACTAGGCATTTCATGTTTTTAGTATTAAGTGGAACTTAAAATTTTTAAGTTTCTAATTGTTCACTGTTAATGTATAGTAATATTCTTTTTTAAATATACATTATATTGACCTTGTATTTTGCAACCTTGTAAAACTCACTAATTCGGGAAGGTTTTTTGTAGATTGTTTGGGATTTCCTGTATAGACAGTCACGGCCTCTGTAAATAGAGACGTTGTTATTTCCTCCTTTTCAATCCTATGCTTCTAATTATTTTTCTTGCCTTGTGATGCTGAAAAGCTATTGTGAGAACAGACATCCTTGCCTGCTCCTCATCCTAGGGGGACCGCATAGAGTTTTTCACCTTTGAAGATGATATCAACAAAAGGCTTCTTTGTAGGTGCCCTTTATCAGGTTGATGAAATTCCCTGTGTTCCTAGTTTGCTGGGTTTTTTTTGTTAGTTTGTTTAAGTCATGAATGGATATTGAGTTTTATCAAATGCTTTTTCAACATCTATTCAGATGATTACATGGCTTTCCTTTTAGTCTGTTGATACAGTGAGTTAGATTGTTTGCCTTTTGGATGTTGAGCTAACCTTGCATTTCCAGGATAAACACCATTTGCTCCTGTACATTATCCTTTTCATATATTGTGGGATTTGATCTGCCAACATTCTGTTAAGAATTTTTGTGCCCTTGTTTATGAGAGATATTTGTATGTCATTTTCTTTTATTATAATGTCTCTTTCTGATTTTAGTATCAGGGTAAGGCTTGTCTTTTAGAATGGGCTGGGAAGTGTTTTTCCTCTTCGGTTTTTCTGAAGAGTTCATATAGAATTGGTATTATTTCCTTAAATGTTTTGTAGAATTCACCAGTGAAGCTGTGTTTCTGTATGGGAAGGTTTTTTTTGGTTTGTTTTTTAATCATCAGCCGAGGATATTTTTTTCTATTGATTTCAGAGAGTGTGGAAGGTTTGACTCCTGCAACCCAGGTATGTGCCCTTGACCAGAAATCGAACCTGTGACCTTCTGGTGTATAGGGTGATGCTCCAACCCACTGAGCCACGCTGGCCGGGCTGTGAGGTTTTTAATTCACATTGAATTTATTTTTTTATTGTGATATAATTGACATATAATATCATACTAGTTTTACCAATTCAATTTCTTTCATTTTTAAATTGATTTTAGAGGGAGAATTGGCTGCCTCCTACATACCCCCTACTGGGGATTGAGGCTGAAACCCCGGCATGTGCCCTGACTGGGAATCAACTGGTGACCTTTTGGTGCACCGACATCAACCCACTGAGCCACACCAGCTAGAGCTCAATTTCTTTAATAGATATAGGAATGTTCAGGTTATCATTTCTTCTTGAGTGAGCTTTAATAGTTTATGTCTTTCAAGAAACTGTCCCTTTAATCTTAGTTATCAAAAGTTTTTACATAAAGTAATTCCTAATACTTCCTTATTATCCTTTTAGTATCTGAGATCTGTAGAGGTGTTGCCTCTACCTTCTTTTAAGGTAGGAGCTGAAGGCATTGATTTAAAACTATTTTCACTGTTGAAAATATGATTTAATTTGTATGGATTTATTGAGTATCTCCATAAGTGGTATGTGATTTTGGGGAGGTACTGTGGAAAATATAGTTATCAGATGAGTCCCTAGTCTTCAGAAGGCTATTTGCATTTTTTAAAACTAAAATTGTTTCCTTTAAATATCAATATACAGTCTAGCCCAGGGGTGGGCAAACTTTTTGACTCGAGGGCCACAGTGGGTTCTTAAACTGGACCGGAGGGCCGGAACAAAAGCATGGATGGAGTGTTTGTGTGAACTAATATAAATTCAAAGTAAACATCATTACATAAAAGGGTACGGTCTTTTTTTTTTTTTTTTTAGTTTTATTCATTTCAAATGGGCCGGATCCTGCCCGCGGGCCATAGTTTGCCCACGGCTGGTCTAGGCAGTTTGGATCAGTATTTGAGTGTCAACCTATGAACCAGGAAGTCATGGTTCAATTCCTGGTCAGGGCAGATGCCTGGGTTGAGGGCTCAATCCGCAGTGTGGGGAGTGTAGGTGGCAGCCGATCAATGATTCTCTCTCATCATTGATGTTTCTCTCTCCCCCCCCCTTCCTTTCTGAAATCAATAAAAAATATTTTTTAAAAAAATACCAATATAAGGCTGTGTCTAGTCACTTTTGTAGGTTTTTCAAGATCAGTGTATAAATTGCCATAGTGCTGCTGAAGTTGGTCCTTGAAGGATGTAAAGAACTGAGTGAAGCAGAAGGGAGGAGTAGGGGTGGGACAGTCCTAGTTGGAGGGAATCTTGGAGGTTATGAAGCCCCTCCCCTTACTGTACTGCTAGTGACACTGAAGCCTAAGGTCAGACAGATGAGTAAGAGAATAAACAAGTCTCACTTAGAAGACAGTTGTTTTGTTTTGTTTTTGGCTGGGGGGTAGAAGCATGGGAAATGAAGTATTGCGCAGATTTGAAGGATAGATTTGGGTTGTCTAAGTCTCAAATTTCAGACAATGATAATAGCATGTACAGATGCGGGAAGAAAACCATTCTCAATGGATTAAGGATGGAATGCAATTTAATTTTGGTTAATTTTTGTGTTTCAGTTACATCTATAACCAGTTTACAAAAGCCATTAAAAAACACTTGGTGTAGTGGAGTTCTATAGAAATTGCTCAGAACAGAAGAATCTCAGAGTCTGACAGTTCATATTTATAGTGAACTAGAGGCCTGGTGCGCGAATTCATGCATGGGTGGGTGGGGTCTAGCCGGCTGCCCTGATGGGGGTGGGATTGGTCAGAGGGAGGGGCCTCGGGCAGTTGGCCAGCCGGCTCGTCCCCTGGTTGAACTCCTGGTCAAGGAAACAGGTTGCATATTAGCCTTTTATTATATAAGATAAGCAAATACTTGTTAAAACCTAGTTTTATAGGTAAAGAAGTTGAAACCAGCAGGGAATCAATGTGTCATCTATAGCTACATTAGTCCGTTTGCAGCAGAGCTGGAGTGAGAACAAAAGATTCCAGATCCCACTATTTTGCCAGTGCCCAGCATGGTACCCAGCACTGAATTTCTCTCAGCAGGCCTTACCATTAATTCTGTGGATGAAGAAATAAGACAGTTTCTGACCTCAGGCAGCACATTCTACTGGGCAGGAGTTGGCACTATTGTTTGTCTAACTTGAAAATATGGCTCAAAGAAGGAAACAGGGAGGAGTCTGAGGGAGGGTCTGGGTGGTTCCCAGAGGAGATACAGCGGAGAGGACACGTGGAGACGGCCAGGTATTTGGATCTGGGCGGAGCATGTTGAGGAAAGGATATGGCATGACCTCTGGGAAAGTGAGCCGACAGAGGAGGTGCACATCAACTGTGTACTATGAACGCTGCCTGCGGCAACCAGAAGGAAGGGAAAACTGGTAGAAGCTACAGGCATACCTTGTTTTATCGCACTTTGCTGCGCTTCACAGATGTAGGGTTTTTACAAATTGAAGGTAAGACCCTCCACCAACAGAAAAGATGACAACTTGCTTAATTACAATACTCGCTTTATTGTGGTGGTCTGGAATCTCTGAGGAGGAATGTCTGTCAGGAGGTAAGCTTTCTGGGCCGGGCCGTAATATAATTCAGTTTATACATAGACTATATGAATGGATTTGCTTATTTTACCAATAGAGGGAAAGGTATGGCATAGTGAATGAACCATTTATTTCTCCTCCGTCACACGAAGTTATGCCTGAACTGCTGTGAGACCCTCATTGGGCACCTGATGAGGGAAGCAAGCCCGGCATACGGTAGTGACAAAGAAGCTGCCTAGGCAGGCCTGTGACCTTGCGAAGCAGTGGTGAGCGTGGTCAGCAGTGCGGAGAACACAGGCGCTGGAGGCAGACCTGGCTGGTCCTCACCGCAGCACCTTGCCCTGCAGTAGTGTGTGACTTGGGAGGATTACCTGGCCTTCTCGGGGAACATTTCTCATCTGTAAAACAGAGACTGTGGTGCTCGTTCATAAGTGATCGGAAGTCATACTTCCTACACCGGTGGTTTTGTCCATGGGCCAGGTGTGGATTTGAATTTCATCTTTTCACTTGAAAATTGAGTTGAATACTTAAATCATTGATCACTTTAAAATCATGTTGGACTTTTTTCATTGCTCTTGCTTTTCTTATTTTTGGTATATATAACATTTGACTTGAGACAGTGGCTAAACATCACATAGAGATAGATCCTCCTTGAACCTTCTTTTCTATTCAGTGTTTGATGCTAGTTCTTTTCTCCTTTAAGGTCACATGGTCACATTAATAATGGTTGTGGGTATTCTTGAAGCCATTCTGAAAGGCATTGGTTTTCCAAACTTGGCCTTGCCTCAGAATCACTTAGGGAATTTACTTCACGTGGGATTTTTCAATCCCTACACCACTTGAAAATAATTTAGCAAAGGCGGCGCTCCAGGAAGTACATTGTTATAAACTTCCCAGCTGAACTTGATAAGCGGACGTGGCTGGGAATCAAGGTTGATAGGCATATAAAGTTTGCTAAGCCTGGGCTTTTATTCCCAGAGAGTCTGTTGAAAGAGTAAGTGAACTTGACTGGATTTGGGACTATTTAACAGGTTGGGGAAGCGTTAACTTGACCTGAGAGGTGTACAGTTACTATTTTAGAAGCTGTTACTGTAACTTTATTATATCAGATACTTTAAAAATCAGGCAAATGGTCACTTTCTCTTTTTCTATTTGTTTTGTCTTATAGATCGTGAGGACCAGTCAATTCTTTGCACGTAAGTAAATGTTGAATGTTCAGATTCATTTTTGATTCTGTTGGAAAGTAAAGCAATTAATTTTTTTGTATGGAGGGCGAGGTATAGTAGAATGGTAATTTTTGAGTTTGTTGTAAACCTTGTAGTTATTTTTAAAACTAAGATTATATAAGTTGGCTTAAATTTGGTATTACTGCAAACTGGGTTTTTCACACATTTCATAATGTTAATCTGTGAAACTTCCATCTTTAGTTGTATTTCCAAATGTTGATCTACTAAACGTTTCAGTAATGTAGCCATGCTCCCCAATAGGCATTATTGATTATTATGTGCCTGGTGTTCTGTGCTAAGTACGAGAGAGTCAAGGTTGAATAAAACAGTATCCACAGAAGGAAGTGAGTAGTTTTGCACATTCGAGAGGCCACTTTGGCTGTCGTGTGGAAATGGGTTGGAGGAAGAGTTAAGAGAGGAAGAGCAGTGTGGAGGCTGGCTGTTCTGTTATCCAGGCAAGAGATATTAGAGGGGTGGCCACGAGCCTGGAGGAAATGGACGAGTTTTAGTGGCGTTCAGTTCAGGAGACAGACTCGCCAGGACGTGGTGATTTATCCGCTTAAGAAAGAGGAGCTGAGAGCAGAGGTGGGGTTACGATGATTTCTGGCTGTTTCCTGACCTGGGAAGATGAGAGAAAGAACAGATTTGGAGAGGAAGATAATGAATTTGGTTGCAGACACATTGACTTTGAGGTGTGTACGGCTCATCTAAGTGGAGCCGCCCACTGGGCCATTGGATATGTGGGTGCAGCTCAGGGGAGAGAGAGAGCGAGCTGATGAGCCAGCAGCCTGGATGGTAATGGACGCCGTGCCCGTGAATGAGATGCCCCAGCAGAATGTGTTGAGAGAGCACAACGGGGATGCAATCCTGGGGAAAAGCGACAGGTGGGGGTCAGGCAGAGGACGCGGAGCTGCAGATACGGCTAAAACCGGCAGATGTTGCTGAGATGCTTCCAGACCACGCTGTCAGTCGAGTCAGAACCTTTTTCCTTGTGGAGGGTCTTGCCTTCAGTTTATAAAAAAAACTCAACACCAGTGAAGTGCAATAAACAAGGTCTGTGTGTAGTGAGCAGCTAGAGAGAGAACATTTGTTGTTATTGTTGGTGTTTTTAATGTGGGAGAGATGAAATGCTGATGAGAGGGAGGTGGGGGCAGGAAGGAGGGAATTGAGGGGGTGAGGAGGATGGTGAGACCAGAGCGGGGCTGGGTGTCCGGGCTGGGCGGGGACCGGGACCCCTCTACACGCCCCGGAGGCAGACAGGTGCTGAGGTAGGTAAGTAGGGATGGGGAGGCTGGGAATTGAAAAAGTTGTTGTCAAATAGTTTTTCTCTTCCACAAAGTGAAGAGCATTTGTTATCTGGTAGGCAGAGTGGGTTTGAAGGGAGAAGAGAGGTAGAAATAGCTGACTCCAGTCTGCTCCGTTGTGTAAACTTCTTTCCAGCATTGCTTAGCCTCTGGGTTATACAAATTAGCTCTTCCTAACCAACAAACCATGCAGGAATTCAGTGCCTTAAAACCGTTTTCCCAGGAATTGGGTTGGGCTCAGCTGGGTGGGTCTGCTGATCCGGTCCGGCTGAGCGGTCCCAGGTGGGGCTCACTCCTGTGCCTGCAGTCACCTGCTGGGAGCCGTGCTTTCTCCTCCACCTGTCCCCTCGGTGTGCAGCTGGCTAGCCCTGGTTTAACCTGGTGGCAGGGTTCCAGGAGCAGCATGAGAGCCAGTGTGAAATGAAGTCCAGGTTTCTGCTTGTGTCACATGTACCACTGTCCCATTCCCAGGCAAGACACAGGGCCACGGCCAGGGTCCGTGTGGAGACACGGCCAAAGAGAGTGGACACAGCGAGGTGGGACAGTTGGGGCCATTGCTTAGCCACTATGAGTGTGTGGAATGGAACCAGATCCAGTCCACCCAAGTCCAGTCCCAGTTTTTGCAAGTGGGTGCAAATGGGCGACAGTGGAGCATAGGAATTGGGGAGATTGGCAAGAGAAACTGTCTCAATGGACCATGGGAAGTGGGCAAAGAGGAAGGGGTTGAGAGGGAGGAAGTAGCTACATCAAAGAACTAGAGGTCTTGATGAAATGGAACAGATAATCTTGGGGATACTGGAGTGCCAGGCAGAAAGAGTAGGCAGTGTGGCTGCACGAGGTGAGACGGGAACACCTCGGGTGGGGCAGCAGGAGTGGGTAACTGAAGAGAGGAGGAGGAGGTCATCAGAGTTGAGGGTATCACGTTGCCAGGTCCGGGATGTCATTCACATGAGGAGTGGGACTTGGCAACGTACCCAGCCCCTGCCCCAGGCCTTCACCACACTCACACTGTGGTCTGAGTCCATGGGTTATGCATGTGTGCAGATGTCTTTTCAAAATTATCTGTTGCAGCATAATTCTGACACTGACTTCCCACCTGGTGCCCGCACTATAGACACCAGCCACAAGCTCAGGGGCTCCCAAGCCCTGGGGACTTCTGACAAAGTAACACAAATTTGGGTGTTGCCACTACCCTTCAGAGGGTCCCAAAGACACAGCCTCCATGTCTCTGGACACTTCCTGCCCAGCACACCCTTGTCTGTCACCAACCAGGAAGCTCCCCTAAGTGCCCAAGTCCACGGTTTTTATTGGGATTCATATGTCTGCGTATTGAACCACTGGCCACAGGGTTGAATTCACTCTCCAGCCCTCTCCCCTCCCAGATCTGGCTGGTATTATGTGGTTCAGCAGCCCAAATCTCTAATCACCCTTTTGGTCTTTCAGCTTGGCCAGTTCCCATCCTGGAATGATCTAGGTGCCCACTATGAGTCACCTCGTTAGCATAAACTGTCAGGGCCCACGTGAATAGCACAGACATTCCAAGGACTTAGAGGCTCCCTCCCAGGAACCGGGGACAAAGACCAGCCAAATTCTTTGTTATGCAGCATGAGTTAATAAAACCGCAGCCAGCTTCTAGTCCCCGAAACTCTCCCGGAACCGAGCATAGGGAGCTGCATGTTTCTGTGGGTGAGCTAGGGAGGGACAGAGCTGTGTTGCCCATCTGCAGGGCTGCAGTCGGTAACCCTGCAGACAGAGCAGGGAGTCAGGTGCAGGGCACCCACTCCCTTTGATTGGGGGGTTGGCAGCTTGGATGACCTTTGCTGATGACTTTGGAATGTCTGGCAGCAGGAAACACTTGGGGAGAGAATGACTGCTGTTTGACCTAACGAGAGGTCAGTGAATACTAATTTACTTTCAGCACCAGAGTGACCATTACAGGCACTAGCACTTGTAATTAGATGGTTATTTCCATTTTAGACTGAGGGCTGTCATCAATTAATAGGCTTGGGTATGAGATAAGTCTCCCTAGCAGCTGGCTACCTCTTGGGCACAGAGTAGCAATCAAGTGCCATGTCTGTCTGTTTTGTTTTTCTTTCCCTCCCTCTCTTATTTTTTCTTTCAACTTTTCTGAACATCTTATTTATACTTTTACATAAAGCTGCAGTCAAGACCCATATATAGACCACCTACATTCTACCATTAATATTGTTCTGTACTTGCTTTATTATATATATTAACCTGTTCATTCTTTTATCCATCCATTAATCTATTTTTATTTTTGTTGGGAGGAAAACTAACTTTTCCAACTTGGGTCCAGAGTTTGGAGGGTCTGAAAATTAACTGATAACAGGCAAAGTTTCTTTACACAGGCATGTGATTAGTAAGTTGCTGAATAGCCAGAAATCAAAAGGCTTACAAACTGTACTAAACTTCAGCAAAAAGGGGAGAGTAGGAAAATTAGGGCTTTCTGGGGAAAGTATGGAAGGGCCTATTCGGCTTTGTGATGTTAATAGACAGCTGAATTAACACTCCTTGGTGCTAAGGGTCAGTCTTTTCCCATCAGGCAACTGCCTGGGGTGGGGTCAGTGGCAGCTGTATTTTCAGGAGGCTCTGCTTAAGGTTAGAGAATGTTTCTTTCTGTGGCTGCTGATTGTTCAGATGTTTTCAGTTTAAGTTTTTATACCACTTTGATGAACTACTAATCCCTTAATTTGATGCATGTCAGTACATTTCCCCTTGAATAACGTCAACATATATAACAGTCACTAAAGTCCAGAATTTGCATCTTTAACTTTTGAGACAATTTACGTGTAATAAAATGCATACATCTTAAGTATACATGTGCTGAGTTATTTAAGTAACCAAAATCCCTATCAAAATAGAAAACATTACTATCACCATCACCCCAGAATTCCCCCTGTGTACTTGCAGCAAATCCCGCCCCTCACTTCTTTTAGCATCGCCACATTTTCTTAATTCTTAGATACCTCTAGTTATGAATGTTAATAAACAGCTTTTCGTATTTCTATCTATTATAAGCTACATTGTGACTTGAGAAACAGGAAAATGGGAAACAAAGTATCCTAGGTTTAAGAAAATATTTTATGTTCCTTGGTGCCTTTGAGAACCTACCAAATGAATTCCACGAGTGTATAACAAGGGTCTTCTTAAATTTAGTGCACAGCCAACCTAATGAACTTTCTGTATAAGAATAATTGTTCAGTCACGTTAATTTAATAGTTATTTTATACTAAGTATCTATGTCTGCATTGTATCATAAAGAAAAAATACAATTGGAAGCAGCATTTCCTTCTGTTTAAGTTTTGTTTTTTTAGTCATTTACTCTGTAGTTTACTTTTTCTCCCCAAAATGATGAGCATGTAATTTACCCTCTGGCCTCATCTGCCTACAGCCCCCAACCAGCCTTTATTCCTGCAGACCCGGGGAGGCAGAGGGAGCTCCCGGGCCCTGCTCAGTCTTAGCCTGGTATCCTGACAGTCTTTGGTGAGGACTCAGGATTTCCTTTATCCTCAGAGAGCAAAGTCTTTCCCACACGCCCTCCATCTAATTGGACGTGAAATCCTGTTGAGAGGATAAGCCTCGGGCTGACTTTCCTTCTTGTTAGAATTAAATTCACACTTGGTGAGGAATTGACTTTGTCGTCTAAGCCTCCCTTTTAAAGAATTCGGTGTACATTTATGAATAACTCTGGTTAACCCAAGTTTTCTTTTTTTCTATAAAATATATTTAAATATAATGCAACCATTGTAAAACAATGGTTACTTCAGCGTTCTAGCAGGATGTGACAATAGATTTCTTTTGTTAAGGAATTTTATCTATCATATACAAGTATTATACTAAATGGTGATGACCACCCCAACCTGGATTTAGAACAGTTGATTCTTGCTATGGATGGTATCTTAAAAAATGTTAAGATAATCGATTCAATAGAATTGATTAAATAGCTAAGGCAACCTAGAAATAGGCCCTATAAATGTAGGCCAACTGATCTTTGACAAAGGATTCAAGGCCACGGAGCAAAGGTAGTCAGTCACTTTAACAAATGGTGCTGGAACAACAGCAAAAAAATGAATCTAGACCCAGATCTTACTCCCGTCACAAAAATAAGCTCAAAATGGATCATGGACCTAAATGTAAAAGACAGAACTATAAAACTCCTAGAAGGGAACATAGGACAAAACCTAGATGCCTTTTTACATTCAACACTAAAGACACGATCCGTGAAAGAAATAATTGATAAGCTGGACTTCATTAAAATTAAAAACTGCTCTGCAAAAGACATTGGCAAGACAATGAGATAAGCCACAGATTGGGAGAAAATATGTGCAAAAGATAACATCTTATAAAAGACAGTTATCCAAAATGTACGAAGAACGCTTAAAATTCAACAGACTCCTCACCAAAGAAGATATGCAGATGGCAAAAGAGCATGTGAGGAGTTGTTTCACATCCTGTATCATCATCACTACACACCCACTAGAAAGGATGAAATCCGAAACATTGGCAACAAATGCTGGTGAGGCTGGAGCAACAGGAACTCAATTGTGTTATAAACCTAAAACTGCTATTTAAAAAATTTAAGTCTTAAAAAAAAGCCAAGGCAACAGTGTGGTGTAGTTGAAATATTATGTTATCAGATAGGAATCTGGAATTCTTTCTTGTCCCAGCTCTACCATGAACTAGCTCTGTGACCTAGGCCAGACAGCCAGTTTTTTTAGACCTCAATTTGCTTTTCTAGGACTCTGTTAGCTGTCCTCAAGTCTCAACTAAAGGAATTTTTAGGTTATTGTAGCTGTGTTGTACTGGAGAGGCGGGGCGGGGCGGGGGTGGGGGGGTGGGCAGAGAGTATGCAAATCAACTTGTAATTCTAAGTTTAAAATGTTCTAGGCAAATCTGCCAAGGAACTGACTTTGCAAATATCTCCATTAATCTTTGCAACACCCATGTTACATTTACATGTGTGATGGAAAACTTGAACACAAGCCTTTTTTTAAAAAAGTCTTTATTGTTGAAAGTATTACATATGTTCCCTTTCTTCCTCCATTGACCTCTTCTAGCCCGCCCCCGCCCCCTGCCCCAGCCAAACCTATCTTGACCATAAAATTTCTGTTCTTCCTAGTAGACTACTTTCTAACAGTTTTGAAACTATAAGAAATTGACTAATGTTTTATATATATACTAGAGGCCCGATGCACGAAATTCGTGCAAGAATAGGCCTTCCTTCCCCTGGCTGCTGGCACCGGCTTCCCTCTGGCACCCAGGACCCGGGCTTCCCTCACAGCCCCAGCTTCATCCGGAAGGACATCCAGTCTAATTAGCATATTATGCTTTTATTATTATCTATCTCGTAAAAGGCCCGTGGTTGTGACGCTGTAACAGCAGAATGACCAAACAACCAGTCTCCAGGAGATGCATGGAGCACCTCTCATGGTTCGGGATTCACGTTCGCACAGGGCTGGCGGCTCGCGCAGGGCGGGTCTGGGGTCCTGCCGGTGGGGCGAGTCTGGGTCTCAAGCGATTTCTCACACTGGGCCTCTAGTAGATTGAATAATATATATGTTATTTTTCAAATTGAGATCATCTAAAGCAAGAACTTCAGGCAAAGGGTGTTTTTGAAGCTAGACTGAATTGAATTTTATAAATAGCCAGAGAGAATAAAAACAAAACTAGTGAAGATCTGGGCAAGGGGTTTCTCATTGGGGAAACACCCCTGGTCTAGAGGGAATCCGAGAAAGATCCTGGAACTGATCATTTATTAATGATCTGCTTTACTGCTTCCTTCCACTCTTGGTTTTTAAGCCTTTGTTTTGAATTGCACATCCTTTTGAGGAGCCGAGAAAGCCATAGACCTTTCTAAAAAACACAAATACCTTCAGATTAGGAATTCCTGATCTTTTATGTCCCCTGATCTTTTATGTCCGGAAGCGCTGCAGCAGACACAGGCACCCCACCCAGCAGGCTCCTTGTTTTGTTCTGTTAACCTTGCCCTTGAACCAGGAGACCAGCACAGAAACAAGCAGTCACTCACAGCACAGAACTCCTGGGTCAGCAGACCGCGTGTTGTTGGTGGAAATGAGGTCAGATTCCCTTTGTCCTCCTTCTCTTTGAGATCTCGTCCTGTTGTTCTCCTCTCAGAATTCTCCTCATTTTCTTCAAGAGACGTCTGCTGAACTATCTGGTTGGTTCCCTTTCCTGTGACTTTTGTTCAAGCGGCTTTATTTTCTTTGCTTCCATCTAGGACAGATGTGCCATTGCCCATTTTAAAAAATCTTTTCCAAGAATTGTATTCCTTTGATCCTCCATCTCTTTCATATTCAAATCAAAGGTTTTTATAAAACTTGTTAATATATTTATCATCATCATTATTGGTCATCATCATAGCTATTACTACTACTACTGCAGCCATTTATTGAGAGACTTTGCCAGGTGCAGTGTTAGGCTTCTACATGCATTCTCTCAGTCCTGGGAAATAACTATCTCTTTTTAAAGCAGATAAACTGAGGATCTAAGAGCTCAGTAATTTGCCCGAAGCGCCATAGCCAGGAAGTGGTAGGTGGGATTTGAATCCAGGTGGGTCACTTTGACACCAGAGCCACACTCTTACACTATCGATTCAGGGAGTCATTTGGAGTTTAGTCATTCAAATGACCTCTTGTATGGTGGATGAATGGTTGTGCGGCCGGTAATGGTAATGATTATTGAACGCTAATCACGTGCTTTAGATGGATGGTACTTTTTCTTCACAACCACCGCACACAGCAGAGGTTGTGGTCCCCTGCTAAGATGGAGGATGTAAGGCTCATCATCTCCCCTCTTGGTAACTCAGCAAGCAAGTGTTGAATACATCCAACTTTGAAACAATATTTTCTACAACAAAGTTACCTTTTTAAACTGAAGTGTGTGAAATGTAGCAGAGCTCCTAAACAGTTGTGTTTATGCTAATAAACAGCCCAGGAAGTGTGACGGGAGGGGAGAGTGCTTTAAGGACAAACTGAAGCATGTCCAGGTGAGAGGGGTTCGCTGAGAAACCAGAGGCAAACTGAGCTGAAAAGCCCCAGTCATAACTGTACAAGACGAGTCATCATCGGTCAAATGAGATGCTCATTTCTCAGCAGAATAAACATTATGTTTGAAACCGACAGCCAACATCATGATTAACCTTGAAACACTAAGTATGTTGAATAAAGTTAAGAACAAAACAGAGAACACCTCTACCATAGCTACTAAAAAATTATACTTGAATAAAGCCCACATTCTTTCCCCTGACTCCTGGGCGCATACATCCACCCTGTTCCCACATCATCAGTGTCTCCTGCTGTTCTCTCCCTTGCTGGTTAGTTACATCAAATCCTACACACAGGCTGCTGGTTCCTAGAATTTAACAAGCTTTTTCCTGCTTTGGGGCTTTAAAAAACAAACAAACATTTTTATTGATTTCAGAGAGAAAGGGAGAGGGAGAGAGAGAGAGAAACATCATTGATGAGACCGAATCATCAATCGGCTGCCTCCTGCAGACCCCCTACTGAGGATCAAGCCCGCAACCCTGGCATGTGCCCTGACCGGGAATCAAACCGTGACTTCCTGGTTCATACGTTGACCCTCAGTCACTGAGCCACGCCACGCTGGCGGGGCTTTCGTGTTTGTCTTTCCATCTGCCTGAACACTCTGCCCCCAGCTCTTCACTTGCTAGTTCCGGCTCATCTTTCAGGAAGCTCTTCCCAGATCCTCATCCTTTGTAGCATTCCTCACATTCTATAATCATCTTATTTTTCTTGCTTATTTTCTGTCTCTTTTCCTAAACTTGAGCTCCATAAGGACATGCATTTTTTTTTCACAGCTACCTCTCTAGCACTGAGAAGAATGCCCTACACGTAGAAGTAAACTTGTAAATGTTTGTGGAGTGAGTGAATGAAAATTATTAACCTTATCTAGGTACCAGTGGTAGCCAGGTAGAAAATAGAATGGTGATGAAAGGACATTAATGACAGGAACAAAAAATGTTCTCAAAGAGCCTAGGAGTAAACTTAACAAAACATGCGTAGGACCTGTATTCAAAGGCACTTACTATGCTAGGCACTATGACTTTAAAGATGAATAAGATAAATGGCCCTTGCTTGTTATGAACTTAGAAAAATACAGTTACCTGAGAGACAGAGGTGAAAACATCATTTCTCCTAAAAATAGCGTACATGTTAATATTATTATTATTTAATTCAAAATTCCGCCTGTTTATTTGTGGGAGCAGGAGATGGAGGAGACATAGCAGAACAAAATTATTTGAAGTTTATCTGACAAAACAAACCCCGGAGACAACTTGGTTTGTGTGCTTTTTTAAGAAGAAAAATGATGTGAACTTTGATTAGTCATATTTCCAAACGGCTGCAATATGGTACCAGCTTTGGAATAAGCCATATGTGTAAGAAGTGAGTATAAGATAAATATAACATTTCATATCACTGGAGAATTAATGTCTGTGAACCATTGATATTGGGATATAGGTTGAGTCATTTGGGGGGAAATTAGTGTAAATCTTTACCTCCAACCATAAATTATTTTTTCAGGTTGATTAAAGATTTAGTGATAAATGAGAATATAGCATGGCTGGTGTTGCTCAGTGGTTGAGCATCAACCTGTGAACCAGGAGGTCACGGTTTGATTCTCAGTAAGGGCACATGCCCAGGTTGCAGGCTCCATCCCCAGTGGCAGGTGTACAGGAGGCAGCCGATCAGTGATTCTCTCTTATCATTGATGTTTCTCTCTCTTGTCCTTCCTCTCTGAAATAAAGAAAAATATATATTTTTTAAAAATGAGAATATAGATGGATGTAATCTTGGTGCAGAAAAGGCCTTACAAGAAAGGTTATCAATTTGAGTACCTAAGATTTAAAACTTCTACATGGCAAAACAAAGAAGGGGTTGAATTTTAATATAACAACAGGTGGTGATTAATATATTCTCATAAAGTAATAAGTAGGTTATATCTAGAATTATCGAATCTTGGAGCTAGAAAGGATCTAAACCAATTCTTACACTTTACAGATGGTGGTGCTGATGCCCAGAAAAGATAATTGCCTTACTCAAAGCCATACAGCTAGTTGGTCACCTCCTCTGAGATTGTGGGTATCTGGGTACAGAGAGTTAGGAAGATAATGCAACCAGTAAACCTACTGAAAAAATTTAAGTTGTGGATAGTTCATAGTAAAGCCAAGAAAGGGTCAAAGTTTGTTGGAACAAAACAGATTTTTCATGCCTTAGATAAGACAGGAATCTTAGTTGGCAATGTGTCAAATAACATTTTTTAGTTTGGTTTTTTAAAAATAATCTTGCCCTACCCGGTTTGGCTCAGTGGATAGAGCGTCTCAGGTTCGATTCTGGTCAAGGGAATGTACCTTGGTTGTGGGCACATCCCCAATGGGGGGTGTGCAGGAGGCAGCTGATGGATGTTTCTAACTCTCTATCCCTCTCCCTTCCTTTCTGTAAAAAATCAATAAAAAATATATTTTAAAAAAGTAATAATCTAATTATATATTAAATTTTACATATTTATTTAAATTGAGATTTTGATTGTCAAGGTAGGTTTGCTTTGATTATATCCTAGGGAGCCTTAAACATTTGAGCAGAGAGACCCCAGTTCAGGTGTCACTGCATGCTAGCAGTTTTTACCTGACTTTCAAGCGTAGCACTGAGTAGATATAAGCAAAATATGCCAGCCTTGTTTGAACATATACATCATATAAAGTGATGGCATTTGTCTTACTCCTTCATAACAAAAATCAGACTATTTGTTCAGTTTCTCTACAAATTGTGTACTGGCCATGTATCAACACAACACACGGCTATGAAGATTCAAAAGAAGCAACACAAATACATAAACACATACGTACAAGTAAACAAATGCACAGTCTCTCTGAAGGTGTGAGCTGGGGTGCACGGTGCTGTGTACTGGTACCCGGGAGAGAACCATCATTCACCTGCGATGAGGGATGAGCTCAGAAAGCTTTGGCTGGTTTAGGAAACGAATGTCAGTAATCGGTGGGCATCCCAAGTTCACTCGGTTCCTTCAGATTGAATTACCTTCATTTCACTGTTTTAGGAATTCCGTCTCCAGTGCTGGGTACATTTCTGGTGCTAAGGGATTTCTTCGCAAGCGTTCTCATAAATTTCACTTCCGTGCCAGAACCCTTGTGCCAAGAACAGAAAGTGCTGTGAGCATTTTCCTGTGGCCCCTTACCAAAAAACATTTGGGTTAATTTAATACCATTTAAAAACAATAACTTTCTAACTATTGCTGATAGATTTTTTTCCTTTACTTATTTTTTTTACTTTCTAATTCTTGTTTCCACTCAGTTTAATTTGTTGAGTATAATTTTGGAATGTGAACTGTGCTTCCTTCAAGGCGGCCTGTGTTACTGTCTCTTCCAGGGGCGAGTCGGGTGCCGGGAAGACGGAGAACACTAAGAAGGTCATCCAGTACCTTGCTCACGTCGCTTCCTCACACAAAGGACGCAAGGACCATAATATTCCTGTAAGTTCTTGCTCTGTGGCTGGTGTTTCACATCTTAGATTCACTCTTTCACAATTTCAGAAACACTGAGGAAGCGGGTCCACCCAGTGTGCTGCTCTCAGACAGCGCCCTGCCCCCCTCCCCCCCCAGCAACTCTCTCCTTCACTTGAAAGGGAGCCGATGATCAGGAAATGGCTGTCAGTCATGGCTGTGGCTTGAAGCCTCATTTCTTGCAAAGATTTGGTGAGAATTGTTAAAAACTGGTGAGCAGTGCCTTTGAAGACTTATTTTCCACCAAAAGAAGAGCCTCAAATATTTTTAGCAGTTCTTTCTGAACTTTGCAAAGCAGCCTACAGCAGCTTGAGGGGAGGCTAGAAATTTGGAAAGAATTGGAGCTAGAAAAGGGGTAAGGATATAAACGTCCTTTATCCTTACTTTGTAGATTGCAAAACTGTTAGTTAAAGTGGCCTGAAAGAATGCCAGCCCTCCCAGTTCTAACTGCAGGGCCTGGGCGCTGTGGAGGTGGCTTACGGCTCTAGGGGAGAACCACTCTTGCTAACATTTGCATTTGTCTGTTTGTAACGAGCAGCAGGAATCGCCTAAACCCGTGAAACACCAGGCAAGTGCTTTTCTTTATGCTTCTTAGTCTTGAGTGTGCGCACTAATTTCTGTCTTTAGATTGAGTCTCTACTAGAAACAATACCGTTAGTTCTGAGTGAAATCTATTATGAAGAACATTTTGATTTTGAAAATTTCTTGCTTAGAGCTTTGTTCTTTTCATCAGAAGCAGCATGCCGTTTTGCTTTAAATTTGTTTTCTAGTTGAATTTTAGTAATTACTCTTTTATCATGACATTGAATCGCACATTTATGAAGCCTCTAACCTCAGGGTTTCATATGCCAAGGACTAGGTGGAATTATATTAATGCTTCTTCAACACATGGAAGCCTGGCCTTGTGCCATATATTAAATTTTGAATCTGGGGCTGCAGCTTTAAATTTCAAATCTGTTAAAATTTTATGGCCATATGTGTTTTAACCTAAAGGTCTGCTTATATTTTATAAAATTACAATTTTCTGTCTGTGGCATGTCTTGGAGGAGTGTTGATCTTCTCAGCTCTCAGATGCCACCTCTTTAGCTCCACAGAGCAGAGCAGTGAACACACTGCGAACGGGGAGCACTTGCTGTCCCAGGGATGAGGGGCAGGCAGAGCCGAGCCAGGGCCTCAGGCAGAATGGGCCATCCATCCTCGGTCGGAACCCTTCCTAGCATGGGAATGGCCTTGATTTGTCTGTCTCCCCCAAACATAATGCTACAAAGCTAATATAAAGCAACAAAGGGTATCGAGTTATGGAAATCAACTATTACTATAAAGAAACCGTCACAAGTTTCTATTCTAAATAGAACAGAATAGAAATAAAGGAATAGTCACAGGTACTAAGATTTTCAGATGTCTTCCTTAAAAATGTAAGAAATTCTCACATCCAGAGCTGTACTATACCTCTGAAGGCCTATGGTGCCTTTCAGCTCTCTTAGCTGCAGACCAGACCATTCAGACAAATTGGAGGGTTAATGAAATGATCATCATCCTATAGGATATTTAAAGAAGGAACCACTAGGCCAGAAACCAGCTTTTGTCCTTTTAATAGGTACTTAGATCCTACTTAAATGAAGTATAGATTTAGGTTTTCCAGCCCTCTATGGAAAACATAAATCATGGTTGTTTGCATTTTGTTTCGATGTCATTTTAAACTACCAAGTGAATCCCTGTTGTATGTGAGTAGCATGCCTCCCCCCAGGTTTAACTTTGAGTCAAATCAATCCCTGGGTAGCAAGTTCTCCCAAAGAAGGCAACCGCTTCTCTAGGCCGCGCTTCGCTGTCGTCTTGATTTGCATGTCTTCCTGCATGGATTTCCTGTGCACCGCATCGTCAAGGCTGCTTTTCCCAAGTTATTTCATAATAGTCTAGTCGAGGAGTAGCTGCGATTATGTTTTTAGAAACATGAGAACACTGGTTCTCTATTAATTTTTCTTCCCCAGCACACTTAAGGGATATGAGCTACTCGTGAGTAGTAGGGAATGCGCATACCCTGGAGAGGATCCTAGCAAGTAATTACTTCTCTGTCCACACTCCCTTCCCCCTCCAGGGGTGCCCCTAGTCGTGATTTCCATGCCCCATTTTGAGGGTGACTGCCATAAAGTAACAATTATAATGTTGAAAGTCTAGACTTCGCAAGTCAGTGTTTCTTTTGGCTTGATATCACTGGTTTGTTAATTTACATTGATGAACTTCATAGGCAAAACTTACTCAAGTTCCCAGGAACCATTTGTATAAATTTCTAGCATATTATCATTAGCATGATTTCTAAGCTCCTGATTTTGTGAGTCTATTATTATTTGTCTATTTGCTTATTCTTAAAAATCAGCTTTAATTATTGAGGTTTAATTCATGTACCATAGCATTCACTCATTTAAAGTATACTGTTCAGTTTTTTAAAGGATATATAATTATCACTGCAGTCAATTTTAGAACATTTTCATCGCTCCAAAATGAAGCTCCGTACCTATTCGGAGTCACCTTCCATTTCCTCCCAGTCCCTGGAAATCACTAAAATACTTCATCTCAAAGAATTTGCCTGTTCTGGATATTTTATATGAATGGAATCCTATAATATGTGGTTCTCTGTGACTGTTCTTTCACATAATGTTTTCCAGGTTCATTCGTGCTGTAGCATGTACAAATATTCCAGTCCTTTTTATGGCTGAATAAAATTCCATGATATTAAATATGTCGCATTTCGTTAATCCATTCATCAGTTGATGGACATTGGGGTTGTTTCCATTTGGGGGCCATGACGAATAATGCTGCACTGAGCATTTGTAGACAAGTTTTGTGTGGACATAGATTTTCAGTTCTCTTGGGTGTATGCCTAGGAGTGGAATTGGTGAGTTGTGGTAACTTTCTGTTTAACATTTTGAGGAACTGCCAAACTATTTTTCAAAGTGACTGTACCATTTTTGTACATTTTCACCAGCAGTTTAGGAGGGTGCCAGTTTCTCTATCCTCACCAACACTGTCATTGTCTCTCTTGTAGCCATTCTGGCACTGCCAAGTGATCTGTCCTTTTTATATGTGCCTTTGAAACTTACGGAAACATGAACAAATACATGACATCAATTTTTAAAATTTAGCCCACAATATTTAAATAAACATTAAACATTTGCCTATAAACTTTTGATAGAGTTTTTATAATAAAATTACATCTTATTTGGCTTTGCCCCCCAGCCAACTGAAAGTACAGTTTCCACCCCCTCTTCCCTCGTCATCGGTCGCTGTCATAGGCCTCAGAGCCTGCACGGTGTTCAGTGCCACACCAGAGGCGGAGCTCAGCTCAGTTTCAGAGAAGGTTTAAAACAACCAGTTTCTAAAACTTGACCATTCCCTAAGAGCGATCCATCCAGCCCGCTCACCTGCCCCAAAGCCAGGCAGAATCTCAGGCTACCATTATATTTACTGGTCTAAACGGCCTTGAACTATAAGACACAAGGTGATAGCAAGTACAGAAATTAGACCTGCCAGTTGTGATTAGAGTCTGTTTCTCAATATTGTGACTAGCTGCTGCCACCTTGTTTCGTCCCTCCTCCTGTGGTCAGTGCGACACCACGCCTTTGCCCTCTCAGCCTGCAGGTGCAGGATGGTCTCAGCCTGAGTCCCCTTGTTGGCTGAACTGAAATTTTGAAAGGGGTATATAGTTTTACCAATTTAAAGTCATCCTCTATCATATATCAAGTGTATATTATACACTATGTAATAAACAGGGTTTTCATCACTATTGTTAAATCTTTAAACCATACAATTCTAAATACTTAGAATTTAAAAAATAATACCAATAGCTAATGCGGCTGTTTTCCACATTCCCAAACGCCACTTCTCCTTATATTGGATAGAAATAAGGGCCACTGCCCATCCACTTCTAGCAGAAGGGGTAACAGCTAGTCACTGCCCCGATGGTTTACCAGGGGCTTTGTCATTTGGTTGAGAGATCTTGGCACTGTTTAAATATGAAATTGCTCAACACAGAAATGATCAAATTTAGTGGTAACTTCCTTAATGTAAGACCATTTTTGTATGTTTCGTGTCACGTTTTTTGTGATTCATTGTTGAGTTTTTGAGGTCTTTGTCCGGACTCACTGAAGCCACAAATCCATCAGGACAGAAGTAATACCACAAGGCTATTACGGTAGTGGCCCCAAGAGGGACATGCAAGTGCCAATGTCTTCAGCTACTTCCATGACTACGGGGACCCTTACCCAAATCTTGTTACCACCTTTAGCTCATCACCATCCCTTACCCAAATACTACTAGATGTTCTAGGATCTCTGATTATACATTTACTCAGGAAATAGTCCCGGTGCATCATTTTGACTCGTTACTGACTGAGCTAGGTGCAGGGAATACAGTCAATGACTATAAGCCAGCGATTTTCAGCCGGTGTGCCACAAGAATGTTTAAAACATGCAATACCTGACTATATAGTCAGAGGTTCTGAACTCTTTTCCCATAGGTTATCAAATTTAAAAAATGACGACAGCCAACAGAACAATAGTGGTCCATTGTGAATGAATCAGAATTATACTTTTTGTTGTTGTTCAGGTCAGGGAAAAAATACATGTTTTTTGGTGTACTGCAGGATTTTGGTAATTAGTGTATATGTGCCATGAGATGAAAAAGGTTGAAAATTGCTGCTATAAGCCAGCAGGAGAGAAACACACACACGAAAGGAAAAGAATCAATAAATTTGATCCAAAGAATTCTTGTAGCCATGCCTAAGGAATATTAAAATGGAATATGCAACACTTGTATTACCTCCCAAGTTAGGAAAACATTTTAAAGGTGCATTACTTCTTACAGTATTTTCATTACGGTTTTATTTGGCAGAACAGTGTGTAATTTTGAGGAACCTATTCTAATTCCTTGATCTAACAGATGTTCGGTGTTGTAAAGGTAATGCCTCACTTATGAAAAGCTGTTTTTTTCTAACAGTTTCTACATTCTGATTACATGTTCTGAGTGAGGTCAACGGATTCTAGAGCCCAAACAACTGCAGAGCCAGCATCTGAGGGCTTTTGTAGGATGTTAGCCATGGGCACACCGCTGGACGTGACCTCAGGAGAAAGGCACTGATATATCACAGAATCATACAATATTTTAAAATATATTTTAATTGATTTCAGAGAGGAAGGGAAAGGGAGATAGAAACATCAATGATGAGAGAGAATCTTTGATCAGCTGCCTCCTGCATGCCCCCTACTGGGGATCAAGCTCACAACCTGGGCATGTGCTCTGACCAGGAATAGAACCGTGACCTTCTGGTTCATAGGTTGATGCTCAACCACTGAGCCACACAGGCCAGGCAGATACTAACATTTTTAATGATGACTCTCAGTCATTAAAATTGGCTCAGGATGCCATGTTAAAGAAATTTTGGTAGCATATAATATTTAGAAAGGTTTACATCAGAAATAATCTGGTGTTTTGAAGTTAATAAACTAGATTCACTGTACAAAGAGCATATTATCTAGTGCCAAGAAAGTGTTTCAGTACTTGGTAGCATGAAATTCATGCAGCTTGGGGTTCTGACAAGGGACCGGTTCCTGACTGGTCTCAATGGGACACAATCGTAGACTGGAATTAGCACCTGTAAAAGTCTGAACAATCCTGATAAGTGCTGCAGCGTAGACATAAGGAGCATATTTCCTCACTGTGTCGTGTGCCTCAGAAAAACATCCTCACCCTTTCAGAGTACAGGAGTCAATTTGGTATATATTTGTTCCTGGTTTTTGATTTGATTATAGTATAATTAGTCACATAGCAACTGACCATTACGTAACAAATCTTATGTGAGGTTCCTTATATTCCTTGTTTCCCTTGCAGCGGTTCTCAACCTGTGTGTCGAGACCCCTGAAAATACATCCTGCATATCAGATATTTACATTACGATTCATAACAGTAGCAAAATTACAGTTATGAAGTAGCAACAAAAATAATTTTATGGCCCTAACCTGTTTGGCTCAGTGGATAGAGCTTCGGCCTGCGGACTCAAGGGTCCTAGGTTCGATTCCGATTAAGGGCATGTACCTTGGTTGTGGGCACATACCCAGTAAGGAGTGTGCGGGAGGCAGCTGATCGATGTTTCTCTCTCATCGATGTTTCTAACTCTCTATCCCTATCCCTTCCTCTCTGTAAAAAAATCAATAAAAAATATATATATTTTTTAAAAATAATAATTTTATGGCTGGGGGTCACCACAACATGAGGAACTGTATTAAAGGGTCGCAGCTTTAGGAAGGTTGAGAACCACTGCTTAGAGAATCACATTTGCAAGTGGTTGTTTGTTGTTTTTTATTGATTTTTAGAGAGGAAGGAAGAGAGAGAGAAAAACATCAGTGTAAGAGAGATACATCAATTGGTTGTCTCCGGTACAAACCTGCAACCTAGGTATGTGCCCTGATGAGGAATCAAACCTGTGACCTTCTGGTGCATGGGATGACGCTCCAGCTAACTGAGCAACACAGGTCAGGGCTGCTAGTGGTTTTTAGTCCTTTCTTTCATTAGGTCTAGAGTGCTTGTGGCTATTTTAAAATATAGGGGTGAGATTTGTGTTTGGAAAAAGCAGAGCTACTGAAATCATACAATATAATTCTGAAATTACATTCCAGGAACAAGCATGAAAACTTTCTAGAGTTTTTATGGTCAGAAATGACATCATGCTTTCTCATACAGCTTTCCATTGTGTTTCATGATAAAACACATATAAATATACTCACATCTTTTTGTAAAATCTGTTTTATTTGCATATCTAAGTAAAACATATCCAAAAAACCCACATACATTATATCAAATAGTCTATATTTAAGTCTTTTACATTTGAGCAAGAAGTCAATAATATCACCATCTCTGATCATGGAGATGGATGAGGACATTACCTGGTCTACATTATTAAAATATGTGAAACCCTTGGGAAAATGGCAAGCTTTATACCAGTAATTATAACATGTAAGTATTAATATGTTCTTAATTGAAGTGTCATGCTAAATTTTATTTTATGAAAACCAGTTACTTTGTTTTATTTTCAGAATTCTCTGCCTAATTTATGTGCCCTGTCCTTAAATGTGTCTTCTCTGACCAGTGTGACATTTTCTTTATAGATGCTAACTCTTTTCCTTCAGTGGAGCCTCTTATGACCTAGAATAAGAAGCCAACAAAGGTTGCTGGATGACAAACTAGATGAGAGGACTGAGGGAAAAGAGGCAGTTTTTTGTTTTATTTTGTTTTTTCCCCCTGAGGACTGGAGTAAAGACACTAGATTAATACACATCTGCTTTTATTTGTGTGTATGTGTGTATACATGTGTGTATGTGTAATGTCTTTTAGGGGGAACTTGAACGGCAACTTTTGCAAGCCAATCCAATTCTGGAATCGTTTGGAAATGCGAAGACTGTGAAAAATGATAACTCATCTCGTTTTGTAAGTTGAAAGTATCAGAAACTTAATTTCTCAGACTTCTAGTTAAGTGTCTATTATGATTCATTATACAGCACTGTATAGATTTTCGAAAGAGGCTAATCAATATAATATAGAATAGTACTATCAATAGAAATATAATGCAGGTAACCTGTAATTTAAATTTTTCTAGTAGGCACATTTTAAAAAAGCAATTGAAAAATTGTGAAATTAATTGTAATCATATATTCTACATAAATAGATAATTACATATTATTGTATGGATATATAATTCTGTAACCTCTCTGAACTTATTTTTTCATCTTTGATCGGGGATGATATGTAATACCTGTTAGGGGGTTGGCATGGAGACTTAAAGATGTGTGTTTGCTATTTAACACAGCACTGAGCATAATAAATGCTCAACGCATAAGGTTGGTATTCGATGTAGTAAATTATCCTTCTCATATCTTGCTGTTCCCATGTCATGGACTTCAAAATAAGTTGTCATTACTATTATTTCTCTTTAAAAATTCTTCTGTTCAACTCTCTTGATTCATGAAAAGCTTTACTTTCTCCCTCAGTTGGATCAACTGTAACAGTTCACCTGAGGATATTATCGTAAGTGGTAGCCAAAGTAGTATTAGTATGAGGATCCTGTCCTCCCCATTCCACCAGCTCAGAGTCACCACTTTCATGGCAGATCATCTCTAAACCCATATTCAACAAAGTGGGCATTCCTTCAGCAAATCTTTTGCCCTGGATTATAGTCATCAAGAGTCCGTAACCCTTTCCACGGTCCTTTTGGAGAGGGTCTTTGGTTTCAGTTATATTTCTACTTCAGTGGTTGGAGTTAATTGTTTCTTCTCCCTCTTCCGATATTAGATGTGTTGTAAAAGTCAAGAAGGCCAGAATAAGTGAGGCTTCAATTCAGTGGCTAATTTGGGGAAATCTGAAAACATTGTCACATACTTTTTTATTCTGGAAATGTAAAGCCATGGTCTGCATGTCAATTTCTGATGACATGGTCTCTGCGATCAGTAGAAGTGACCAGATTCAGGGTCACAGAGGACCTGGTCAACACAAAGGCAGCCAGCCAGGTGGCCCTCCGAGTTTGCTAGGGCTGCCATAACAGACTGCCACCAACTGGGAGGCTGAAACCACAGGAATTAACTGCCGCACAGTTGGAGGCTAGATTCTGAGGGAAGGGGTTGGCAGGGTTGGTTTCTTCTGAGACCTCTCTCTTGGCTTGTAGATGGCCATCTTCTCCATGTCTTCTCATGGTCTTCCCTCTGAGTGCGTCTGTGGCCTATTTTTCTCTTAAAAGGACACCCATCATTTGGGATTAGGACCCTCCTGGTGACCTCATTTGAACTTAATTACCTCGGTAAAAACCCAGTCTCCAGCCAAAACCGGTTTGGCTCAGTGGATAGAGCATCGGCCTGCGGACTGAAAGGTCCCAGGTTCGATTCCGGTCAAGGGCATGTACCTGGGTTGTGGGCACATCCCCAGTGGGAGATGTGCAGGAGGCAGCTGATCGATGTTTCTCTCTCATCGATGTTTCTAATTCTCTGTCTCTCTCCCTTCCTCTCTGTAAAAAATCAATAAAATATATTTAAAAAAAAAAAAAACCCAGTCTCCAAGTATCATGTTCTGAGGTGCTGGGAGTTAGGACTTTGGCATATGAATTGGGGGGATGGCACAGTTTAGCGCCAGTGGTTCTCAACCTTTCTAATGCCACGACCCTTTAATACAGTTCCTGATGTTGTGGTGACCCCCCCAACCATAAAATTATCTTCGTTGCTACTTCATAACTGTAATTTTGCTACTGTTATGAATCGTAATGTAAATATCTGATATGCAGGATGTATTTTCAGGGGTCTCGACCCACCCACAGGTTGAGAACCGCTGGTAGCCCATAACACCATCAGATATTTTAAGTACAAGAGGCTTCCAAGTTATGTGAGAAATAAGGATCTATTTGCTTAGAATATTGTTTATTCCGAATCACTTAATCCGCATTCACTTAGTAATTATTTTGTTTATGTACAAAGTGGGATAACAAATGTGCCTATGGCAGTAGGAAGCTCAGCTAAGACGCTTGGCTATACAAGACATCTGGGGAAACTGAGCTTTGTTTGTAGAGTTTCTGTCATTCCATGGATCATCACCATTGACCCTGAGCCACAATTAAATCTTGAATTCTTCCTACTGAAAGCCCTGTGTTTAGTGGCTGTATCATGGGATAGAAGACACTGAGCTACCAACTTAGGTATGCCATCTCTGTGAAGATTTTCAAGGACTTCTTAGTGGAAAATATTTTATTTTACCACATAAATCCAGTTACCCGTCTGTTCCGATGTTCTCCCCTAAACCACACTTTAAATTCAGGAGAAACAGTTTTGAACCCATTTGTCTTATTTTTGCTTAGAAAAGATAAATTGCTACGAATCAGTCATTTGTGTCCTTGATAAACAATGTAGTGATTCTGTTACTAAGCAGTAAGGGTTAGTATACTTGCCAGGGTTTTTTTGTTTGAGACAGAAGTACAGTTCTGTATTGGTGACCTATTGCTATGTAACAAGTTGCCCTAAAACCCGGTGGCTTAAAACATTGATTATTTTAGAGTTTCTGTGTGGTGGGTGGCTCTAGCTCAGGGTCTCGCATGAGGTTGTCATTAAGATGTTCTGGCTAGAGCTGCAGTCATCTGAAGACTTGAGGCTGGAGGATCTTCTTCCAGGCTTACTGTCAGGAGGCCTCACTTCCTCCTGGTGGCTGCTTGGAGGCCCTCGTTCCCCACCTCAAAGGCCTCTCCATAGAGTTGCTTGCTCCTGACGTGGCAGCTGGCATCCCCCCAGAGCAAGGGATTCAAGAAAGAGCAAGACAGAAGCCACACGGTGTTTTTTATGACCCCACCTTGGAAGTCACATACCATCCCTTTGATATATTTTATTGGTCACATAATGACGTATCTAAAGGTGGGGATTGTTGAACTCATCTTGGAAATTGGCTGCCACAAATCATTAATAAAATAATCATGTTGACATGTGTGGGTTATAATCTGTAATTTGCATTACTTTAGACCAGTGCTTCTCAATTAGGGTGCCCCAGGGGACATTTGGTTGTGTCTGGAGACAGTTTTGGTTGTTCAGCTTGGGCAGTGGGTAGTGGTGTGCCACTGGCATCTGGTGGTGGGTAGAGGCCAGGGATGCTGCTAAGCACCCTGCAGTGTACAGGACAGGCAGCGAATCATCCAGCCCCAGTGTCAGTTATGTTGAGGTTGAGAAACGCTGCTCTAGCTTGTTCCTTACTTTTTGAAATTAATTTGCAAAGTAAATACTATACGTGAGTCTCATTATTTGTACAATGTTTAATAATTCTGGTAGGAACTTATAAATTCTACTGGTAGGAAGAATGCCTTAGATTGTTTGCTAGCAAGATTGATTCTAGCAGGAATCCGCCATCCAATCTAAATTCTCAGCAAACCCTGTTTCAGCTGATAATCCACCTTCCAAAGTGCTTGTGTTACTGTATAATAATCTTTATGCTTAATCTAATATATTCAAAGCTAATCATTTTAGAAAAATATTTTTGATGAAGGCAATATTCTTAGACATAGCTATTCATTCAAACAAGAAACAAAAGTATCTTTAATTACTGGCTTTTGGCTTTTTTAATTTTTATTTTCATTTTTATTTTTTAATTATTTTTTATTGATATCAGAGAGGAAGGGAGAAAGAGAGAGAGAGAGAAACAGAGAGAGAGAGAGAGAGAGAGAGAGAGAGAGAGAGAGAGAAACACATTAATGATAAGAGAGAATCATTGATCAGCTGCCTCCTGCATGCTCCACACTGGAGATCGAGCCTACAACCAGGCATGTGCCCTGACTGGGAATCAAACCGTGACCTCCTGGTTCATAGGTTGATGCTCAACCACTGAGCCACTCCGGCCAGGCTGAGCTTTATTTTAGAAAGTCAACTTTACAGTCTGTTCAATGCTGCTCTGCCTGAGAGGGTTGGGGGAGGGGGGGCGGTAAGAGATCAACCGAAGGACTTGTATGCATGCATGTAAGCATAACCAGTGGACACAAGACACTGGGGAGTAGGGGAGGCTGGGGGAATGTCAAGGGGGGGGGGGGAGGAGACATATGTAATACTCTTTGTAATACTTTAAGCAATAAAACAAAATTTAAAAAAATAAAAATAAAAACAAAACAAAAAACTACTGTACAAACCAACAATCCTACTTCTGGGTATATATCCAAGGAAATGAAATTACTATCTCAAAGATAACAAATAATCAAGCACAGTCCACCCCTTTGTTTTCTCAGCAATTTTATGCACCACTGTTAGCCACATTTAACTCCTGAATAAAGACAATAACAACATCAAAAAAAAAGTCAACTTTATATTGATAGGTATAGTATCTTTTTTAAAGAAATAGTTTATTAGCTAGCTACTACTATCATAAGGCATTACACAATACTATAAGTAGTTGATTTTAGTGGTTCCATAAAATAGCGAAGTGGTTAGTTCCATTGATTGATTCATGTTCAGTTCAAACATCCCGTTAGCAGTTGTCTGTGGGTGTTGCCAACACTGGTTCTCATGGGTTTAGACAGTAGCCAGCATTGGCTCATTTTTAAAGTAAATTTTATATAATTTATATTTTTTGTTGTGTAGTTAATTATTAAGTTCCTATTCTCTGCCAGGCACTGTGCTGCTTACCTGTTATCTTCATTTGGATGTCTAATAGATTTCTCAAATTTAACATATTACAGATATAATTTCATCTTTTCTGTTCAAAATTTAAGTCTTATGTCAGTATATGATATCATCAAATCATCCACCTGCTTAAACATAAAATAAAATAAAAACAACCAAAAAAAAACCTAGAGAAACAAAATATCTATGAATCATCCTTGACTCAGCTTTTTTTTGTGTGGCCCAAGTCCAGGCCAGGAGTAAACCCTATTGGTTATTTCCAGCATGAATTTCAGATCTGTCCATATTTCTCTTCTGTCTCATTTAAACACCTAGTTAGTCTAACACCCTGGCTCAGGAATTTCCTCTGTTGTCTATCAGTGTCCTATTGATTTCCCTCATAGCATTAATCACAACATATAGTTAATTACTCTGCTAACTTATGGTCTCTCCTGCTAGAATGTAAGCTCTCTGACAGTAGGGACCTCATCTACCTTGTTCTCTGGCTCCTTAGTCTCTGGCTGTGCCTTTCACATGTGAGTACATAGTAGGTGTGTGATCCCTTTATTGAAAGGTGGTTGCCTACTAAGTGCTAAACACTCTCTAAGCCCTGGGAATATATCAGTGGACAAAAACAAAGTCCCTAGCCTCAGAGAGCTCGCCTTCTTTTGGGTGTAACTTTAATATACTTTCAAAGACACGCCACAACGTACAATTGAGCTCAGGGAGCGTATGGCGTGTGCTAGACCCCTGAGAGTGTGCCTGCCCCAGTTTCTGAAGGATGAGAAGAAGTTACATGGGAGGCGGTGGCTCCGTGGACGGGCCAGGCCTTGGGCTGGGATTAGTGTTATACCTCATACTGGAAGAGCAATGTGATACTAAAAAATGAGTTGGGTGTACAGTGGAATTTCATGTAGTCAGTATTTACAAACCACATGCTCACAGTGAAAAATATTTGAAACTGTAAACCCCATAAGCTTTAGAATCCTTTTGTTTCCATTTCTTTGATCTGAAATAGACAAGTAATTTCCTGAAGAATATCTTTTCTTTCAAAGATGCTAACATATGGTTTGTGTTAAAGGGGATTCTTTAGAAGAGCATTACCCTTGTGAAAATAATCGTTCACAGTTACTCCAGTTCGCTGTTTATGGAGCGGTAAAATGTGTTCCAGATGGGGGAGGTTTTACGTAAAATGAATCTCTTGTAATGAAACTTTAAAAACAGGGATTTCAATTTCAAAATGATCATATCAGCAGATACATCTTCCCTCAGAAAGTTTTAGTAGGAAGCACTTTCTGTATTTGCTCAAATCTTTTTTTCCCCAAACTTATTTAACACGTTAAGCGCCCAGCTTGTTTTGTCTTCTGGACAGAAAGTATAGTGTCAGTCAGTCACCGGTGATTGACTGGGCGCTTAACGTGTTAAGCCAGTTTGGCAATTCCCCAGTTGATGTACCTTTTGGTAATCTGCTTCCAATAGTTACAGATAGATAAAGGCTCTGGGTCTGCGCCCTCCCACCAGGCTAGCAGGTTACAATGGAAGCAAGCCAGAGCCTGCGCCCTGGCAGAAATAGTGAAGGCAGCCCCTGCTGTCTGTCTTTAGTCCTCTCACCTACCTGACCCTAAAGATGTTCTGAGGCAGATGTGACAGAGACAGAACGTGGTCTGAACCAGGCCACCAGCATCTTCAATTAAGTGGCTGCACAGAGTCGTTTACCATAGAGTCTTCTTTCTTTTTCCATTTTAAGTTTCAGATGAAGTTGTGTATAAGATTACTTTATTCCTGCATCTTCTCAATGGTTTCTTCCTTCTACTTGCCCTTCTCCTTTCCTACTTGGCGAGATTTGGCTTTACGTTCAGGGTCTTCTTGCGGCCTTTGTCCAGCTTTAGTCTTGATAACCAGTGTGCTGGGGTGAACACACGCATGGAAGTTGTACCGTTCACCTGCTCCACTGCACTCGTTCAGTGTCGCTGGCGTAGTTCTTCCTGTAAACCTGGACGACTCTGTTAATTTGCTGCCCTTTGTAATGTCCTTGAGCAACCTGAACCTCATTGTCCTTGCGGTGGGCATGGATCGAACATTGTACTCCTGTCTCAGCTCTTTGGAAAGAGAAGACATAATCTTCCTGCGAACGTGGGAAAGTGCATCGAAATGCCTTTTACAGCTCTGGTCAGGAGTCAGAGTGATTAAACTTCATTTTGACCGCTGGCGCTTCTGCGGTGGCCACCACTAGAGTCTTAAATACTGTGTTCACACCAGAGTGGGGGATTATCTGTGTATTTCCAATCAGTCCATGTCTTAATGCCACTCATTTTATCCCAGGAATTTCTAATATCCATGATCCTCAGTAACAAGGCTACTTAGTTTACATGAGGCTAGGATAACGGAAGCATGTAAAATAGCCATCTGGCTTGTAGGTTAAATCCTAGCTTAATTACTCCTCGAATGGGTTTTCCCACTTAGGGTCAATAGTGGTCTCTAGAGCAGGGGCGGGGAGCCTTTCTTCTGCCCAGCGCCATGTGGATATTTATAACATCATTCGCGGGCCATACACGTTACCAACATTAGCTGCTACATTCGGTCATTTAATTAACTCACCCCTAATGCCTTGGCAGGGCCAGAGCAAATGATTTCTCAGGTCTTAGAAGGCCCGAGGTTCCCCATCCCTGCTCTAGAGTGTAGATTTTTAGTGGAGTAACTAACACACACACATAGCACACTGTACTGACGTGTCTTAAAGTAAATTACAGATTTTATAACAACTTTAACTATCAAGTTAGGAAGGGGAGAATATTTTCAAATGAAACAAACCTGTACCCCTGTAGTAAATTGCTAACCATCTAGGTGTAATTACTACAGATAGATTGTAAACAGCACAGAAAGGTCTAGAAAATCAATGTCTATTCACAAGGAATAAAATTCTTTAAATAAGACATTTTTCTTATTACTTTCTTGACAATATCAAAATATCCAAGTTGTCCAATTGCACCTTTTAAGTGAAAGTGTATGAGAGGTGATTCTAGTTGTCTTTGCACCCAGAGCTCGTGCAGGAAGTGTGGGGTCTCGGTGGTTCTTGGATTGGCATTCAACATGTATATGGCATTAAAGCGCATGCTCTAATTCATACATAATGTACTGGTCATATTTTGAGGGTTTTTCTTTGTTTTTGTTTTTATTGGTGAAATTCTGGTTCAATATTCTGAGTGCCATAATCTGACGTGGAAATCAAATATGGAGTGGGCATTTTTACAAGTTTCTTCACATAATGTTTTAAAGATTAGAGGACCACTTGACAGTAAAATTCTTTTCCACTTTAGTCTAGATTTGTATTTTAATAAAAACGTTAACTCTGAAAGTATTTATTACTGTGAGAAAAAGACTTTTTAACTTAACAGATTTTATTCCGTCCCCTTCCTCCTCCTCCGCCCAAGACTGAAGTGATTTCATACTTCATGGCCTGCTTCTTGCCTAGTTTTTCAGGATAGCCAGCATTAAGGGGAATCTGTGAATCCTGGACTGTTGGGGGATGTGCAGAGAAGTATTTCTTGTTGGTTCTGAAATTTCACTTTGTCGTGTTGGCAACATGTGTGGGTAGATGTTGTAATACAGCTGAATGTGAATGTCACTTAGCATAGAGAGTTGATAATTTTCAACTTTGTAAGGTTTTTGTTTTGTTAAAGTGTTTTCAAAATAGAATCAATGCTAGAGCTTTGGCTTATAACCAGTATTTATTAGTGACTAAATATGTTGTTTTCAGAGATACTAGTTTCTTTTGGGTGTGTATAAGAGAAGTCGGGGGTGGGGGTCAGTGGAGAGGAGGGGTGGAGGGACACCTAATCCACTCTGCCGCCTCCCCCCACAGCAGGCTTCTACTGCCCCATCTCTTTCCTCATTCTGTCCCTTTATTCCATTACTTTATGCCTAGCCATTTTTATTTAGCCAGAGGATATTTCTCTGCGCTAGCTATACTGGCTAGAACAACTATGGACACCAGTTATGAGAAAGAAAGGGAACTAATTTGATCAGGGAACTGATGAGACAATTATTAGTAAATGTTGTATTTGTGGTTTTGTTTATCCAATTAAGGGACCACGTGCATAAATTATTTTGAGAAACTTCTTTTTAGGTTACCTATTCAGAAGGCCTAAAACCTTTCTTTCTTCCATTTCTCCTTTACTTTCTTTCCTATTTTATAATTTTCCAAGAAGTAAGGGCAAATTAAGTTTACTAAATATACAGTGGATAATTTTCTGTTTTATATTTTCAAGTTATTAGAGCTTAATGTTATCAATATAACAATTTTATCTTATTTCCCAAGTTAAAAAAATACCTTGTTTAGTGAATATGAACTTCTATTAGGGGTGATCAAGAAAAAGAATAGGAAATAGCATAAGAAACTAAAAGCTTAAACAGCACGTTGATATAGACATAATAAAGAAGTTAAACAGACATGTTGAAATCTGAAAGTTTGTTTTTCTATGTAACGAGTTTTTTGAGTGAAATATTTTCTTCAGTGAGAATGACGTGATGCCATATGATTTTGATTAAACTTTCTGCAGTGTTACAGTGAGAAGTTTGAGAAAGTATTTTCTTGAACAGTATGTTGGCAGCGTATTCTCTGCAGCTTTGAAGGAATAACATTGTCTTTTGACTACTGTCTCTAAAATAGCAATTTTTTATTAACTCGATGAGTTATTGTATAGATAATACAGCTGTTTAAAATTTGAACATCAGGACCCGATTTTAGTTTTTTTTTAGTTTCTTTCTTGAGGCATTCCAACTATTTATAAGGACTAATAATTTTTTAACTTTATTTCTTCTTAGGGTCTTCTGGAGAACAAAGACACAATTTCTCTTTTTTGGGGGTGGGGTTAAACAACAGATTTTAGATCTCTAAGGTAGTTTCAATTTTCTCACAGTTATGGAGGCTGGGAGTCTGAGGTCCAAGTTCCGCCAGGTTGGTTTCTATGAGGACTCGATTCCTGACTTGCAGGCAGCTGCCTTCTCACTGTGTCCTCACACAGCCTTCCCTGGATGCCCAGAGAGCAGGCGCTAAGACGGGTGGTCGGGAGGGCCAGGCTCTGCCCTGGGAGTTATAGGGGTCTGGTCATTGGCAGTGGCCCTGGATATGGATGCCGGTGAAGAGCCCGGACACTGTGGGATGGGGGCAGTGGGCAGAGGTCCGGCACTGGACAGGCATCCGGGAATCCAGACAGGGATGTGATGACAAGTACAGGAAGGAGACCCCAAAATTTACTTATTTTAAAAATAAAATTCATTCTCTTTTATAATGATTATGTGAGTCCATTGGATAATTTTATAAATCTAAGTTACATTATATGGGGTATCAGTGATCATATTGCATTATCTTTCAAGAAGGTATGTCAGAAGACTAGGGACACCATCTTTGTGGTCTACTTTTAGCTTTTCAGGGAACATAATTGGAAAGTCAGAAGTTTGTGGGGTTTTTTAAAGGCTAGTTTATTGGTTTTTACACAGGAAGAGAGAGAGAGAGAAACATCAACGTAGAGCGAAACATCAGTGATGAGAAAGAATCATCGCTCGGCTGTGTCCTGCACACCCCCTTACTGGGGATGGAGCCCACAACCCAGGCACGTGCCCTGACCAGAATCAAACCTGCTACCTTTCGGTGCATGGAACAAGGCTCCAACTAACTGACCAGCCAGTGCTTTTTCTTTTTTAAATCCTTACCTGAGGATATGTTGTTGATTTGAGAGAGCGAGAGGAAGAGAGAGAATGAGAGAAAAAACATCAGTGCGACAGAGAAACATCAGTCAGTTGCCTCCCTGAAGCGCCCCAAGCACGCATTGAACCCACAACCTGGGTATGTGCCCTCACCTGGAATCAAACCCGAGCCTTCTGGTGTAAACGGGATGACACTCCAACCAACTGAGCTACACCGGCCAGGGCAAAGAGTCAGAAGTTTTCATTTTCTATCCATAATGTCAAAGAGAAGAAAAATAATAGAGGAAAGCATTTAAAAAACATTAGGTGAGCCGTGGCCGGTTTGACTCAGTGGATAGAGCGTTGGCCTGCAGACTGAAGGGTCCTGGGTTCGATTCTGGTCAAGGGCATGTACCTTGGTTGCGGGCACATCCCCAGTGGGAAGTGTGCAGGAGGCGGCTGATTCATGTTTCTCTCTCATCGATGTTTCTGACTCTCTATCTCTCTCCCTTCCTCTCTGTGAAAAATAAATAAAATATATTTAAAAAAAAACATTAGGTGAGTCTGAAGATGAATGCAGAGGGACAGATAGCGCTATAGACTCTGATGATGACAGTGGAATCGATTCTGTAAGAACATGTTTCTGAGGACAGGAAGGACTTCCTTACTCATTGTTTTGCAACAAGAACCTGGACCGTTGTTTTGTTAAATGGACATGTAACAGTATTCTTATGTGATGCTTATCTATCACAGTTTATCTGATGTGGTTTGTAAGTGGACCAATGCTGAAGGCAGATGTGTATATGAAAGTTATTGGAAGGAAAGAAATGATGTAGAAATGAAATTCATTGGATTGGCCATTCTAATTGGTGATTGTAAATCTAACAATGAAAATGTCTTACAGTTATGGAGCAAAAAAGTCCTTCCACTCTAACAAAATTATGAGCCGTCAAACTTTTCAAATATTCTTCAAGTATCGCATTCTGACAACACAAGGACAATAGTGAGGACCTATTGGCAGAAGAGAATATAGGTGCCACTTGGAACCGCTGTTAGCCCAGAATGTTGTCTCTCTTGAAAATAATGTCTCACAACTTAGGGGTTGAAATCAGATTGCAGTATTTCGGGGACGACTCTTTGTAGTAGTTTTATTTTAAGAAAACTTAGAAATAAAGAAGGAGTTACACTTGAAGCCTACATAATTTTATTAACCAATATCATCCCATAAATATATTTTTTTAGAGAAAAGAGACTCATAGAACCTCCCTTTACGTTACCATTTAGCTTGCAGCAAACTAATATACTTGATAAACCGTAATCAGCTCGAATGGCACTCTCTCTGCGAAGCCTTCCTGTGTGTGCCCATCCCACCTCGTCCTTTGGAAGTGCCCGCACCACTGTGCTCACGTGTTGAAAGAACACAGCCTCACAGTATGACTAAGTTTAGGGCATTAGGTCAGCATCTCTCAATGTCACAAATATATTATTTGTGTCAAGTGGTCATATGTATAAAACCTGTGCTTATATGACATCACGAGACCCTGTCTCAAAAGAGAAAATGTTTCTCCCATTTAAGAAAAAATGCAAACAAAACTTTTTTTCTCTCCCATACTACAAAACTAACCAAAAACCCCACATAAATTGTCATTTTGGTTTTGTGCCTCTTAATAAGTTCTTTATAGAAGAAAATGTTAAATGCTTACTACCAATTGGTTTTTTTTTTTTTTTTTAGTTTTTTTTTTTAATTAAATCTTTATTGTTCAGATTATTACATTTGTTCCTTTTTTTTTTTCTCCCCATAACTCCCCTCCTCCCAGTTCCCGCCCCACCCTCCGCCCTCACTCCCCACCCACTGTCCTCATCCATAGGTGCACGATTTTTGTCCAGTCTCTTCCCACATCTCCCACACCCCTTTCCCCCCCAAGAATAGTCAGTCCATTCCCTTTCTATGTCCCTGATTCTATTATAATCAACAGTTCATTCTGTTCATCAGATTATTTATTCACTTGATTCTTAGATTCACTTGTTGATAGATGCATATTTGTTGTTCATAATTTGTATCTTTACCTTTTTCTTCCTCTTCCTCTTCTTAAAGGATACCTTTCAGCATTTCATATAATCCTGGTTTGGTGGTGATGAACTCCTTTAGCTTTTCCTTATCTGTGAAGCTCTTTATCTGACCTTCAATTCTGAATGATAGCTTTGCTGGATAAAGTAATCTTGGTTGTAGGTTTTTGGTATTCATCACTTTGAATATTTCTTGCCACTCCCTTCTCGCCTGCAAAGTTTCTGTTGAGAAATCAGCTGACAGTCGTATGGGTATTCCCTTGTAGGTAACTGAGTTTCTTTCTCTTGCTGTTTTTAAGATTCTCTCTTTATCTTTTGCTCTTGGCATTTTAATGATGATGTGTCTTGGTGTGGTCCTCTTTGGATTCCTTTTGTTTGGGGTTCTCTGCGCTTCTTGGACCTGTAAGTCCATTTCTTTCACCAGGTGGGGGAAGTTTTCTGTCATTATTTCTTCAGATAGGTTTTCAATATCTTGCTCTCTCTCATCTTCTGGCACCCCTATAATTCTGATGTTGGTACGCTTGAAGCTGTCCCAGAGGCTCCTTACACTATCCTCGCATTTTTGGATTCTTTTTTCATTTTGCTTTTCCGGTTGGATGTTTTTTGCTTCCTCGCATTTCAAATCATTGACTTGATTCTTGCGCTCCTCTGGTCTGCTGTCGGGCATCTGTATAATATTCGTTATTTCAGTCCGTGTGTGCTTAATTTCTAGTTGGTTCCCCAATATAAGATCGAGGGTCTTATTAGTTTTCGTGTAGATCTCATTAAGTTTATCGGCAGCTTCTAAACAGTTCTTGAGAGACCTTAAAAGTGTGGTTCTGAACTCTATATCTTCCATTGACAATTTTGTCCTGTTTCTTTGTCTCCGCATTTTGTTATGCTTCCTTGGTGCACCCCCTAGTGGTCTTTGTTCGCAGTCTTATAGATAAATCTTGATTGTTGTAGCTAATTCCAGGGAGGGTTTGACCTCCAGGCCAAGTGGCTGTGAGGATCAGCTGTGTCAGCAGAGAGAGAACTTCTGTCCTCTAGGGAGGTGCTAATCTAGCCTTTGCCTGAGGCTATCCGGCAAATGCCTCTGTGCAGGGCTTGGGCGGGGCGGGGCGTACAGGATCAACAGGGTGGGCCGGAGAGAGCAGTTATGGCGGCTCTCAGTCCTGTCCCAAGGGGCTCTGCCTCTCTGAGTTCCAGCACCCGCTGCAAAGCTCCGAGAGAAAGCTGCCCTCGCTCTGACCGAAGCCAGACAGTCCCGCTTCTCCCGTTTGAGTCTGGGTCCCTAAAGACTCGCCCGGATCTGGTGCTCAGAGTCTGCGACTCCCTCCCGATTGAAAACAACAACCGCGCCCTCGGCCGCCAGCCCTCTCCGTGCACTCCGCACCTCAGATTTTGACTTCAGCACTGCGCCTCCTCTGAGTGTCCGTATGCGTTTCTCTTTCCTCCTAGTTGTAGGACTTCCACTCAGCCAGCGTTCCTGTGGTTCTGGGTGATGTCCGTTCCGTGTTTTAGTTTCACTTTTGAAGTAGTTGTTCAAAGCAGCAAACTCCGGCGTTAACCTATGCCGCCATCTTGGTTCTTCTCCTTACTACCAATTGTTAAGCAGCCTCTTAAAGATGCATTGTCATCGATGGAATTTAAATTGTTCAGGAAGTTTGGGTGGTCTGAGAGCTTTTAGACGAGAGGACATGGCAGGTATTGTGACTGACACCATCCTAGTTTCCCAGATATGTTCCATTTTGGTATATTCTATCCCACTCACATACACTCAGTTATAAATGTAAGACCATGTCCAGAGATTTTTTTGGTTTAGCCAATGTTTTGATCATTTATTTTTTTTTTTAAATATATTGATTTTTTACAGAGAGGAAGGGAGAGAGAGAGTTAGAAACATTGATGAGAGAGAAACATGGATCACCTGCCTCCTGCACATCCCCCAGTGGGGATGTGCCCGCAACCCAGGTGCATGCCCTTGACCGGAATCGAACCCGGGACCCTTCAGTCCGCAGGCTGACGCTCTATCCACTGAGCCAAACTGGTTTTGGCCTTGATCATTTATTATGCAGAGTGTATACATGCCTGTGTAAGAGGTGCTAAGAGGCTATTTGTCACAAAATGCCTTTTCTTTGTAGTCATACTCCCTTTTCCCTCTAAATTCTGAGGTTTAGTGGCATCTGAAACAGGTCTGTAATGGAATGCATGTTTGTCGTTATGATGGCATGATACCTTAGGTGTATCAAACTAGCTATGCATTTTCTGTTCAGAGCAAGGCTTTATTGATTTTTAGAGAGAGGAAGGAAGAGGAATAGAGAGACAGAAACATCAATCGGCTGTCTCCTGCATACCCCCTACTGGGGATTGAGCCCACAACCCAGGCATATTCCCTGACTGGGAATCAAACCCATTACCTCTTGGTTCATGGATCAACACTCAACCACTGAGCCACAACCAGCCGGGCTTGGATGAGTTCTTTTATATATATATATATATATATATATATATATATATATATATATATATATATATATATATATATATATATATATTAGAGGCCAGAGCATCACATAAGAATATTGTTACATGTCCATTTAACTAAACAACGGTCTAGGTTCTTGTTGCATAACAATGAGTAAGGAAGTCCTTCCTGCTGAATGCTAACACCATGCTTCCTGTCCTCAGAAACGTGTTCTTACAGAATCAATTCCACTGTCATCATCAGAGTCTATAACGCTACCTGTCCTTCGGCATTCATCTTCAAACTAATATGGATTCATGCACCAGTGGGGTCCCTTGGCCTGGCCTGTGCCTCTCACAATCCGGGACCCCTTGGGGGATGTTGGACTGCTGGTTACAGCCCGATCCCTGCAGGCCAGGCCCGATCCCTGCAGGCCAGGCCAGGGACCCCACCAATGCACAAATTTGTGCACTAGGCCTCTAGTCCTATATAATAAAAGCCCAGCAACTAAATGGCAGAACAACCAGAATGACTGGTTGACCAGTCACTATGACACGCACTGACCACCAAGGGGCAGATGCTCAATGCAGGAGCTTCCCCCTGGTGGTCAGTGTGCTACCACAGTGGAAGTGCCACTTGGCTGACCAGAGGCTGGGAGGCGGGTTTGTGGACACTGAGGGACTGAAGCCTACTCTGCTGTCTCTCAGTGCTATTGTCCCTGGCCTGGCCCTGACTGGGTCCCCTGGAGAGGCAAGTGTTCCAGCTCCATGGGAGATAATGGACCAGGGAGCAGCCAGGATGAGCAGCACTCCCACAGCGGGCCAATCCCCGCAGGCCATGCCCCCACCAGTGCATGAATCCCATGCACCAGGCCTCTAGTGTGCATATAAGATCTTTGGCTAATCTCTTCCCTCCTCCCCCACTTCCCTCTGAAATTCATCAGTCTGTTCCATGTTTCCATGCCTATGCATTAAGCATCTCCCCCCTGGTGGTCAGTGCGCATCATAGCTACTGGTCGAACAGTCACTTAGGCTTTTATATACATAGGTGTATGTGTGTGTGTTGATTTCAGAGAGGAAGGGAGAGGAAGAGAGAGAAACATCAGTAATGAGAGAGAATCATTGATCAGCTGCATGCCTCACACTGGGGATCAAGCCTGCAACCCAGGCATGTGCCCTGACCAGGGATTGAACTGTGACCTCCTGGTTCATAGGTCAACAACCACTGAGCCACGCCAGTCAGGCTTGGATGAGTTCTTAATGAATGCTCATAAAATTAGACAAAATAATAGATCATACATTTTTAGTAAATTACCCTCTTCAGTTTTGAAAAACAATATTATTGAGGAACAATTTATATGTAATAAAATGTAGTTCAAGTTTTTCTGTGGTAGCATTCCAGTACTAAGTACTCATCTTTTTCTACTTAAAGTATTTCTACACTAAAAAAACATTGAAAAGACGAGAAAAGGCCTAAAGTAGTGGATATAAGAATAAGCAAGTTGAGTGGAGAAATAAGTACAAGAGTGTAAGCCAAGATTTTTCACTTTAGTGAGAAAGTAACATGCTTAATGTTTGTAGTAAATATAAAGAATAAGTGATTAATTATATTTTTAAAATTGGCATTTATTTAAGGGGTCCTACAGTATCAAGACATCTCCCTTGAGTAGTTTTTAAAATTAGGTTCATTGAGTTATATTTTGTATGCAATAACATTCACCCTTTTTAAGTGTACAGTTCGATGAGTGTTGGTGAGTGTTTAATATAGTGGTGTAACTAGCACCAGGATCCAGAGAGAATATTTCCATTACCCCAAAAAGTTTCCTTTCGCCTTTATGCAATCAGCCCCCTCCTCCTGCTTCTACCCCTAGCCCTGATAACCATTGATCTATTTGTCTCTATAGTTTTTCTTTAGAATGTCAAATAAATGGAATCATATATTGTGTAGTTTTTTTTATGTCTAACTTCTTTGACATAGCATATCACTGGTTGGTTCCTTTTTAGTGCTTAGTAGTATTTCATTGTGTAACTATACCATGATTTCTTTATCCATTTACCACTTGATGAACATTTGGGTTGTTTTCATTGAGTGCCGTTAAGAATAAAGTGGCTATGAACATTCCTGTGCAAGTTTTTGTGTGTACACATGCTTTCGTATCTCTTAGGTAACTACCTAAGAGTGGAACTGCTGAGTCATATGGTAACAAGTTTAATTTTATAAGAAACTAGCAAACCATTTTCCAAAGTGGCTGTACCATTTTGCATTCTTACCAGGGTTTTGTGAGAGTTCTAATTCTATATCCTTGCTAGTCTTTCTTTAAAAATGTAGCCATACATATCATTGAGATAATTTGTTCAAATGTTTTATCCAACTTTTTAAAAATTTGGTTGCTCTTTCTTATAATTGAGTTGTAGGAGTTCCTTATGTATTCTGGGTACAAATCCTTTATCAGACAATGTGTTCTGCAAATATTCTCTGCTAGTCTGAAGTTTCTTTTTATTTCTTTACAGTGTCTTTTGAAGAACAAAAGTTTTAAATTTTGATAAAATTCATCAGTGCTTAATTTTATGGTTCCTGCTTTTTTGTATTTTGTCTAAGAAATCTTGGTCTAACTTAAGGTTGTAAAAATTTTCTTCTGTTCTTATGGAAGTTTTATAGTTTTACCCCATACGTTTAGGTCTGTGATCTACTTTGACTTAATTTTTGTGTATGAAGTGAGGTAAGGGTCCAGGTTTGGCATTTATTTTGTTTTATTTTACATCTTTTTAAGCTTCATTTGTTGAAAAGATCCTTTCACTGTTAAATTACCTTGGCACCTCAGTTGAAGATGGATTGGCCGTACATGTCTGCCTATGCCTGGACTCGGTCTCTGTCCTTACCACACTGTCTTAATACATTTGTACCTTTTTGAAATTGAATAGTTTGAGCCCTTCAGCTCTGGTTCTTGTTCTCTTTCTCAAAATTGTTGTGACTATTCTAGGTCCTTTCCATTTCCCTATAAATTTTAGAGTCACTTTGTTCATTTCTTTGAAGAAAGCCCTTCAGTCCCTTGACTACTCATGTGATGAATGATAGTAGTATGTACATTAGCATCAGCCCTTCTTAGCTGTCGTGGAATACACCAGTCTTGATCATTGTTGTGTTTCTTTGTTTTGCAGTGTTTAATTTGGCATATATATATACATACACACACACATACTTATGAGTAAGATATTCGGTTTTATTTTGCTTTCCTTTTTTTAGTCTATCTTTACCTGTTTGGGTATTCAGTGTTGTGATAATTTTTTAAAGTGAATTATGAAATAATCACTGGATTCTGTTTCCCTAAAACAGTTATGTAGTAAGGCAATTACATATTCCTTAGGAATTTGCCAAATGACTTCATTACTTTTTGTGATTATGGTCCATTCAAGTTTTCTCTTGTTTTTTTCTTAAATGGATTTCTATTTTCCTAGGAAATTATCTATATTATTCAGTTTTTCAAGTCTATCATTATCAGGCTGGGTGTAGTGTTCCTTTTATACTATTGAAATTGCTTATATCTCAGGTTATTTAGAAGAGCTTTTTAATAGTTCTAAATGATTAGGGTTTCATTTTTATTATGTTATAGTCCAAGAAGGTAACCTATCCTATTGCTACAGTTTTGAAATTTATTGAAGCTTTTTTTTTCCCTTTCTTTTTATTTGAGGCAATATTTAAGGTTCATTTTTATTACAAATTTATGGATACTTGGCAGGGTACATTGGCTTATTTATGATGGTGCTCAGATCCTTTCTGCCTTATTTATTTTCAATTTTTTCTTTGTAATTTATTTTCAGGGCAAATTTATTCGGATCAACTTTGATGTAACTGGTTATATTGTTGGGGCCAACATTGAAACATGTATCCTTTTTCAGAATAGTATAATCTAAAATAAAGAATCATTTCCTCTTCCTACGGCCTCAAAGAAACCCTTTGTGATATCACTCCCGTTATCAAGATGGTAAAACTTGAGTCCCAAGAGATTGTGACTTGGTCTTATAACACCAGGTCACAACCTGATCATGTGGCTGGGGAAGTGGAGAGTCGCACTGAGGTGAGGATCACCCATATGTTATGAGCCCAGGGAATGTTTGTGTGGTATAAGGACCTTTAGGTGAATACTGTTAAATTGAGCTACTCTTCAGTTATGGTTGTGTTAGCTTATTTATTTTTTACCACCTATTTCTGCCATTTGTAGGATGGGTGTGTACCCATTGAAACAAGCCTCATAAAAGTGCAGTTAAAGCCGTTTCAGTTAGTGTTAAGCAGAACAAAACTAGAGGAAAATGTCAAATACATACACTAGTCCTAAGAAATGGTAGGTCTATATGGAATTAATTTGGGTACAGATAATAAAATAGAAGTGTTTCTGAACTGGTAGTGTGCCAGTTAGGAAGGTTACAGATGACAGTTCTCTGATTCTTGTTAGAATAATCTCCAGTGATAGAAATATAGTTCTTTGTATAGTGCTGTATTCTTTGAATATAATCCAAGTTAAGAACGGGGCGGTGGGGGGGGGGGGGGGGGCGGGTGTGAGGAAAGCACACCGAGGTTTTAAGTTCCCCACTAGCCCAGTGGATCTAGTAGATTAGTGGGAAACATGAATTGCATACATTTTCTTTTCTCACTTACAAAGTTTAACCATTTAGAGGTTAATAGCAGGATACCTGACCTATATCAGAGAGAAAAAATGTTTTATAATTAAATAGACATAGAAAAAGGACCAACTTAATCCTTAACCGTCTTTGCTCAGACCTTCTGGAAAAATCTCGTGCTGTTCGCCAAGCAAAAGATGAGCGTACTTTTCATATCTTTTACCAGCTGCTGTCTGGAGCAGGAGAACACCTAAAGTGTAAGTTACAAAACTCTAGCTGGTCAGATGATGAAAGTGAAATGGAATTTCCATGCCAATGGGATAAATACTTTTAAGTGGTAGGTGCATGGGTGGTGTTATATTATTTCTATTTCTTTTTTAAATTAGAAGGCAAATGGTGTGTTTTTATAAAGTTTTGTTTCAACATTTATAAATATACAAGTAAGAAAAAATAAACTTAATAAAATTAATGAACAAACTTTTTTATTTCTAGATTAACAACTAAATATATATGTTATGTTTCCACTAGTCCTGGGAAAAGCCTATGGTGGGTTTTTCTTGAATCACAAGGACTGGAAGCTTAGGCCTGGGCAGGGTAAAAGCACGTTTCTAAGTATATGATGGAGGAGAAGAGGCACAACTTTCCAATTTCTCAAACTCAGTGCTTCTTTGTGACTATTATAAACATACTCCGTAGATCTCACAAGAAATAATACATGCACATTAATGCTTTTCTCATTGGGGTGTAGACTTTTGCAATGAAATGCTTTTGCTGTGAAAGCATTGAACCCAGAAATTGATTGGAAATGACTTGCAAGGAAAAAAATAAGTAACAAAAATAAAGAGCCAACAAGAGACTGAAAATTCAGGCTTCTACACATACAGTATGTGATGCTAACGGGAAGAAAACTCTCAGGCTTCCCAACTGGCAATAGTAATGATCAAAAGACATAATATCAAAGTATTCAAGATAGAGAAAAAGAAAGCAATCAGTACCCAGTAGAGTTAAATGTGATGTCGATCAGAAATTCTCTGCAGGCTGGGAGCATGTGCTGGCATCCTTTCTCGGGATAAGTAGCCCTGTCTGTCTTGATCCCTCCTGAGAAACAGCCTTCTGCTCTCCAGGAACAAACACATTTATCGAAAGAGGGAGTTAAGTTGTCTCTAACTCACGGCCCCTAAAGTACAAGTAGACAGTGGGGGTATTAACCATTATAATATTCTGTCATAATATTTTATGTTGCACATCACTCTCAAAAGCACATTTACCACTAAATAGACTGCCTTGGAGAGAGGTTTCGGGGTGGCTGGGCTGAGCACACACCTTCTACATCTGGGTGTTTATCTTAGGTCCACTTAGTCTTCATATTGACCCCATAGTGTTTGCTATAAACTCCTTGCTAAGAAAGGAATAGAAGATGGGTTTAAAAGCTTTCTAAAATATTTAAATCTGAAAACAATAAGGTTTTAGTTCTCTGGAAAAGTTACATCATTTTTCCCACGATCCGATTTAAAATATTGTATAAACCACTGTCCCCAACGCCCGTTGAGATTTGTGCAGTTTACATTATCATTTTCCTTCCTGGTTGCAGACGATGGGAAACTGTATGTGTTTGTGTATTTAGCATGAACATATACAGAAAGAGAAAGTGTGGGGGTGAGAAGTATGTGGGGTGATGGTTGGTGGGGAACCACTGGCCTCCTGGGGCGTCGGTGCCGCCTGGATGTGGGCATGCTCAGTCTGCTGATGAGTGTTGCTTGAAGGCATTCCGTTCTGTTTTCTCGTAGCTGACTTGCTGCTTGAAGGATTTAACAACTACAGATTTCTCTCCAACGGTTATATTCCCATTCCGGGACAGCAAGACAAAGATAACTTCCAGGAGACGATGGAAGCGATGCATATAATGGGCTTCTCTCATGAAGAGATTCTGTGTATGTGGGATTTCTCTAAGATTCTGATACTCATTTAAATAAGACACATGTTGGGGGTTAATAGCCTAAACTAGAAAATGATCGAGGAACTGAGAACTGCCTGTAATTTTATGACATCCTCAGAGATATCCTGAAAAGTTTTGTCCAGCTAATTTTTAGTCAAAATAAATTAGAATATATCTCTGCTATATGTCGATGCAATATTCTTATTAATTTTTTTCTCTTTAATAAAGCTATGCTTAAAGTAGTGTCTTCAGTGCTTCAGTTTGGAAACATTTCTTTCAAAAAGGAGCGAAACACTGATCAAGCTTCCATGCCGGAAAATACAGGTAACTGATGATGTTGATTTTATTTCCGTTTAAACGGTCGGTGGTTGTGCTCTGCAAGAACATGTAGCGCAGGCATAGAAAGCGCCCCCGACGCAGTGCCACAGACTCAGGAGCAGAATGTGTGAGGGCCACTCTGCTGTCATCTGAGGGAAGAGATGTGTGTAGGACACAAGGCAGCCCTGGAGACCCCGCCGTGGCCTGGGGAGGCACTGGGATTGGGGGCATGCGGAGACCTAAGCTGCAGAGACCACACAACTGATGGGAAAGGGAGCTGCAGCTACTGAGACTTACCAGTGTTGACCTTACCAGGACCATAGGCCCAGTCTCTGTCTTTCGTGGCCTTGACTTTTGAAGAAGAACGCTGGCCGGTTGTTTTGGAAAACGTCCCTCCGTTTGGGTTTGTCTGAGGTTTCCTCCTGATTAAATTCAGGTTACGCGTTTTTGGTGAGACTATCACAGAAGTGGCGTGGCCTTCTCGTGCATCATATCGGCAGGCCTATGTGAGTTTGTCTCGTTGGTGAGGTTAACTCGGTTAAGGAAGTGTCTACCGGGTTTCTCCGCTACCGGATTACCTTCTGCCTTTGGAACAAGTATCTGGGAGAGGAGGGAGACACTGAGGCTAAGGAAGGAAGTCCAGGCTCTCATCAGGCTCTTGGGCTACTAGTTGTAGCGTCCGTTTATGATTCTTACCGGAAATGAGTCTTGCTTGCGGTGTATGTCAAGTGGTGACTTCTGTCTGCATCGTTCTTTTATATTCACTCCCTGGAATTCTACTGTAAGGAAGAGCTTTCGCTTTTTCATTCCTGTCAGTATAGACACGTGGGCCCGTCTTTAATTGTGTGGTTTATGGTCCGTTCCGTAATCATCTATTCATTCCTGTCCTGTGTGTGGCCGTGAGGAGTTGGAGTCCTTCCGGCTAGTGCTCAGGCCACTTTGACATGACTCTGTCACTTTTATTTTAAAGCATTTTCTTACTTTATGGCAACACAAAATGTTCCAGACTCATTTTGTATTTGTCCAGCCCGGCCCTGGAATTGGCCGTTTCGCTACCATTTCTTCATATTGAAGAATGGGTTTTAGCTGCCAATACCTGGTTGTTCTAGGGCAGTGATGGCGAACCTATGACACACATGTCAGAGGTGACACGTGAACTCATTTTTTGGGTTGATTTTTCTTTGTTAAGTGGCATTTAAATATATAAAATAAATATCAAAAATATAAGTCTTTGTTTTACTATGGTTGCAAATATCAAAATATTTCTATATGTGACACGGCACCAGAGTTAAGTTAGGGTTTTTCAAAATGCTGACACGCCGAGCTCAAAAGGTTCACCATCACTGTTCTAGGGTCTCATTTGTTTCTGACTTCTCTCAGAGGACAGAGCAAGGGAACATGCACACACGTGTATACTCACTCCTATTTTCATTTCTTTGTTTGTATATTCAAAACCATGGATTTATACTGATACCTCCAATTTTGATCCGACACTACAGGTTTTATGCTAGCCATTTCCTTTTCTTTATTTGAAACTCCTTTCTCTGACAGTAAGAAGTCTTATCTACAGTATATTTGTTTATTTGTTTGATCCTAGAATACCCATAAAAGAGCTTCAGAATTACTCACTTGTACTCCTCCGGAAAACAAACCTGCTAATTAGTAAACAGTATCTGTGTACGGTTCGTTAGCATTAGAGTACAGAGTCAAAATACTGTAGGTTTTTGTTTGTTTGTTTGTGTTGTTTTTTTTCTTTATTGATTAAGGTTTTACATATGTGTCCTTATCCCCCCATTGCCCCTCTCACTCATGTCCTCACCCCCCTGGTGTCTGTGTTCATTGGTTGGGCTTATATGCATGCATACAAGTCCTTTGGTTGATCTCTCCCCCTTAACCCCGCCCTCCCCTACCTTCGCTCTGAGGTTTGACGATCTGATCAATGATTCTCTGTCTCTGGATCTGTTTTTGTTCATCAGTTTATGTGGTTCATTATATTCCACAAATGAGTGAGATCATGTGATATTTATCTTTCTCTGACTGGCTTATTTCACTTAGCATAATGCTCTCCAGTTCCATCCATGCTGTTGCAAATGGTAAGAATTCCTTCTTTTTTACCACAGCATAGTATTCCATTGTGTACCACAGTGGAGAACAGTAAGGAGTTTTCCTCAAAAAACTAAAAATGGAACTCCCATTTGACCCAGTAATCCCACTTCTAGGAATATATCCCAAGAAACTAGAAACACCAGTCAGAAAGGATATATGTACCCCTATGTTCATAGCAGCACAATTCACCATAGCTAAGATTTGGAAACAGCCTAAGTGCCCATCAGCAGATGGTGGGTCAAAAGGCTCTTTTACTCTTCCCTCCTTCCACCTTCAACTGGCTACGCTTTCATTTGTAATGTAGGTAGCTTCATTTATTTCTGTTTGTATTGCATTTTGCCCCCCATCAACCCTTTTTGCTTATATTTTAGTATATGCAACATATAAATAATTCTAAAAGAGCTACAGAAAAATGTGTACTTCTCTGATTTTGTTCCCACCCACCCCCATCTCTTCCACTCTGTTCCCTTCCCCCATTCTTTCTGCCCTGTTTCCACCTACCCCTGTTGGAAATCAGTCTCACCCATTTCTGTTTTATTCTTCCTTGATCAGCACTCAGCCCTGTAGTGAGTGTTTGCCACCCAAGGTGCCAGCTCTCCATAAGATAGATGAGTTCTAATAGGCCTGTTTAAACATTTAGCCACATTTCTTTACCGTAACATCATAAAACCAAAGTTGTACTTGCCATGGCTAGATGGCCAGTAAGTTTCCTATTCGCTAGCTTTAATTAATTACTGTGTTTTATTTAACTTCTGGAACTTTTGTACTAAGCTTGGCTCTTTGAAGTAGTCTCAGGAAGGGGAATAAGAGACAGACAGAACACTTACCACACAGAAAGATGTATGCAATGGCGACAAGGGAGCTACCTTAAATATCCAATGGAATGAAGTAAACCAAGATATAGCCCCACTGTGAAGTGTATATTTTAGCTGCTGACATGATATTTGTCATGGTACAAAGCAAAGGGATTAATTTGCCTTTTGTACTTCTTTGTATTTTCTAATTTTCTATCCAATACCTACACTCATGATCCACTCATTAACTAAAGGGAGCCATGACCTAGCAGCTGAGGCAGGGCCATTGGTAAGAGCCAGTGAGAAGAGCCCCCAAAGCACAGGAAGTGCTCTCGAGGCACGGCCCGCCCTGCAGACAGGGCTCCTGCAGGCGGCCAGCAGTTGGCCTGGGTTAGGGCAATAGGATGCAGGTCTTGAAATGACCTGGGTAGGTTATCCCTGTAACATAATTCAAAATGCGCTTACCTTTAGAGAACATTATTGTTATTTTTAACACTTAGTTCAAAACTAATTATAATAATTCGTATACTTGTTGGACCTTGGGGGATATTAGACAATGAACTTCTAGTGAGGCAGGTGCCCTAATGCTGCTGAGAATCAACAATAACAAAAGTAGCAGTTATGTATCGTGTTTCATGTTAGCCATGTAATCAAATAACTTTTTTTAAACTTATAGATTTCTTGCCCATTAAAATATTAGGATCATTACATGATCACGGCCAGTTATCTTGGTAGCACTGTTTTTCACATTCTGTGTGTTATCATGGCTTCCAAGACTCAGTAACTTGCATTATTAGCCATAATTAGTAATTGCTGGCTAGCCATCTCTTATAAATAACCTAAGGATGAGTGCTATTAATTTGAAGGGATGAAGGGATTTTCCATCAGACCTAAAACTTGTTATTTCTTAATACCATTTAATGATGACTCGGGTTTTTCGAGTGTTTATTGCATGTGTTGTGACTGGATCATAAGGAGGAGGCCACTATTTAGGAGATTTCTTTACACTCTAGTTGCCCAGAAGCTGTGCCATCTTCTTGGGATGAATGTGATGGAGTTCACCCGGGCCATCCTTACCCCCCGGATCAAGGTCGGCCGAGACTACGTGCAGAAAGCCCAGACCAAAGAACAAGTACATTTACCATTAATTATTCTACATTTGTTTGAATGATAAATTGTGGTCATAAGACCTTCTGAGTGGTGTGTGACAAACTGAATCAGATAAAGCTCTATAATATGGATGTTTCCTGGGACTAATTGAGTGGGGGTTTTCTTGTATAGTTTTTTTAAAAGGAAATTTGAGTTTTCCCCAGTAGATAGTAGATCCAGGAGGACAAAGTTATGTCCTTGTAGAGCCCACCCGCCAAGAGTATAGGAGTTGGACTCCCCCGTTTCAGGGTGGACTCCTTTCAGACTCCGAGCAGATAGGCTCATAGAAGCCCCGGGACACAGGGAGGGGTTCCTCTTTACTGGCCGTCTTCACCTTCCCTTAAATTGATTGTCTCTAGTTTACATTTAATTGTACTAACACCCTTTGTTGATGTGTAAACTTGAGACATGACTAAGCAGTACATGCTATTTCAGGATTTTTGTAGAACATTGAACTATATATAATAGCCATGAATGCCTTGTTGAGATCATTCCCAGAATAAAGCATGGTGTTGTGTAATTACAGGCGGACTTTGCAGTGGAAGCATTGGCAAAAGCTACCTACGAGCGGCTCTTTCGCTGGCTCGTTCACCGGATCAATAAAGCTCTGGATAGGACCAAGCGTCAGGGAGCATCTTTCATTGGAATCCTGGACATTGCTGGATTTGAAATTTTTGAGGTGTGTCTCTCCCTCCTGCTCTTCCTTCAAATTATTCTTCCTTTCTTTATTTATTTTTGTTGATTTCAGAGAGAGAAAGGGAGAGGATAAGAGGGATAGAAACATCAGTGATGACAGAGAATCATTGATTGGCTGCCTCCTGCACGCCCCCAACTGGGGATCGAGCCTGCAACCGGGCATGTGCCCTGACTGGGAATCGAACCCTGACCTCCTGGTTCATAGGTTGATGCTCAACTGAGCCACGCCGGTTGGGCTCGTCTCATTCTTTTAACAGATATTAATGAAGGCTCACAATGTACACTCACTGCTGTGCTAGGCACTGGGGACGTAGTGGCAGAGAAGCAGGGATAGTCCCTGCCATTCTAGTGGAGACTCAGACCATAAAAGAGGACGAGCCACTACATTCTCAGAACTGTGAGTGCTGCTGTGATAGGAGAATGGGGAGGCCGGCTTTAGACAGCGGAGTCTTGGGAGGTGTCTCTGCAGTGCTGGCCTTATGGGTACATGAAGGAGGAGAAGCCCAGCCTCCCTAAGTTCTCCAGGCAGCAGTCCTGTATGGGAGGAGATTTGTTAATGTTAGAAATTGCTGGAAAGCCAGAGTGACTAGATGTAGCTGCCCAACGGGAACTGGAATGTGGTGTGGAGCAAAAGCAGAAGTAGGGAGACCATGAGGCCACTGGCCTTTATCGTGGCCCAGGGGCCAGGGGATGGTGGCCGGCTCAGGAGTCAGGAATAAGCAGTGTGAGATGGAGAAATGAGGAAAGATAATGATCTCTGTTTTGAAGATAAAGCCATAGGATTTGATGATGGATTTCAATATCTTTTATTCTTGATCTGACTAGATTTTTCCATTTATTCAACATCAATCCATCAAAGGTTTGTAGTTATACACCTGCAAAAAAAGTTGATAACATTTTGATCTCTTAAATATTTATATCTTTATCTCTCCTCTGATAGGCTGATTGTATATATGTAAGAAACAAGTAATAATGTACTTCCTGGGATCAGTGTGCTACTTTGGCCACTTTAAAATTACATCTGTTCCCATGCAGTCTGAACTGGTACCGTATACGCTGTTTTGCCTGCTCAGCTGCAACTGCCACAATAAGAAATTGCTTTAATGTGCATTGATTTGTAAATAACTTGAGAAATCGTGAAAGGTGGCCCGGTAAATGGGCAGAGTTCACAGAGAAGGAAACAAAAATGTCTGTAACTTAAAGTTATATTTTTAAAATCATTTCCCACCCTATATATAAATAATCAGAAGATGTAATAAAAGAAAAGAATTATATTTCCAACTGCAGCAAAAGCAGATGAAATATCTAAGCATAAATTTAAGAAGAAATGGGCAAGATTAAGTTGAAGACAGTTTTATAAGACAATTTTATAAGGCTACTGTGAAAACATAGAAGACTTGAACAGTTGAAAAAGCATACCTTGTTCTTGGATAGGAAAATATAGTACTGTAGAGGATAAATCTTCACGAGGGTATTAAAGATGTAAAAGAAAGCTATACATGAAAGTACACGGACAGTAGAAAAGTGTGTAATGCTAAAAATTCAAGGGTGGTATTGATCGTTATTTATCATGGGAAAAGCTAAATGCCCACCATTAGGAGATTGGTTCAATTAATCTAGAGATACCCATAGAGTGGAGTGCTACGCACCCATTATAAAGAGTATGTGGCTTCATTTACTGATATGGAAAGACTCCAAATACATTGTTGAGTTAAAAAATAAAACAAGGTAACACATTTATAAGTGCACAGACTATTTCTGGAAGGATCACAAGAATTAAGTGATAGTAGTTGACTCTAGGGAATGAGACTGCAATTCTTGTACATTTTTAATTTTATACCATGAATTACCAATGTAAATATTGATTGTTTTAACATATAGTTGATAGCTTAAATATGGAAGAGAAATAAAAAAAACTATTTTAAAAAAATACCACCACACATACTAGTAAGGCTAAACAGAGAATAAGGTCTCATAATCCTAAGGCAGAGCAATGCCATTGACACAGACATGAATAAGCACCGTCGAGCAGCCTGTAGATGTTCATGTGGTTCATTCGAAATGTGTTTGAGCAAGCAGACACTGCCCCTGCCTTCCTAGCCTGACCTCATTCCAAAATGGTGAGTGTAACACCTCCGTAGGGGGTGGGGGACTAGAATGTGTCTCAGACTATAAATTTACTCCTCGGAGATGGATTGTACCTGCCCTACTTGAGGATCACTTTTTATAATGAAAGAGGTTATTTATGGGCACTTGCTACTTGTGTGAATAGTGTGAGGGCAGGAAAAAAGGTTGAGTGCCTCTAATACAGAAAGTGATTGCTTTAAGAATATTGTGCCTATTAATTCATCCATTTGGTCATTCATCCCATCAACAGCACAATAGAAAAACAGGCAGAGATCGCAGAGGAGGAAACAAATGCCTGTAACATATGCAAAGATGCTCAAGTTCACTTCCTGAGAGCAAGGCAGTGTCCCTCTTAGTCTCGGCAAAGGTCAGACGCTTGATGAGAAGGGATGCCTAGGGAGCAGCCGGGAGCCTCACATGGGTTGAGTGCATTTTGCTCGTCAGGCCCGGCTAGAGCTCAACAATGTCCCTGTGAGGTACACACTCGTTCTTTCTGAGCGCCCTCTGCGCTGGCAGCTGAGTGAAGAGTAGATGGGACCGCGCCACGTCCATGCTCTAGGCCCCTCGGAGCTTATGGGGTGGTGCTTGCTTTCCTTTGCCTGCCCACGTCTCTCTGTTTTTCTTCTTCTCTTTCTCATTTATTTCATAATTTATACTCATTAACCATTCACCAGTAAGCTTTGTTTTATTTGTAGATTATTCAGTTAGCATACTGAGTTTATTATTTTCTCATTGTAGCCGTTCAGTAATGTATATGTGTGTGTGTGTGTTTGAGAGAGAGAGAGAGAGAGAGAGAGAGAGAGAGAGAGAGAGCGACCCCTTCGTTTCAGTTGCTATCATTAGCTACAAGCAATAACATAGTTGACACCTAATTGACCTTTAATGAATTGTTTGATAACTAGATGACTGTTTCTGCTTTTCTGTCCCCTCCCCATGTTTGGAAACCCGTTCTCTCAACCTTGGCAGCTGAACTCCTTCGAGCAGCTGTGCATCAACTACACGAACGAGAAGCTGCAGCAGCTGTTCAACCACACCATGTTCGTGCTGGAGCAGGAGGAGTACCAGCGTGAGGGCATCGAGTGGAACTTCATCGACTTCGGGCTCGACCTGCAGCCCTGCATCGACCTGATCGAGCGGCCGGTGAGTGTTGCCCTGCTGCTGGCTTTCAGAGCTGCTGCAGGCGGTGCCTTGAGTTTTTCTTGGCTTAATCTGATCTGTGTGAATTATCCTGTCTGCTCAGTGTTAATTTTCTAATCTAAATGTTCTAGGAAGGTGATACTGTGATAAAGTACCTATTGAAAAAGTAAGTAGCATGCCATTCAGACCCTTCTTTGTCTCGTGTACCCGGTCTTCCCAGACTGCAGGTGCCACGATGGTGGTGGCCGTCACGTTTACTGCCAATCCTCTGCACCTTGGGAGGGTGGAGGGCTCCACCTGACTCGCCTCCTAGGCAATACAGGGCACTTCATTTGCCCAAAACTAAGACATGGCGTGTAAATCTATTTTTCAGATAACTAAAGTTTATCCTGATAAGCACAAGGATGTTTTTATTCTGGCAGATTTTTTTAATTAGAAGTTTTTATTTTTAAGGTTGAGGCAGGTATATTTTTATAGCAATCTTAGACCATTTTCTTTTGGTTCAGTATCATGTAGAAATACATGGAACATGTATAACTCTCGAATGGAACTGTATGATCCCAAGTGAGTGTGTTTTACTTTGCTAACTACCAAAACATAGGAAAACTAAAGCGCAATTAAGCACTGATACCAGTCATTTAGGTCAAGGCCTAATGCTGGTTCAGCAGGTGTGTTCCCACGGGGTGTGTTCTGTGGGGCGCTCTAGGCTGTAGAGTAGTTCTCCTTGTGCTACTCAGTCTGCACCCATGTTCCCATGTCTGAGGGGTTGGAGGACCAATGCCTAAGCCTGGATGCTCAGTACCTGGTTCCGAACAAGGAACAGGAGCCTAGAGGACACTCACCTTGTTAGAGACGTACTTGTCGCGCATTAGAAGTTTGGGTTTAAGGGAAGGAACATCGTTTTCATTTGGCTCATACATGAGAGATCATTTTACCTTTCAAGGCACTGCAGCCACTTGTTTGGGACCGAACTCTCAAATTACTGCACTTGGGAGGATGCTGCTCTGTGTACCCTGAAGCATTGTTTAGCAATAATATTGAAGGCATTACTCGTAGTAACTTCCAGTGTCCACACAAACATGTGCATCTATTTCCTTACAGCTTTTTTTGCCCAAAAAACTATTTGGGAATTTAATATAAATAAGGGAATAGAACATTTAATATTGGTATTATCAGCGATCATATGATTTGAGATGCTCACTTATGTGTATCTGTAACACTGGGAGCTCTATGTGCTAAGAAAGTATTAACTATCTGCACTTTTAGTTGTTTTGTTTACCATTATTAGATTAGGATAAGATCGAGGCTGCAAAATTTTGTTAACTCCTCTATTACAGCCTGGAAATAAAAAGATTGGGGTGCTGTGGGGGTGTGTGGAGTAGTTGCATGGCCCTGGTCCTAGGGGACCTGATCTTAAAGCCAGAGAACAGAGCAGAACATGGTGGTAGTTCACTGGTTAGTGGTTCCTGGTCAGTGACGCTCTGAATTTGGAGACAGTAAAGGCCAGGACAGCAGTGGGAGAGCGTTCCAAGGGCCACATTCCAGAAATTGGGAGGATAGTGGGATTTTAGGAAAATTGTCCAGTCAGGGTGTTCAGAAGCTATTGGCATGGGGAGGATATGCCAGCTTTGTCTAGATCAGTGATGGCGAACCTTTTGAGCTCGGCGTGTCAGCATTTTGAAAAACCCTAACTTAACTCTGGTGCCGCGTCACATATAGAAATTTTTTTATTTTTGCAACCATAGTAAAACAAAGACTTATATTTTTGATATTTATTTTATATATTTAAATGCCATTTAACAAAGAAAAATCAACCAAAAAAATGAGTTTGTGTGTCAGAGGTGTCATAGGTGCCATCACTGGTCTAGATACTTATGGACAGTGAGCAGAGTGAATTCTTCCTTTTCTCCTCACTCCTTCCCTGCTCCCTCCCTCTACCCCTTCCTTCCTTCCTCCTTCCTCCTATACTTTTTGTACTGGCATCTCTAGGCTCTTCCCCAAAAGACTTTAGAATGTACCGTTTTATTTCTTGCCTGACTGGTCCCAACTTAAAGGAGAGGCGGCTCAGAAAGGGGAGGGAGGGAGTTTAGGATTGAATGCTGACTCACTCTTTAAATCCATTGTTCTTTAGGATTACCTTTTTCTACTTATCCATAGAAACAAAGATTTTATAACAGTAGGAAATTTAACTGTGGCATGTACAATATGGGATAATGATGCTATTGATGGTTCTTTCAAAATGGAGAGTGAGAACATTTTCCAGAAGGAAAATAAATACCTTGAAAACTATGGACCAGTCTTGACCTCCTCTCTCCCAAACCTAGCCCTGCCCAGCCTAGGGTGGGGGTGAGGGGGGGGGGCGGCAGTGGGTGAGCCTCTAAGTTCAGAAAGCTGCTTACAAACCTTTGAAAGTACCTCTGGCCTTAGGCAGGAAATGGTCACTCATACTTACAGCTCCAATTAAAAGAAGTGCTAATAGTGAACTTGACATTGAAGGATGACACAGGAAAAATAACAAGGAGACACCATAATGGATATTCATAATTATGCTGTCACTGAGTCATTTAGAAAAGATTAAATTATATTTGGGATCCTATTTCAGAAGTTAGAGATCCCGGTTGCTTTGATCACAGTCTTTTTTTAGCTGCTCAGAAAGTTCTTTCATGTAGTTCTTTCAGGGGGAGGATGCAAACTTAGCAGAGTGGAGGGAGGGCTCAGTGCTGGGCTCACTGCAGAGGAGTCTCAGCTTCTGCTGTCACCTGCCCCTGACCATGTTATTACATTATTTCACTCACATTTAACTATAGCCTCTAGTTACTCTTTAAGTGCTATTTGTACACAGCCTTCTCTTCCCGAGTAAATAGAAAGGCCTTGTGAGTTGCAGAAAACTGATCCTAGAGATTTATTCAGGAAACTGATAGGCCCTGGAATGGAGGCATTCAGTCTTGTATCACAAGTTGCTGTATTTCAGAGTGGCAATGAATGCTGATGCAGAAGCTATAAAATAGACCACTCAGAACCCCACCTTCCTCCAAGAAAGAAGTCAGGCCACTAAATTTTGAGCTTCCAGAGAATGGCAGGCTATAGGCACAGACCCTAAAACTCACTCTTTTAAAGTATACAATTCTTTACACTCATTTATGGATAATAAAGAACATTACAAACTATTGAACAAAAATAGAGGCGAAGAAGCATCGAACAGACTGTCAAACTACAGCAGGAAGGTAGGGGAGGGTTGGGGGGTAAGAGATCAACCGAAGGACTTATATGCACGCATATAAGCACAACCAACAGACACAAGACACTGGGGACGAGGGCAAGTGCCGGGGGGTAGGGGAGGCCGAGGGGTCGTCAGTGGGGGGGAAAAAAGAGAAACATATATACTAGTATTTGTAATACCTTAAACCAGGGGTCCTCAAACTTTTTAAACAGGGGGCCAGTTCACTGTCCCTCAGACCGTTGGAGGGACGGACTATAGTTTAAAAAAAAACTATGAACAAATTCCTATGCACACTGCACATAATCTTATTTTGAAGTAAAAAAACAAAACGGGAACAAATACAATTTTTGTATTTGCATGTGGCCCGTGGGCCGTAGTTTGAGGACCCCTGCCTTAAACAATAAAATAAATAAATAAATAAATAAATAAATAAATAAATAAATAAATAAATAAATAATAAAGTATACAGTTCAGTGGGTTTCAGCATATTCACAAAGTTGTGTAGCCATTACCATCGTCTGATTCCACATGCTCATAATCCCTGAAAGAAACTCCCTCCCGTTAGCAGGTGCTCCCTGCTCCCCTCCCCCAGTCCCTGGCCACACTAACCTACTTTATGTTTCTATCTTTTTTCAGGGAATTAGTTGTGTGAAATAAAATAGGCTCTCAAGTGTTTGTTGAAATAAATATATAAAGTAACTGATAAATTATTTCATCACCTTCCATCTACTCTACTTAATAATAGTTTAAAACATTTCACCAAGTGTAAAGCAGTACATTTATTTTATTTAATCGTTACTTAACCAGAAAAATGGATTAGGATATAAAACGTCTGAAGCATTCCACCCAGTGGGGGTTTGAATCACTTATCCATCCAGTCACTGACTATGAACATTCAGTTTCATCTCTCCACCGCCTCGCTCCTTTGTGGTGTCTTTTATTTGCTGTGTTTGAGGGACTATCTGCTTGGAATTCGTTTACCTACAGTTTACACGTGTGTGTTTACGAGAAAGTGACTCACCCACTGTCTCCCCTGTACTTAGCACTCGGAGGCCTGGGTGCTTGGGGCATAGGGTTGGCCTGGACACGGCCTCCTATCCCAGCAGTCGGTGTCCGTGGTCTGGGTCAGACCCGATGGTAGTACATGCAGACTCGCCATTCTCGTTGCCTCTCGTTGCCAGGCCAACCCTCCCGGTGTGCTTGCCCTTTTGGATGAGGAGTGCTGGTTCCCGAAAGCCACAGATAAAACCTTTGTTGAAAAACTAGTTCAAGAGCAAGGTTCCCACTCCAAGTTCCAGAAACCCCGGCAGCTGAAAGACAAAGCTGACTTTTGCATCATACACTACGCAGGGAAGGTAAGAGCTGGAGAACTGGATTACCTGGTAAAAGTACTGTTTGAGACTTTGCTACATGTGATGGAGTTTATAAGAAATGTGCCGATAAACATTTGTAAATCCCTAAATATAGTGTACATTGCAGTTGAGGGCCTCTGTGAACGTCTGTGGGTAAGGCTAACTGTTTCTGGGTTTTGTTTGTTTTTCCGCCTCGCCTCGTCTGGCTCCGGGCGGGCCAGGTGGACTACAAGGCGGACGAGTGGCTGATGAAGAACATGGACCCCCTGAACGACAACGTGGCCACGCTGCTGCACCAGTCCTCGGACAGATTTGTGGCCGAGCTCTGGAAGGATGGTGAGCACGCCTTACGTTCGTAACTCAGGTTGGCCGGAGTCGTTTACAATGAAGGATTGCATATGGTTCTCCTACATATCTATGTGCACATATATTTTACTGTAAACCTCTTTCCCTAGAGCAGGGCTGCCATTATCTCGGGATTTACCCACTTTGAGAATACTTGGGTCACAAGACATCTGCCCTCTTGGTCAGATGCTGTGGGGAGTGTGGGAACCTTCTAGGCTCAGAGCCAGAAAGAGCTGCATATCCTCGGGCCACCCTGGCCTAGTTAGACTATAATCCAAGGGTTAGGGGACATGAAACCCGAGAAGCCCTGTGCATTTTCTCTGTGCTACACGTAGGTCATGCGTCCTAGCCACTGCCGGCCTCCCCCCTCCACAAACCCCCCCCCCCCCCCCACACACACACACACACACGGGCTGGTGAACACACTCAGATCCCCTGTGTGTAGACCAGTTTCTGTTCCCATCAGTCCTGAGTGCTTTTCTTTACATGAGCCTTGGGGAATGTCTTGGCGAAGTTGTGTCATAGACTAGAAAGTTGCTAGTACAGCACGCCTCTGTGTACCTATGCAGTGGGCACCGTATCTTCTAGAGCTTAGCTCTCCCTCCGCATCTCATCCTGACTGTGTCCCACCTCTGTGCTTGGCCTCAGGTCATGCAGGACCTTAGCCCTGGACCTGCCCCTGAGTAGGCCTTGACTCCGAGGCCATCCTGTTCAGGAACCTGGCTCACCTCTGCTTTTCCTGTAGCAAATCAAGAGCTTGTGATGCTGTCTTCTCAGAGGCAGAGAGAAAGAAACAGAAAGAAGGGTGTAGGCAGTTTGGGCAAAAGGAAAGAGGTGGGAAGAGCAGAGTGAATGCAGAGAAAGTGAGCAGGGGAAGATGACCATATCAAAGGTGATCTAGTCAGGAATGATCACATACATCCGCCCGAGATGCGAGGAGCCCACGCAGCAGGCACGCTGCACACATGCGTGCACGTGTCCTGGGACAGCAGTGCCTGGGACAGACTGTGTAAAAGGCGGGACTCGGAAAGCAGATTAGGTTCCCAACGCGTAACACGGAAGCTTTTGATCCTGATGCCTTTGGATGAAAGTCTTTAACTGATGCTGCGTGTCCCCTGGTGCGTGCTGTGACCGGTCAGCCAGGGTGCCGTGTGCGGGCTGAGAGCAGAGACTACCGTATTCGCAGTGCCATCGCCGAGGGACTCCCGAGCCTGCTGCTGTGAAATGTTAGATGGAAGATGAGGAACTAGAAGCAGGACTGTGAGCTCCAGTTGTGCTAAACAGCGTGTCCACGGTGCTAGGAAACCCAGCACTGGAGCTGGCACTGCACGTGGGAAAGGCCGCAGAGAGAGGAGGGGAGCAGTGCTCCCGCCTGGACACTCGTGTCCTGTTAGGAGTCAGTTCCGCTGTGACTGTACTGGGCACGACGTGGGCTGGCGTCCCGTGGCCCCTCCTCCCGGCCCTCCTTAGGTCTCAGTGCACAGGAATGGGGCGGGATGAGTAGGCGGAGGTCTGAGGACCAGACGTATCTGGTGAGTGCTGTGTGAAGGGACGCTAAAATGCCATGAAGGAGGAGGCAGTTTTCCTTGTCCTTGAAGGAGAATGATTTGTTACATAAATAAAGAAAACTGACTTTACCAAATAGTGACTAAGTGCCGGGCAGTTCTCAGCACTAATATGTGAGCCTCCATGTCATGATCAGGCCTTAAACATTGAGGGTGAGCAGGTTTGCGGTGAGCTAGCTCACCAGGGGAGTGGAGCGTTTCGGAAGTGAAGTTGGCATGGGAGGAGGCCAAGCAGGTGGAGTGAGTGATCAGAGGATGGTGCCTTTGGGCGTTAGAGCGGGGCTGGGGCGAAGGGTACGGGCAGGGAACGAGGCCAGGTCACAGGTTGAGAGCAGACGATGGAGGGCCTGATTGCAGGTCTCAGTGGACTTGACTCCACTGAATAAGTAGCTTCCGTAGGTTGTGAGCCAGGGCAGGTGAGACGTGTGGCCTGAGGTAAACGCAGTGTTTGGCTGTGGGGTTGGTGGGAAAGAACCTCGAAGTGGGCATGGAATGAACAGGAAGAAAGGAACAGAGGAAACTGGCGTTTTTACTTTCCTGAAGCCTCAAAATCCGATTTTCTCTTCATTTTGAAGGGGAAGATAAGCAGGTATTTGGGAATTAATGACAATAGTAAAGAAAGTGGGTCCTGAGTTACAAACTGGTTCTGAGATTGTGAACCACTTTGACTCTTATTTTGTAGTTTCTTAACCGAAAATGATATTGTGGGGAACACCTAGTGATCACCTGACCATTCATATAACAAACGCACGTGTGTAACTGTGTGCACCATGGTTACCATCTGGGAGCGTCTCGGGAATGAGGAAAGATGCGGCCCCGCCCCAAGAGCTGGTGATCCAGTGGGAAACGCAGGATATGCAGATGCAGCCTAGGACAGAGCCAGCCTGTTTTGGCTCCCAGATGTGGGAGAGCCTCTGGCAACAGTGGGTCAGAAGTTGCAAGAAAATAAGGTTTGGCCGGCAAGGATAGAGGTGGGGGCTCAGTGATCCATGTCACAGGTCATGTGCCTTGTGGGCAGGGCCATGTCTAGAGCATGCTCCCTGCCTTTTTTTTTTTTTAATCCTCATCCATGGATATTTTTTCCATTGTTTTTTATTTTTATTTTTTTAGAGAGAGTAGAAGGGGGAGAGAGAAGCATAGACTCGAGAGAGACACAGTGATTGGTTGCCTCACAGGGCTGGGGATTGAACCTGCAACCAAGGTACATGCCCCTGACCAGGGGATGGAACCCGCAGCCCGTAGTTCACAGACTGGTGCTCTAACCACTGAGCAACAGCGGCCAGAGCTCCCCTGGCTTTTTGTGCTTTCCATAGCCACGAAGAACTTACTCGGTTCAGAAATGCTGAGAGAAAACACTTGCAGCCTTGTTGAGCTCCTTCAGTCCTGGCCCGAGGCCTGTGCGTCTGGATTTAGTCCACAGCTCAGACCCACAGCCCGCACAGCCCCGCTGTGACCCTTGCCTTTCTGCAGGTAGGCGCTTGGGCGCACGTGTGGTCCCTTTTGTCAGAATAGGCTGCTGGCAGTCTCACCGGCCCCGGATCTGACTCAGCTGTGCTGGCATCCACTCTGGAATATTCCCCAAGTCTGCTCTCCTCATGATGCTGCTGTAGGAAGGCCTGTCGTCCATCAGCGTAGTGGACAGTTATTCAGTGTGATCTGAGAGCCAGGATCTCAGCGGTCGCCCACTGTCAAGGGAGCGGCAGGGGGAGCAGCAGGACTGAGTTTCATCCAGAAAGTCAGGGCAGGCCCAGGAGTTGGAAGAGGGTGTGCGAGGGTGGAGAATTCGTCGCTGCTCACTCTGGGTATAGAGATCTCTTGGGATAAGGGTAGCTTTTTCTCCAGGAAAAGAAAAGAACCCTGGAAAAACATGTATTTTTCTGTTTTTTCTATTGTTACAGCCACATAAAGGCAAAAGCAGAAAATAATAAGTGGACCACAATATATGAATATGTGTTGTATGAATATAGTTTCCTGTGAAGGTGCAATATCTTGACTAGAAAACACTATAGACTTTGTGTTAGGGTGTTAAAGATTTTTCTCCAGGCCAAACCCGGAGAAATAAGATTTTGGGTGGCAGCCCTGCCCTAGAGACTCATAATGCCCTACTTTCTGCTAAGAGATGTTTGGGGATCTCTCTCCCAGCTGCATGGGACTTCTCAACACATTTCGGGGGGGGGGGGGGCTTATAGACCAAAAAAAACAAAGATTGCATTTCTTATGTAAATGTGCCTCGGGGTATCAAGTGTCATCTTAAGATTTGAAGTTATTTTTAACATTTTGCTAAGCAGAACTTGAATTTTGTTTTCCTTAATGGTGATTACCTATGTATTAGTAATGTGTATTTGGAGTAAATTATATTTCCAGAATCTGTATTGGGAAGTAAAGTTGCACAGCAGTGTAAATTTTTGACAGTAAAAGTTACTAATGCGTACACTTATCAGAATGTAACTTACTGCCCCTTGTCCTAATGAGCTAATTGCAAGATGATTTTATGAAGGACAACTCGAGTAGTACCTTATTACTCTTAACATTTCATCCTGCATTTACGCGGGGTGGTCATTTAACACTGGTGTGATAAAATGCTCACACCTGGAGTGGGGAATAGGCATTTTCATTCAGATTAAGTCTATTTTATAAAGAACTTGGTCCAAATGTGCAGATTCTCTAATGAGTAATGTTTGCATGGGATCTTCCCAGGACTAGCGACTCTCGTACCCGATTTCAAAGTTTACTTGTGATGTCGAATGTCTTTCACACTAACTGAAGTGTTTGTGTATTTGCTCTTCTGTCCTGTTTTTGCTGTTTCTCTGCTTTAGAGATTCAGAATATTCAGAGAGCTTCTTTCTATGACAGTGTTTCTGGTCTTCATGAGCCACCAGGTGAATGTATAAAGCCTGTAGGTCTTCCAAAACAGAAGGGTCCTAAGCCCACAGGAAGAACTTGCGGGGGGCTGGCCGGGCGGCCGGGCGGGCAGGGTAGAGGGATGCGGCTGGTTTCTGTTTTTGTTTCGCTCATAGACCTGCATGAACCTTTCATTTCATGCTCAGTTTTATTCTACTTCAAGGCAACTGTTTGAGTGCATAAACAATTCAATTGCTACTGCCTACACATTGCTTCTTATTTTACGCATAGCACTTGCAGCACTGCATATAAAAGGTATGTCACTACCTTTTCCAGTAGTGCCGTTTTGATACACAGTCCTCCAAGGGAATGGTTAGGAATTGATCTACTAGTAATGTCTTCTTTGTCTTTGAGTTACCGTTAAGTTTTCAACTCTAAGAAATTCCAAAGAGGAGTTTTTTCTGTAAGTCATTAGCATTTATGAACAAATGAGTGCATATTTATCTCACAGGTCTCATCGTTATACCTCTTATTTGAGATTTATGTGCATAGCTAGCTGGTTGGCTTCTTTTGAACTGGAGATAGTGAAACTGTCCACCAGGCTTGATATTTGCAAGGCGAGACTAAGACAGAGTGCATTGGTGGTAGAATTTGTACCTTGAACTTGAAATTGAGCTCCAGATGGGCCTTGTGGTCTGAATCCTTAGCCCTGTTTTAAAATACAGCCTAACCATGCTAGAGGTCCCCCCAAAGAACAATATAAAATGAATATTACCCAGCCTTCCAGTTATTTAGTGATGTTATCATGTAATGAAATTAAAAAATACAGTCAAATTCATCTTATAAAATTTCCTTTATACTTTTTAGAACATGATAATGCTGAGATCTATACCCAAAAGGTTTTTAGAAACTATGTTGAAGGAATGTGCCCATTTTTATCCAAGTCCAGATTCCTGCCATCAATTCTAGTTGATGAAAAAAGTAGATTGCAATCTTCGGGGTGGGGGGGGGGGGGGCGGTCATGCCAAAGATGGTTCCATGAGTTGGAATGGATATTCCACAGAACTGCAGAGGAAGAAGTCCTCCGTCAGCCTGGGCCTTGGGGGGTCCTGACCAAGTTGAGGACGTGGGGGAGGAAGAGAGAGCCAGGAGGTAGTTGTCAGCCGTGGCCTGCCTGAGCCTTGTGCTTTGTTAAAAGGTTAGCGCCTGATCTTCTGGACTTCCTCCCAAGCTGGCGTGCCCTCTCTAAATCCGTGTCTTTTCATCTTCGGGATTTGTAATATTTAAAGAGAATTCCAGGTGTGAGCTCTTTGGGAGCCGGGACAGTGCCCGTTTGTGGTCACTGTCGTTTCCTCAGCACTTGGCACAAAGGTGGGCCCATCAGTAAGTCCCTGAGGGAGGGGCCGGTGGGTGCGTGGGGATTCCACGCCCACTTTGATGCGCAGCAGCTTTGCCCGCTGGGCCTCTCCTCCCCGACAGTGCACATGTTCCTCCTTGTGGACCAGGTGTCCTCTGTGCCCACAGCACAGGGATAGAGCCGCTTCGCTGGCATCATTCTGGCGGGGAGTAAGCCCACTCACCTCCCCACATGCTCCCCTTGGCACATTCTCACCTGAAATGTGCGGTTTCTCTCACGCGAGGTGTCCTTTGTTGAGTTACACAGCTGAACCAAGTATCCGGGGGTCTCCGTCCCTGCCTCTCCTTAGAGGGCCTCCTTCCCCCACAGCTACGCGTGGTCTTGAAGTTGTGTATCGTGTTTCTACAGCAAAGCGTTTTTCTCCTCAACCTGTGTTTATGGATTCGAACCCCCGATAGCAAGTTTGAAATGAAAATGTGAGGCTTTAGCATTTCCCATGATTTCTTGGAAGACAGTGATGATGGGGTTCCTAGGGATCCAAGTTGCGATGGCCTCTGACATGCTACCATGCAGTGAGCATCTCTCTAAGACACCACAAAGAACGTTCATGCTGTTAGGAAAACGGCATTATGGGGGACTGAAGACTTTTGAGGATGAAGATGAGAGCCTGGGATAAAGAGGGGTTTCCAGACGCATCGGGGACCAGTGCAGAAGAGAGAGGAGCAGAATCCCTAGAGACAAGATGAGGAGGCCATACAAGTTTGTGCTACCAAGCAAAGGACTGCTTTCTTCCAAATATAAGATGTTTTGGAAGTCTGGACCTCTGAGATAGCTAGTCATGGAAGATGCAAGCACAGTGAACCAGCAGAGAGGGATGGCGACCTGAGAGCTGTGGGCAGGGTTCTCAGATTCACAGGGTCTGCAACAGGGCCTCTGAGTTTAGTTCTGAGCCTGGCTGTGCTGGAGGGACAGCGTGAGCTCCCCCGCGGGTCGTACCTGCAGCCTCCAGAGTAGGACCAGCTCAGTTTCTCTGATCACTCACTGGTGCTGGGTGGCAGCTGACATCTGAAAGGTGCCACCAGAGAAAATGTGAGAAGTACATGAAGCAAATGTTAATTATTGATAGAGAAGTCCCTCGCTCCCTTCGGTCCTTCATAGAAGCGGGACTTGCAATACAGTAGCAGCAGTGAGACAGAACCACCAAGGAGGGGCTGGTCACTGCTCTTGGAGGGCTTCCTCAGTTTCACACACCCTTTGGGGTCTTCCTTCGTCTTCTGATGCCCACAGAGTTCTTACCTGCCTCCTTGTCATTTGGGGGAAAGGCTTTACTTTAGCCGTGCTTCATACTAAGAAATAATGAAGTTCTGACTTCCAAAACTTTGAACCAGTCTTCCCTTTTTTTAAAATATATTTTTATTGATTTCAGAGAGGAAGGGAAAGGGAGAGGGAGAACATCAATGATGAGAGAGAATCATTGATCAGCTGCCTCCTGCATGCCCCTACTAGGGATCGAGCCAGCAACCCAGGCACGTACCCTGACTGGGAATCGAACCGTGACCTCCTGGTTCATATGTCGATGATCAACCACTGAGCCACGCCGGGCAAACCAGGAAGTTCTACTTAGATTCAGGTAGCATGACTGCTAAAATGATAATTGTGTCATTTCCTTGTAGATTATTATGTCAGTTGGTCATAAATCTATTTTTAGTGCCATTTTAGGAGCTGTGGTTCAGTGCTTTCACATGGTTTAGTGCTTATTTCAGTTGTCATCCCTTCAGTAGACGAAGGTTTCATTGTTGCAGTGTGGTCTCCTCCTCCATGTTTTTCCTGGAGTCTCAATAGGAGGTGGGAGCTCCAGGAGAAACAGCCCTGGGGACTGCAGCTGGAGTTCCTGAGGTCAAATGGGGACAGTGACACTTAGTTCTCAGGGCTCTTGTATCAGACGAGGCAACCTGAGCCTGCGCCTGGCACACGGGAAGTGCCCAAATGCCTGGCGTCTGGCACTGCACTTGCCGCTGCCTCCGCAGCTGCTGCAGTGGCTGGTGCACCCTAGTGCTGGTGCAGTTGGAATGGTGCAAAACAGAAATCGATTAGCGTCTACCTCCTTGGCTAGTACTTAATGCAAGTCCACTTTTACTCATGGTGCCCCGAGGCCAAGCTGGTCAGCAGCCCTGCTCTGCTGCCCAGTGCGATGCGTTAAGCACACGGGCCCTGCCCAGGGGAGACACAGAGAAGTGCGGTAGGAACTCTGCAGGGTGAATGGGCTTCCTGTTTGCCCAGCACCGTGGTCGGCAAACTGCGGCTCGCGAGCCGCACGCGACTCTTTGGCTCCTTGAGTGTGGCTCTTCCTAAGCCTTAGGAGGACCCTAATTAAGTTAAAAACAATGTACCTACCTATATAGTTTAAGTTTAAAAAACTTGGCTCTCAAAAGAAATTTCAATCGTACTGTTGGTATTTGGCTCTGTTGACCAATGAGTTTGCCGACCACTGGCCCAGCAGCTTCGGCTTCTGCGGGGGTGGGAAGTACAGAGGAGGCAGGTAGAGGAGGCAAATTCAAGTTCCGCTTGCACTGGTGCTGGGAGAAGGAGCAGTATTGTCATCCTCTGGACTCCCTGCAGTTTTCCTAAAAATTCCCAAATTCTGTAAAATAACTTATGTAGCCACTGTAAATTTGTTATTACTGGGGATATAACAAGTGGAGGTATATTATGAAGGTATCCTAACTGATGTTAGGGATATTATGAAGGTATACTAACTGATGTTAGGGATATTATGAAGGTATACTAACTGATGTTAGGGTCGTTGCTGAGAAGTCATAGCAGTTACATATCTGTGTCTGAATTTGTTTTTAACTGTTAGTCTCATTTCAGTGTACATCAGTGTGGAATTGTCTCAGTTTGTTTAAATGAGCATTGAGAACATGCGCATGCCTAGCCCGAGGCATGTAACAGTGCCAGGTGCCCGAGGCCTTTTGCGGGAGTATCTGATAGGGTTCTAATTTATTACCATCTGGCTATTAAATTAACATTAAAATAAGTTTCTCCCCTTACTGTGGTTTTTAGCCATATTAACTGCAGTGGGTTTCTAAAGTGCTGGCCTAAATAATTAAAACCAAATGTAGCGACACAGTGTTTGGCCCATGCACAGACTGGAAGAACGTGAAAATCTCACGAGCCTCTCGTCTCCTGAGGTTGTCCCCTAGAAGAAGGGCCGGTTAAGCGTCTGGCACTGGACAGTGTCATAATTTTATCATTAAAAAATTATTCAGGCAGTTTTATGAGATAGATGATTACAAATTGCATTTTTCTTCTCTTAAATAATAAATATGCCCTTACAGATGGCAGCTCTGTGGAGCTCATCTCACTTCTCACTGTCCAAGTAAGCTTTTAGAATAATAAATTGTCTGTGAAAATACTTTGAAATCTTTTCAGGCTACTGGCAGCCAGCTGGTGAGTTACAATGCCCACGCGCAGCCTGGCCAGGCTCTGCTGGCACCTCGGGGAGGAGAGTTTGTAGCAAGAGGATCAACAGAGCCCAGAAACCACGGGCTCTGCACGTGGAGGTTTTGTTTTAGTGGCTGTGAAGGTCTTAGAAGGAGCAGAGATGCTCATTTCAAAGAGCTGCTAGAATCTTGTCTTCCTCATTTTCCGCCTTTCTCTGATTCTTGCTCTCACCATTTTCAACAAGAAAATGTCTTTGTAAAATAGAGTTTTTTATAGGTCTTGATCTTTTAGTGAAATTGTGTTTTATTAGTGTGGCCCAAGTCATTTAATGCAGTTCCCAAAGTCTCTCTTACAAGATAAATTTGTTCATTGGTGGAAGCTAACCCTGATTTTAAATTTTTGAATTAAGGGAAAAAAAGAACTGAAAGTCCGAAGCATGCTGAATGTTTAGCTTTGGATTACCTTTATTAAAAATAAATTTGAGCCCTAGCCGGTTTGTTCAGTGGATAGAGCGTCAGCCTGCGGACTGAAGGGTCCCAGGTTCAGTTCTGGTCAAGAGCATATGCCCGGGTTGCGGGCTCAATCCCCAGTGGGGGGTGTGCAGGAGGCAGCCAAGCAATGATTCTTTCTCTTCATTGATGTTTCTGTCTCTCTCCCTCTCTCCCTGTCTCTCTGAAATCAATAAAAATATATTTAAAAAAATAAATGAATAAAGTAAATTTGAAAACTAGTTCATTTTGAGTGTTTTGGGGTTGTTAGTGTCTAAGCGACTCCTGCTGGGGACGGCACTGTGACCGCTGTCACGCGTATAAAGAGCAGCTCGGAGAACTGGGGGCCAGTGTGTGGAGTTCCCCGTACAGTGAACACCGCGCCTCCTCTTTCCTTGTTTGAGGTGTTGTCTAAGCCGGTCATCAGAGGGGTGCAGCGACAGCAGGAAAGGGCTCCCCGGGCCCTGCATATGTTAGACGCTGGACAGACATCCCTGGGGAAGCCCAGCCCACGAGGAGATACACAGAGTAGAGGGAGGTGCCCCAAGAATCTGGCCGTGGTGAGTTGAAGCCTGGAGGAGGGAGGAGCCTATTTAGTCTGGAGGCAGGTAGAATCCGGAGCCTGGGAAGCACCAGGTGAGGAACTGCCAGGCTGCAAGCAGGGGTCTGCAGTCCCGGCAGAGAGAGCAGGATGGAGACTCGAGAGCCTGCATCTCAGAAAATGCCCCCGGTCTGCACAGCTGGAGCTTCGGTATGTGTGGGAAATACCAGGAAGGCTCCTTCATTGAGCACCTGAGTGTTTCACAGGCGCCTGTAGGGCAGGTCACACCACAGGGGACGCTGAGGCTGGAGGAGTTGGGGGGCTGGGCTCCAGATCACGCTCAGGGTGGGCAGTGCTTCTGCCTCTTGGAGCGGAGTTCCCATCACTGTTACGCGACTCCTTGGACCATATCCTATAAGCGGTAGGAGAAAGTGGATCTTAAGTGGAGGGAAAGATAACTCATTTAGCTTTATCTTTCAGAACTACTTGTGAGTCATTACACACGGACAGAGGCATAGCAAGAACCTGTGTGGCAGGGGGAGAGGACACAGGGAGACTGGGGCCGAGGAAGGAACCAGGTATGAGGTTGCAGAATCCAGGTGAGGGGTTAGAGCCCCCACGAGGGCAGCGGAGAGGAGGGATGGATGGAGGATGTTTGAAAGTTTGGTGAGCAGCTGATGTGAGAGGAATGGAGTCTGACCCCTGGTTTCTGGTTTGAGTAAGTTGGTCACGTCTGTAGGAAACACAGAAGGGACAGGGTAGCAGCGAGGACAGAGAATGTGCTCGCGTTTAGGATATTGATCTCTGCCCCTCCTATCGCCCATTCTCCTCACCCAGCTCTTCCTCTCCAGCGCCGTGGGGCTTGCTCCCCTGCCCTCACCTCTTCTCACCCCCCTCAGATGGTCCATCCAGTCTCCTGACTGTAAACACTAAGCCAGCAATCCCAGATTTACCTCGCGGTCCAGACCTCTCTTCGCAGCAGCCTGCTTCTCATCCACTCAGCTTCTCATCTCCACCTTAATGTCCCACAGGCACCCCAACCTACACAGTTTGGACCCCATTTTCCTACCCACAAAGCCCACCTCTCCCCCATCTTCCCGATGGCACCACAAGCCACTCAGTTCTCAAGCCAAACTCCTAGGAGTTATTCCTGACGTGCCCCTTTCCCTTATTTTCTGTCAAGTTAATCATTAAAGCAAGTCAAGTCTCCCACCAAAATAGGTCCTGAATTTTCCTCCTCTGTCCCTCTCCTCTAAGTCTCACAAGTTCAAGCTGCTGTCATCTTTCTTAGAACCTGGACCCTACAGTGGCCCCCTGTCTGGTCTCCCGGGCCTCCTCCCCACCATCCACACACAGTGGCCAAGGGAAGGTCCCTCGTGCTGCTTCACTGGCACTGGCCTCTCGCACTTCTTCCTGCCCCTGGCCCTTAGCTCATGCTGTTCCCCTCTCTAGAATATTCTCTCCTCTGGCTCGTTCTTTCCCACTTGGCAGTAAGTGTAGTTTCTCCAGAGAGATCTCTAACCACCCATCTCTCTCACAGCGTCTTGTCCTTTTTGTCAGTGCATTTCTCACTTTGTAGTTGTAAATGTTTCTTTATTCACTAACATCTGTGCATCGAGCCTGTTATGCCAGACATCATGCTAGGGGCAAGGGTGCAACGTTGAGTAAAAGCACACATGACAGGCGCTTAGCGAGAATGTGGAAGGCAGAGGGGCCTCTGTGACTTCTGGTTGGAGAGGAGAATATAGGTGTTTGGCGACTGATGCTGGGAGTCGGGTATAGGTCATTAAAGTCACAAATGAGATCACCCGGGATGAGGCTATGGCTTGGGAAAAGCAGGTCAGACAGTGTGTGCCTGGACTTGCATCCGGCCTTATCCTAGAAAGGCTTTCAGGGGTGTTGAGTTTGGACGCCTTGTGAGTGCCCCGGTGTACAGGAAAGGCAGAGAAGTCATCGGGGAGACTGGAGTAGCTAGAGAGGTCGATAGAAGTCAAGGAGAAGGTGGGGTTCATGAAAGGAGCCAGGAGTGACGAGAGGCTTTAGGATGCCGCTCTGTGGTCAACAGGAAAATACTAGTCTATCAGGATCAAGTAAAATAGATGTTGGACAGCCTGGTCTTAACACTTGACCGGTGGCTGCCTGAGTGTCAGGTGGAGGAAGGAGGGCAGGCTAGCAGCCAGGGCGCTGGGCAGCGGGAAATGAGTGGAGAGGATGCAGAGGCCCACGGATGAACTACTCTGGAAAGAAGCTTGGCTCTGAGGAGACAGAGAGGTGGGCAGGCGCAGGTTAGAGGAAGCTCATTGCTTCGTGGCACACGCAGGGGTGGGGTTTGGTGGGGTTTTTGCCAGAGCGAGTAAGAGGGACAGGTTGAAGGCCAGGGGAGAAAGGTGGTCTCCGAGGTGGATGGTAGGCAGAGTCCTGAGCACAGACAGGTAGCTTAGACCTGAACCCCTGAGTCTGGTGGCTACGCTAGGAGAAATGGTATGTGCAGGCTGGGCCTGGGAATCGATCCGACTCCAGCCCCCTTCTCCCCACTTCCATGTAAGACATGTGTGACTTGAAAAGTTGCCTTACCTCCTGGGTTATGGTTTTCTCTTCTGCACAAAGCTCATTGAGATCTTGAGGTCCCCACATACCTTCTATTCTGGGGAACGGATGAAAGAAATGCAGGTGGCTGTTAAGATTGACAAGGGCATTAACAGGGCAATTAAATGGATATTTTGATTAAAATATTTCAGTAGTGTGTTTCATTCATGTAACAGTTTTTTCAAATGAGAGCGTATTGTGCACCAAGTGTGGATGGTGCCCTGTGTTGGACTTCTGTTTAGAATCCCATCATTAGAGGTGTTAGGTCTGTGTGGACAATGTGAACCCTCAGCCGAAGGATCTGAGAAGTGTAACCATCATCAAGCGTAGCTTAGGCGCTGATTCTTTTTAGGAGGCTCCTTCCAAATTTGTGTTCTTGCCCTTTAATTAAAGTTTATTCACGCTTTGAGGAGAGAGCTGAAGTTTACTCATTCCCACAAATCTGAACTAATGCAATCTCTCCTTGCAACTTGAATGACTTACTAAAATCCTAATGACTGATGAGAGATGGCTCTGGTCCCTAGTTCCTGAGCCATATTCATGAAGTGGATTTGCTTTGTACAGTCTTATATTTTTATGTATATCTTTATAAGCCTTTCCTGTTTTGAGACTTGTCATAATATCCATTTGTGTATCAATAATGCCAGCCAATGGTCTCTCATATACCAAGTAATTGTGTATGTAACGGGCAAGTGTCATCAGGCAGAGTCCCTGAAAGTAGCGCAGCGGAAGGCATCTGCTGGTATGTGGTCTGAAGCTGTCAGAGCTACACTACCCGCCCTTGAAGTGTGTGGCTGTTAGTCCCACGGCTTGTGCAGTGTCTCCGTATGCTGACTGCCCCCCTAGATGGCATCTCTCCTCATCTGTCCACAAGCTTGTGCTGCTGCACTCACTGTGTCTTGTCTTCCCTGCTGGAGAGTGGGTTTGACTCGTTGTCCTCTTCCTCTTTATGTTCACCAGTGGATCGTATTGTGGGCCTGGATCAAGTCACTGGTATGACGGAGACAGCTTTTGGCTCTGCCTATAAAACCAAGAAGGGCATGTTTCGAACCGTCGGCCAGCTCTACAAAGAGTCCCTCACCAAGCTGATGGCGACTCTCCGCAACACCAACCCCAACTTCGTTCGCTGCATCATTCCAAACCACGAGAAGCGGGTGCGTGTCCAGCACGTGCTGGGATCGGACACTGAACGAGGTCGGGGTAGAGCGGTTCAAAGGTAACACTCTCCTTTCTGGCCAGGCTGGGAAACTGGACCCGCACCTCGTGCTGGACCAGCTGCGCTGCAACGGTGTGCTGGAAGGCATCCGCATCTGCCGCCAGGGCTTCCCCAACCGGATCGTGTTCCAGGAGTTCCGGCAGAGGTATGGGCCGCGCGCTCACCTTTTCCACCTGCCTCCCAGCACGAGGTTGGGAGGCATTCTCTTCCTGTTCCCTGGAGAGTCCGATTTCTTCACATGTGGGAAAGGCTAATCCTTATTACCTTCGCTTTTGGTCAAGACTGTTGAGGGCCTGCTTCATGGGGAGGTCGTGCCGTGACTGCTGTGGTGCTTCAAAAACTGCTGTCTGCAGGGTCAGCTGAGGCTTACAGTTGCTCATTTAAACAGTTCCATTTGGGGCTTGAACTTTTTTGGGGGGGGTGTTTTTTGTTTGTTTTTGTTAATTCTCACCTAACAGTATTTTCCCATTGATTTTTAGAGAGAGTGAAAGGAAGGAAAGGAGGGAGGGACGGAAACATCAATGTGAGTGAGACACATCGATTGGTTGCCTCCCATACTCACCCCCACCAGGGCTGCGGATCAAACCTGCAACCCACATATGTGCCCTTGACCTGGAATTAAAGCCGAGACATTTCAGTGCTCAGGCTATGCTCTAATCATTGAGCACCACCTACCAATGCTAAACATAATTATATTTTTTAATATATATTTTTTATTGATTTCAGAAAGGAAGGGAGAGGGAGAGAGAGATAGAAACATCAATGATGAGAATCATCAATCAGCTGCCTCCTGCACACCCCCTACTGGAGATGGAGCTCACAACCTGGGCATGTGCCCTTGACTGGAATCAAACCCAGGACCCTTCAGTCCACAGGCTAACACTCTATCCACTGATCCAAACCAGCTAGGGCCATAATTATTTTTTTAAGCTGATATTTTAAAATACAGTCATGCCCCCATAACAATGTTTTGGTTAAAGACAGGCCACACCCTAGTCAGTTTGGCTCAGTGGATACAGCATTGGCCTGCAGAGCAAAGGGTCCCAGGTTCGATTCTGATCAAGGGCACTTACCGTGGTTGTAGGCTCCTCCCCGGCCCGGGCCCTGGTTGGGTCACATGCCAGAGGCATCCAATCAATATGTTTCTCCTCTTCCACTCTCTCTAAAAAATCAATGGAAAAATATCCTCAGGTGAGGATTAACAATATATAAATAAATAAATAGATAGATAAATAAATAAAGACAGGCCACATGTATGATGGTGGTCTCATAGATTATAATGGAGCTGAAAAATTCCTGTCACCTGGTGACCTCACAGCCATTGTAAGGTCACAGCACAATGCATTCCTCGTGTTTGTGGTGCTTCTGGTATAAACAGACCTGGTGAGTTGCCATTCATATAAAAGTACAGCACATACAATTATGTACAGTATATAACAGTGGTTGCCAACCGGTGGTCCAGGGACCACTGGTGGTCGGTGAGGTCCAAAAGGTTGGCTACCACTGGTATATAACACTTGATAATGTAATAAATGACTACAGATTTATGTATTTACTATACTACATTGTTTATCATTATTTTAGAGGGTACTCCTTCTATTTGTTAAAAATGTTGTTGTAAAACAGTGTGCCATGTTTTATTGGCAGCAGCCTCACTATCTCATGTTTCCCGCATGTCTGATTACATCATCTTCTCTGTGCTTCATTTGACTCATGTTTTGTACAGTAACATGAACAGGCTTATAGCCTAAGAACAACAGGCTATACCATACAGCCTAGGTGTGCAGTGGGCTATACCATCTAGGTTTGTGTAAAAATAACAGAAATGGATGCAGTAGAAATGGATGAAAACTTATGATGGGAAATTGGTTTTTGTTTGCTTTTTTCTCCTGGAAATTGGATTTTCAATTATGGCAGCCTTTGTTGTTCCATAATATAAACAAGCCTTCCATCATGGGATGGCCCTTTCTCCCACTGTTCCAGAGGAAATCCCGTTGAGCAATTATTCCAGCCCTTATGGGTTTGGGGGAACCTGTATTGTGGCCTCGTTGTACGATAAACAGTCGGGTAGACTCTCCCTTTTTATGGGTAGGAGAAAAAGGAACATAATTGACATCCAGAGGACAAAGTGATGGTGTAGCCAGGATTCATCTTTAATATAGCCAACTACCTATTTGCTCCACTTTATTTTTATTGAGGTGTAACTACATAAAACGCACAAATCTTTTTTTCCAATTACACTTTACATTCAGTATTATTTTGTATTAGTTTTAGGTGTATAGCATAGTGGTTAGATAATCATATGCTCTACCAAGTGGTCCCCTGATATATCCAGTACCCACCTGGCACCATACATCTACTAGTCTACACTAATAAAAGACAAAGATGCTAATTGACGGTACCTTTGCTATGCCCCCAAGCCACGCCCACCAGCCAATCAGAGCAACTATATGCAAATTAACCCAACCAAGATGGCGGCTGGCAGCCACGGAGCAGGAGCAAGCAGGAGGCTTGGTTGCCTGGGCGATGGAGGAAGCCAAGCTTCCCACCTGCCCTGAGCTGGCTGTGTGCTCTGCTCAAGGCAACAAAGTTTCAATTATAGAAGATAAATAAATCCCAGATACCTGCTTCCAGCCAGCCTCCACTGGGAGCTTGGGTGGCTGGGGGCCATGACCAGCCTGAAAACAGGCATTCAGCCCCTCACCCAGGATGGCCACACCCTCATGGGGTGAGGGTCCCCGCTGGAGGGCTTAGCCAGCCTGAAAACGGTCCTCAGCCCCTCACCCAGACTGGCCAGGCACCCCCAGCAGGACCCCCCACCCTGAAGGGGCTGTGGCCAGCCTGCAAACAGCTATACTATACTACCAGAGATTGCATCGAGCCTATCAAGCAGGCGCAGCAGGGCCTGGATGAGCAGGCTGGCAGTCTTACAGTGGTTCTCAGCCTGTGGGTCGCGACCCCTTTGGGGGTCAAACAACCCTTTCACAGGGGTCGCCTAAAACCATCGGAAAACACATATATAATTACATATTGTTTTTGTGATTCATCACTATGCTTTAATTATGTTCAATTTGTAACAATGAAATTGGGGTCACCACAACATGAGGAACTGTATTAAAGGGCCGCAGCATTAGAAAGGTTGAGAACCACTGCTCTAGTAGTTACTATAAAGTGCACAGTCTTCAGCATGCAGCTTAGTGAATATATGTACACCCAAACCACTGCCATTTTGAATGTCACCCTGCTGCTTTCTCTTCTCAGTGGAGGCCTCTGGGCATTGTTGTCACGGCCTTTTCTGTGATCCAATAGATGTCCACAAATCGGGCACAGCGAGCCGATTCTCCTGCATCTTGGGCATGTGAACATTGGGGGGAAATAAAGAGCAAAAGGTTTTTAAAGCACCATGCTTTTATTCTCTGCCACAATTTTTATGCCCCGTCTTTGACATGGGAGAATTGGCCTTATGTTCATTTGTTTATTTTAAGAAATAGAAAATCTGATTATCACTTGGTTACTTCTTTACACTTAATTTGACATGATTACCCATCATATTGCCTCATAGAGAAAGCAGAACTCACAGTAGGTAAACATTCACAAATTTTTACCAAAACCTTTTGGCTGCGTTTCTTACAGATATGAGATCCTCACTCCAAATGCTATTCCTAAAGGCTTTATGGATGGCAAACAGGCTTGTGAACGAATGGTAAGCTTTTCTTGATTTTCCTGCTTTGTGGACTATTGATATAATCTTTTCCTACAGCAAAAAATAAATGAACTCTTTCGCTTTTAGATCCGGGCTTTAGAATTAGACCCAAACTTGTACAGAATTGGACAGAGCAAGATATTTTTCCGAGCTGGAGTTTTGGCACATTTAGAGGAAGAACGGGATTTAAAAATTACCGATATCATTATCTTCTTCCAGGCCGTTTGCAGAGGTTACCTAGCGAGAAAGTAAGTGGGCAATCATAAAGGGGGTGGGAGGTGTCTCTTCTGTGACAGATCAAAAGAAGGACATAGTTAATAGACAGGACTACAACCGCCAGCCAGGGAACGGGAGGGACCCTGTCGCACTGCTGGCATTGCCTCAGACCCGCGGTGTGGGACGGGGTAAATGGCAGCGTGCTGTCAGGCAGCGTCTCTGAAGAAAGGGGAGGGTGTCCCTGATGGGTGCCTGAGGCTGGCTGGGCGGCTCATGAACTGACCTGGGCTCCAGCAGCAGCCGGTTCCCGTGGTGTCACTGAGGGCTTGATTGATACATGGACCTACTCTGTGTCTTAGCCAAATAAGAATGGTTGCCTTTAGGAAGTGGTCTCATGACAACCGCCGTTACGACGCACTTTTCTGTACGTGACGAGTTTTTCCTGCTGTCCTTCAGGGCCTTTGCCAAGAAGCAGCAGCAGCTCAGCGCCCTGAAGGTCCTGCAGCGGAACTGCGCCGCGTACCTGAAGCTGCGGCACTGGCAGTGGTGGCGCGTCTTCACGAAGGTGGGCTGCGGGCTCTCCACGGAGCAGCGATGGCCCGGGACCACCCTCCGGCAGGAGACGTGATGATAAACTGCTTAATTTTGTCACAGGTGAAGCCGCTCCTGCAGGTCACTCGCCAAGAGGAAGAACTTCAGGCCAAAGATGAAGAGCTGCTGAAGGTGAAGGAGAAGCAGACCAAGGTGGAAGGCGAGCTGGAGGAGATGGAGAGGAAGCACCAGCAGGTGTGTGCGCTGGCTTCTTACAGGGGCACACGTCCCAGCTGACGTGAGCGCCCCCACTGGCAGGAACTCGCACACGTTTCATTGTGGCCGCTGTGGCCGCTGTACCCGCATACCATCTTAGTTGATGCGTATCTGTCACTCCTTCCCAAAGCGTAGGCATTCGAGAACAGAGACGACACGTCCGTTATGCCATGCATTTGTCTTTATATGAACCAAAGTCAGCCTTACCTCTTGCATTTTGTCTTTGTTGTATTTGGACACGCAGATGAGCATGTCTGCTTATCAGACATGTATTTGCACCCGTTTTCAGTGAGACTCACAGTGTTACTACCATCCTGTGACTGCTCCTGGGGGAAATAGAAAAAGGTAAAAGGATGAGATGCTGCAAGGCCACCACCTTCCTCTCCGCAGCAACAGTGGTCTCCAGTCCATGTCCCTTCCCAGGCAGTGGTTCTTCGTGACAAATAGAGGCTCAGAACTGTTTATAGATGACAGGGATAGAACTGGAGTGTTCAAGGCCAAAAAGGTTAACAATAAAGGCCAAAAAGTCACTTGATACCACACAGCTTTCGCAGTCACCATGAACTTTATTACATTTGAGTGTTTTCCCTCTCCTGTCTTTCTCTCCCTTCATAAATTATCTTAATAGAAGAATGGGAGTTCTTAAAATAGCATGAGTTTAACATGCTACAACTTGAGACAGCAGAAACAACTAAAGTGTTTTCATCTGGCTTATTTTGCTACAGCCAAAAACATACTTGGAAGTTTTGCCAGTGGCGGTAATATATTTGTAACTTTCCATTTCTTTGGTGCATTGACCACTGAGATCTTGGTGACTGTATCTTGTGTGTGTGCTGAGGGCAAGTCCTAGTCCTGGGCGCTGTGTTGTGATTGCAGCTCTTAGAAGAGAAGAACATCCTTGCAGAGCAACTGCAGGCGGAGACTGAGCTCTTTGCTGAGGCAGAAGAGATGAGAGCCAGACTCGCTGCTAAGAAGCAGGAGCTGGAGGAGATTCTGCATGACTTGGAGTCGAGGGTGGAAGAAGAAGAAGAAAGAAACCAAATCCTCCAAAATGAAAAGAAAAAAATGCAAGCGCATATTCAGGTATCTGTGATCACTTTTATTTAGAATTCGATTTTGCGTTTTCCAAGTGAACCTGTTGAATGAATAGAAGCTATGGGTTTAGATTCTTAATGTGTATTTTTTTATTGTTGTTGATCCTCACCTAAAGATATTTTTTCCGTTGATTTTTAGAGAGAGTGGAAGGAAGGGGGAGAGACAGAGAGAAACACTGATGTGAGAGAGACGCATCGATTGGTTGCCTCCCGCACGTGCCCTGACCAGAGTATGTGTCCTTGACCAGAATCAAACCCAGTACCCTTCAGTCCACGGGCCAATGCTCTATCCACTGAGCCAAACAGGCTAGGACTCTTAATGTGTATTTAGGGCAAGAGGAGTCTAGATTATAAGTACCTACTCTTAAAAGATGACCATCATTCGGAGCACACAAGTAATAGATTTTCTTCAAACACAGATTTATTGTTTTGAAGAAGAATCTTTTTCATGTTCTGATGTGGCATCTTACAGTATGTAAAGTGACTCAAAATAGAACTCCCAAGGTCTGTAGCCTTTTGTAGGGAACATAATTTGTCCTTTGTGTTGTCATTAATAATTGTGCACTCACTCCATTCATTAGATAGGCATCTATGAGGTGGTTTGGCTCATAAGAAATGCTTAGCACTGACGTAGGAGGTGGCCAGGAACCAGAATAAAATACTCAGTCCTTGCTGGTGGCTACTTTCTTATAGATACAAACTGTACAGGAAGCACAGCTATCGCTGTGGGTGAATTCTCAGACAGATAATACAGACAGTAGTTGCTCTGCGTGTGACCTCGGACACACACCCCTCTCTTTCTCCTGCCTCCCTCCCTCGGCCTATCCAACATGCTCCAAGTGTCAGGGCATCTGTATCTGCCACCTTCACTTCAAACTAAGCTCCCTTTCCTCCATGTCTTCCCCTTAATATTTTCTTACCCCATAACTTATTACAAAACACAGATAATTCAGATGTTTGTCAAAACCACAAAGGATATATTATTTCCTTGGCAGATACCCCATATAGTAAGTCATTGGGACACTTTCCATTCTTCAAAGTACACAGCTTTCAGATAACCCATAATAAGTTAACAGAATATCACAAAAGCTGTAAAAAGTGAAAAACCTTTCATTATCAAGTCTAATCCTAGACTTTATTCAAAGAATCAATCAGTGGAAGCCATCTAGCTACCTAACATTGGGGGGGTTTAAACCAGGGCAATGCTATACTGTTCTAAATGTTAAGATGTTTATTTTCATGGGCACTTATAATATCTGGATAGAGATAGCTGCAAAATAGTATACACAATGGATCGAGTTTAAGGTATTTACATAACATAAATTTATATGTAGGATTTTATATGGGAATTTGCAGATCCAAATAACACCAACAGCAGTGTTTCCCTGGGGGCATTATCAGCAGTTTTGATTTTCTGTTCTCTGTTCATTTCAGTAATATGTTTTACTCATGGGGGAAGGACCCCGAATTCCCCAACCTACTTTTTAATATAAACTCTACATTTTAACAACTTCCAATAAAATACTTGCATTTCTCTATTTAGAAAACAAATATGTCCTTGTAGAAATAGTGTGTTTTTATTTTGGTTTGGTTTTTCAAGGCTTTTTATCTTTGCGTTCTTTACAGACTCTCTGATATTTCTAGGGTTTTGCACTGTTACCTTATTCTCTCCCTTTGCGACATGTAAACTCATTCAAACACATTCTAAAAACATTTACGGTAATATTGTTATTAAGTATCCCTGTTTTTCCTCATGGAATACCAGAGGTTCGTGCTGTTAATTGCCTGGGCCGTGGGAGGTTCCAACCTTGTTGCCCCTTACTTTTTTCTTTCTTCTCTGAGGTTTGGTCCCAGTGTGCGAACCTTATTTGGATTTTGATTCAAATAAACTAATATATGTAAGTGGCCTTTTAGTGATACCTACCGCCTGGTTTCCCAAATGAAATGAGTTTTGGATTTGCTTCAAAATAATGCTAAGGGAGAAGGTGGAGGCAGAGAGGAAGTGAGGTTGGCCATGAGCTGATGCTTGTTACGGCTGGGCTGCTGCATCTGTGTGGGGCTCATTGTGCTGGCCTGTGTCCTTCATATCTGTGTCTGAGGTTTACACAATAAAAAGTTAGTCTTTTGCAAGGGTTTCATTTCAGACTCAACCATGAGTAAATTATTTAGCCAAAGTTATCCTTGACACTTTCTTAAATTGATCGTACATTGCTTTGTATGTACAACCTTGTGCAATCAGGTATATGTTATTGTGTACAGTAATGTCAGCATATGAAATAAAGAGGAGCCTGTTATGATAAAAGTATGTGCAAACACCAGAAGCCCACCCAGTTTGGTGACGTGCTTCTGTGGTGAAAGGCATGCTTGAACGGAGACAGCCCACTGCCAGGCCCTCTCCTCTTTCAATTGTTACGTTCTGTTCTCTCAGCTTGTGGCCAAACATATAGAGTAGAAACAGATAAGTATGTGTTTGATGTAGTTCTATATTATTCATATTTCCCTGTGTCACTAATTCAGAAATATGAATTTTAATTACTATATGTTATCCCATTTTATAAATAAAATGCCAACTTTTAATTACCAAGACTTTCATGTAGTGTGTTCATCGTTCCTCAATATTACACATATTTAACTCTGGCTGGTGTGACTCAGTTGGTTGGAGCATCACCCCATACACCAAAAGTGGCGAGTTCAATTCCTGGTCTGGGTGCATATGGGAGGCAACCGATCAATGTTTTTCGGTCAATGTTTATGTCCCCCTGTATCTCTCCCTTCCTCTCTCTCTAAAAATCAATTTTTAAAAAAATTTCACTTTTTTATATGAATCACATTTGTTACTATTTCCTGACATTGCTGGCTTAACAGAAATGCTTGTTTTCAAAGCTTGCTGCACTTTCTCGTGCTGGCTTCCAGAAGGATTGACCCAGTTTGTACGTTAACCTGTGGTTCATATGAATGTCTGTTTCACATAACTGCATTTCATATTTTTAAAAATATCCTTGCCAGCCCTAGCTGGTTTTCTCAGTGGTTAGAGCGTCAGCCCATGGACTGAAGGGTCGCAGGTTCAATTCCAGTCAAGGTCATGTACCTCTGTTGCAGGCTCATTCCCCAGCCCCAATTGGGGTGCGCGCGGGACACAACCAATCGATGTGTCTCTCTCATAGATGCTTCTCTCTGTCTCTACCCCACCCTTCCACTCTCTAAAAATCAATGGAAAAATATCCTTGGTTGAGGATTAACAAGTAGATATATATCTACACTAATAAAAGAGAAAAATGGTAATTGGCGTACGACGCTACCCTTTTCATTGGCTAATCAGGGCTATATGCAAATTAACTGCCAACTAAGATTGGCAGTTAACTGCCAACAAGATGGCGGTTAACTGCCAACAAGATGGCAGTTAATTTGCATATGTAGGCACAATGCAGGGAGGCGAAAGGGAAAGCAGGAAGAAGCCCCCTGCCACTGACAGTGATTGGAAACCCAGGGGGGAGCTAAGAGCTGGGGGGCAGGGCAAAGGCGGCCCTGGGGCCGCCTTTGCCCTGCCCCCCAGCCATGATCGGAGAATCAGGTGCCTTTTCCGCCCTGGCCAGTGATAGCAGGAAGTAGGGGTGGAGCCAGCGATGGGAGCTGGGCACGGTCGAAGCTGGCAGTCCCAGGAGCTAGGGGTCCCTTGCCTGGGCCTAAAGCGGAGCCCACGATCGCGGGGCCGCTGCAGCTGCAGGTCCCCGCTGCCCGGGCCGGACGCCTAGGCCAGAGGCATCAGGCCTGGGCAAGGGGCAGAGCCAGCAATCGGAGGGGTCTGGGGGTCCCCTGCCCAGGCCTGATGCCTGGGCCAGAGGCATCAGGCCTGAGCTGGGGGCAGAACCAGTGATGGGGGGAAATGAGGGTCCCCTGCCCAGGCCTGACGCCTCTCTCAGAGGCGTCAGGCCTGGGCAAGGGGCCGATCCTGCGATTGGAGGGTGATGGGGGTCAACGCCTGAGGGCTCCCAGTATGTGAGAGGGGGCAGGCTGGGCTGAGGGACACTCCCCCACACACACACATACACACACACACACACACACACACACACACACAGTGCACGAATTTCGTGCACCGGGCCCCTAGTGTATACATATATGGCCTTGCCATCTGAGCATCACAAATTGGTGTTTGTTTGTTTGTGGGTTTTTGTTTTGTTTTTTCACGAATCGGCATTTCACGATGTGTTCCTTGGTTATTCATGGCCGGGTTTGGTGGGAAGGTGCGAGCTGACCGTGTGTTCACAGGACCTGGAGGAGCAGCTGGATGAGGAAGAAGGGGCCCGGCAGAAGCTGCAGCTGGAGAAGGTGACGGCCGAGGCGAAAATCAAGAAGATGGAGGAGGAGATTCTGCTTCTTGAGGACCAAAACTCCAAATTTATCAAAGTGCGGATGGTTCCCTCCCAAGCTGCTATAGAATACGGGAATATTTCTGTGGTCATGAAAGGGGCTTTAACCAAAAAATTCTACAGATTTCAGATTCATCTTCTCCCTCAGTCTCTACCTGTATAGGTTTCTAAAGACACAGTCACAATGTAATGCTTTACATCCACTCAGCACCCTTACAGTCCTTTAGACTTTTCACTTGCGCCCTTGGTGCAAGTCGATCATTCACCGGTGACTTGTCCCAGGGGCCCAGCATGCATTCGTCAGCTCTGGTTGTGGGAATCTGAAGGCCGGCGCTGGGCAGCCCTGAGGGGTCAGCACCAAGATGATGAGCCTTCCGCCTCTCTGGAGGATGTGACCTGTTGGGGGGCAGGGCCGGTTGTGTTCTAAGTTATACCAAACCCGAGTTGTTACTTAGAGTGCCTTGTCTGAGGCAGTGTTTTCTGTTCAGGAAAAGAAACTCATGGAGGATCGCATTGGTGAGTGCTCCTCTCAGCTGGCTGAAGAGGAAGAAAAGGCAAAAAACTTGGCCAAAATCAGGAATAAGCAAGAAGTGATGATCTCGGATTTAGAAGGTTAGTGGTTGGGGCTAGAAAAATGTAGGACCGGGACATGGGAATGTTTAGATTTTACTTTAATCAGAACATGATAACAGAGGATGCATGGTGATTACTAATGAGCCTTTGGTTTGTGTTTATTAAAACAGATCTAGTCACCACAATTTGTGATAGAATAGCAGTAAATTATTCTTTTTAATTCACTTTTTAATATTAGGTCCCGGGGTGAAACACGGTGCCCTTTGTGGCCATACTTGGGATCGAAGTCATGTTTGAGCTGTTGAGGCCCTTGGGTTTTGTGGGTCTGATCCAGAAAGTGCGCCTGGGCTCCGCTTCCTGCAGGGACAGAGCGGCTGAGGGTGACAGTGCCCACGCCAGTGGCAAAAGGGGGGCTTTTTGCAAAATCAGTCATGGCTTTCTTGAGAGAGAGAGAGAGAGAGAGAGAGAGAGAGAGAGAGAGAAGGGTGGATGTTGGGAAGAGCATAGGAAACCTTCCCTTCAGCAAGCAGCTGCGGGCAGTCTCCCCACGAGGGGAAGAGCCGACGCTTAACGCCCAGCATCGTGAGGGCTGTGGGTCCTGCAGGGCGCGGTCACTCTTTCCAGTGCGTTGCTTCCATAAGGGGGAGAAAGGAGTTTGTTTGTTTGTTTGTTTGTTTGTTTGTTTTTAATGTTTAGGGCTTTGCGGGGTTTTTTTTAAGTATAGATCAGAGGGTGGGGAACCATTTTCCTGCCAAGGGACATGTGGATATTTATAGCATCATTCACGGGCCACACAAATTATCAACTTAACCATTACCCTGCTATGTTCGGTCATTCACTTAACTCACTCACCCCTACTGCCTCGGCAGGGCCAGGGCAAATGGTGGGCCTTTCATCGCCCGCGGCCAGACGTTCCCCACCCCTGGTATAGACAAGAGAAGGGCTGCCGTAGAAAATTACTTTCAGAGGCCGTTTTCCCAGTGTGTGGTCCCCTCCGGGGGAAGGGCACCCACAGCAGAGGTGCTGCTCCCTGTGTGACGGGCCAGCGACGCTCGGTCTCATCTCCTAGCATTGGGTTCCCGCTGCAGAGCACAAAGGCTTACAGGTTCCGTTGTTGTGAGGAGGCATCCGAGTGGAACAGATCGCTGCTGCTGATTAAGGAACCATTGCCAAGTCCAAGCGGGGAGGGCAGAAAGCTGCAGAGCCCTCTGCCCTCTCTCCCTCACGCGTGGGAACGGCTGTCTTGGTTCAACCAGGGATTCCCCATGAAAGGGAGTGCGGGACAGGCCATTGCCCACACTGCCAGCCTCGGCCAGGCCCTCTGCAAACCCGGGCACAGCGGTGGGCGCACCATGAGAAGCTTTCTGATCGCTTCGCTCTAATAGCGTGCCCACTTCCCATGAAAGGACGTCCTTAGAACCCACCCAGCTTCTTCCTTAAAATACCCTCCTCCCACCAGTGATCTGCCTTCAGTTGGGTTTTGAATGACTCATTGGTACAGTGTTGTCAGTGTTATCAAGGCAAGGACATGCTTTTAAATAAAATAGCTTCTTTTCTACTTTAATCAGTTTTCATTTGGAGTTTTTCATATGGCGTGTGCCTCAGTGTGTTGAAGGTCTGTGTCTTGCCTTAAAGAACGCTTAAAGAAGGAAGAGAAAACCCGTCAGGAGCTGGAAAAGGCCAAGAGGAAACTGGACGGCGAGACGACTGACCTGCAGGACCAGATCGCTGAGCTGCAGGCCCAGATCGACGAGCTCAAGGTGCAGCTGGCCAAGAAGGAGGAGGAGCTGCAGGGCGCGCTGGCCAGGTCTGCCCCCCAGAGCCCGTGGGAATGTGTTGTGTGGGCTTTCTGTCCATGTCTGGGTGCAGACCCAAGCCTGGGAGGGAACACGTCATTTCCGAGTTGCTGGGTGTGGCATACGAACCTAAAAACCCAGGAGCACGTCATTTGTCAGGGCAGCAAGAAAACATAAGCCGTTCTCAGAATTCGCACTGAAACTTACTAGTCTCCTCAGGAAATCCTTGGAAATTCACAGCAGAAAAAATGACTGTGTCACAGCAAACGTTTGGTTTCTGTCCACGTCAGAATGTTCGAGAAGTTTAGAGAAATCACTTCAGAAAGGATACCCACCCCATACACTTGAAGCATGATTTGCTATTCAGTTCTAGACCATTAGAAACCATATGTAGTGAATATATTTATATCTAATACTTTCATTTCTTTATAAAGAATAACTATTTGACTACATGGTCATAGGACTTAGAGTTTATAATTTATTATAATCAAAATCTATAACAGACATTTTTCTGTCCTCTACCACTGTTACTCTTACTTTGGCCAAATTTCTGCCTTTTCATTTACAGAGGTGAGAGCTAGATTCTAAAATTAAAGTTCTCACCACTCACTGTCATGGCTGTCCGCTTCCCCTTGCTCATCACAAACATCCCAGCTGCGCCCAGTCGGGTGTCTGCCTCCATCCAGCCACACACCAGCAAGAAGATGCGGAGAGAGCGCGTAGGTGGGAGGCCTGGCGGCGGCTGTCTCCTCTGCTGTGTGTTCTAAGAACTTCTTTGAATTTGCCGGTTCACTGTAGGATGGCACCAGTTTGGTAGGCTAGACTGCTATGCTGAGCAGTGTTCTAATGATAACATTTTATTTTATAGGGAATTTTTTTAGGTTCTAATCATTAAAGTGATTGTCTTCTCTCTTAATGGAGATAGCCCTTTGCAAAGGAGGCTGGGCTCAATTCTGATTCTAGCTTTGCCAACCAGCTTTCGGGCCTGCAGGTCATTGCCCGTGTGCCTCCGTGCCTGCCAGGCAGGCCCTGTGCCGCGCCAGGCTCGTGCCACGGCAGAGCTGGGTAACCGGGTCTCCCTGCGGAGAGGTGCAGGGGCGGTTCCGCTGGGGAGCAGCCCTTCCGCGCCCCGGCTGAGCGCGGCCCGGGCCTGGCTGTTCTCACAGGGGCGACGATGAGACGCTCCACAAGAACAACGCCCTGAAGGTGGTGCGAGAGCTGCAAGCCCAGATTGCCGAGCTTCAGGAGGACTTTGAGTCCGAGAAGGCTTCACGGAACAAGGCAGAGAAGCAGAAAAGGGACCTGAGTGAGGAGCTGGAGGCTCTGAAAACCGAGCTGGAGGACACGCTGGACACCACTGCCGCCCAGCAGGAGCTTCGGTGAGTGGGGGCCAGTGCCCGCGGGGCTCCGCACGAGAGCGGGCTGACATGGCGGGTTCGCTGGCCTCTTCAGGAGATGGTGCGCGCTCTTTAGGCTGTATTGTCAGTGTCCCCTCTCCGTCCTGGAAATAATGGCAGGTAGAACAGTAACAGAGTAACAGTGGTTAGAAGCAAGCCAGCCTACGCGGGTAGGTGGATGGACCGACAGACTGAGGCCCATGATCAGAAAGCCTGTCAGTGCTGGGTATCTAAGGGAAAGACGGACAGACACACCCACCGAGGCTGGAAGGAGACTGGCTTAGACCACGTGGGAGAGAGAGGACCGGAGGACTAGCTGGGACAGACCCTGAGGAGGAGGTACAGGGTGGCACGCATCTGCTGGCAGCACCACTGGTGAGCGAATAGATGGGAGGGAGGTACGTGTTCAGGACGAGGAGAGGAAGGTGAGGACAGGCACTCGGGGCAGAGGTAGAGGCAGGGGCAGGGGCAGGGGCTGTCACAGAGGAGCCAGCCGCCAGGTGCGGGCAGAAGAAAGTGACAAGCACAGGCGAGGGAGCACAGCTGGAGACGTTGCACACGGCCTCCGCGTGTCAGCCAGAGTCGCAGAGAGCGATGGCCACGCGCTGTGAGCAGAGGCAGCCTGTGGCTCCTGCTGGCAAGAGAGAATTCTCCTCGGAGCCGCGGTGTCGTCTCCCAGACGGCTGTCGGCCTCTTCCTGACCGTCTGCTTCCCCCTCAAGACTCAAGCGGCCAGGTGCCGGGGCCCAGCTCAGGGAGCCCCAGCTCACTGTGGCTGGCAGGTTTGGCTGGCTGCTTGCAGTGTGCACGCATGCACATACACACACACACACACACACACACACACATGCACGCACACATACATACACATGCCTGCCGGCTGATCCAGGGTGTAGTAGCCCATCGTGCTAAGAAGGAAGCTATGGGCAAAACAAGGACAAGGTATCGTTGGTGAAGCCGGGCGGTCAGAGAGGTGGGAGGACCTGAGGACCTGGGGAGGAGGTGTGCTGAGGGGAGCCAGTGGCGCCCTTCCCTGGAGGACGGAGCCTGCCACGTGCTCACCTGGGTGCTGGGACCCGGAGAGAACCACGTCCCCGTGTCTGCAGAGCAGGCTTCCTGGTCGGGTTGCAGGCGACAGGAGAGGGTTCAGGGGCGGAGAAGCAGAGGTGAGCCTAGAACACACCAGGGACCTGCCATGGATCCCTAAGACGGCAGCCAACGGAGGCTGTGTCCCCAAAGAGGGCCCTGTCTCGGTTGGAGCCCATCTGAGGCTGGAGGCTCCCTGCCCACCTCAGCGAGTAACCCTGCTTGTAGGAGTTCTCTAAAATGTCTGCTTCTTTTAAATTTGGAAACCACAGAACTAGACTTTGTTGAAATATTTCTTCTCAGCTAGTCTTTTGAGCACAATAGAAAAAGGCGTTCTGATCATTTCTTCCATTCAACTCTTAGAAAATACATATTTTTAAGACAGCACAATTGATGCATGCATATTAATTAAAGCCATGGCTGTCCTCAAATACAGATTCTGCTGTGTGAGGAATTACCGTGCCTGCAGCTCAGATGTGCTAGTGTTCGTGAGTCCTCCGCTCTGGCTAAGGACCCCACGCCCTGCCTCTCCAGCTGTGTATCACATGATTGGCATAAAGGGAACGGGCTCAGGAAGTCAGGACCCTCACTGGGCTCCATCTTCACTGGCATTTTAGCTCTTTAGGACTTAAGATGAAGATTGGCGAGGGGCGGGGGGGAGAGACATGCCAGACAGAGGCATATTCACTGCCAGGCACCGGGGCTGAGCGAGGCTGGACCACAAGGAGTCTTCGTGGATTCCTTTTGTCTGGCTACCTGCCACCCCAGAGCTGGCAACTGCCTGGGCCCCTTCTCTCTTGGCCCAGCTGACCTCCGCCCTCTAGATCCCACCACTCCACCAGTAACGACAGGACAGTGTCCACCCGGGAGTCAGCGTGCAAGTCACTGTTCTAACTGTTCCTGGTTTAGTGTGGAGAGTGAAATGGTTTTAATATAGAGCGAGGTTGCCAGAGCTGTGCTTCAGGATGATTGTGAGTTAAATTCTTGGTGTTAACATGGCACTTAGCTTAGTGGTTTCAGTCGTTGACAAGCTATATGCTTAAAGACGGTGCTCAGATCCACCCACTTAAAGAGTGACTTGGGCCCTAGTCGGCTCAGTGGACAGAGCATCGGCCCGCAGACTGAAGGGTCCTGGATTCGGTTCTAAGGGCAAGTACCTAGATTGCAGGCTCGATTCCTGGTCCTGGTCAGGGCACGTGTGGGAGGTCACCAATCGGCGTCTCTCTCACATCAATGTTTCTCTCTCTGTCTCTCCCCCTCCCTTCCACTCTCTCTAAAAAAATCAATGGAAAAATATCGTCAGGTGAGGGTTAACAAAACAAAAAAAGAGTGACTTGGGGTGAAGGCTTTTCTAGTTGGTGAAATAACATTGGTTTTTCAAGTTACCCAAATGTTATAACAAATTATGAAAAACGTCAGGAAGCCAAGTAAAAGCATTTGATACTAATGTGACCTTCATACGGTGGCTGCAGGTTGGATAAAGCCTCCAGGCCTCCCGGGCTTCCCAGGTCTGTGGTCTGGGACCTGCCGCGTCTCCTCTCAGCTTCCAGAGACCCTTGAGCCTGGCGTGCGGCCTCCACCTGCCTCCTGACTCCTGTCCCGCCTCCGTGTGGCCGTGCCGGGCAGACGGGAGGATTAGTGACTGCAGTTCCCACGCTGTCAGAGAGGCTCCTGCTTCTCTCAGGTGCAGCGTCCGGACTGGTTTGCCCTCCAACCCCCTGAGCTTTCGAAAGCCTCTTGGACTCACCTTTCCAGCCTCACTGAAGTGTGGCTGGTGCTGCAGCAGGCAGCCTGGTGCCCGTGTCAGCTGCTCCTGCCCTGTCGTGCGGCAGGGCTGCCGGAGCACCGTGGAGTCCTCAGGGATGTCCACTGGGTCTCCAGCGGAGGTCAGCTGTGGAGGGGAGCAGGCTGCTTCCGGAAGGTTCCCTGCACCACAGTTTGGGGTGCACCAGTCTATTGGAAAATAGCGCCACAAATAATAAAGTAATGGATGTAGCATTTTTTTTAAGCATCACTTCTTTTTAATGTTTTCTTGATTTTTTTAAAATAAGTTTGTATTGATTTCAGAGAGGAAGGGAAAGGGAGAGAGAAAGAAACATCAATGATGAGAGAGAGTCATCGATTGACTGCCTCCTGCACACCCCCTACTGGGCATCAAGCCCACAACCTGGGCATGTGCCCCGACCGGAATCACCATGACCTCCTGGTTCATGGGTTGGTGCTCAACCACTGAGCCACCCAAGACATAACAAATTAATTTTTAATTTAATTAGCCAACTAATTCTGAGCTGCTTTCTCTAAAACACATTTCTCCAGTACAAAACGTGAACAAGAAGTGGCAGAGCTGAAGAAGGCTCTTGAGGAAGAAACTAAGAACCATGAGGCTCAGATCCAGGACATGCGGCAGAGACACGCGTCGGCCCTGGAGGAGCTGTCGGAGCAGCTGGAGCAGGCCAAGCGGGTGAGGGAGCCCTGCCCCGGAGAGCCGGGCGGCCAGACCCCCTCCGCCCACCCTCCCCTGCAGTGTCCACCCCCCTCTGCGCGCGCTGTGGCGGCTGCTTTCTTCCCAAGAGCGGTGGGCCCAGCCACCATCTGGAAGCACATTTCCTCCCAGGGCCGCCTCTCACTCACCATCCTTCTCCGACATCTCAGCTCAAGCAGCTGAGCAGTTTGAGGTCTTCCTCCCACTCATGTGCTGCCAGCGCGTCATCGTGTCCATCTGTCCCATCCCCACCCCCACCCCGATATTTCACGTGTTCCTTATGCGCGTCTCTCCCTTGGCCCTCCTGCCTGTGACCTCAAACCACTGTATACGTTGCTCCCTCTTGTGTGTCTCTAACACAGGCTTTCCATCCTGATGAAACTAATTTCATTTACCCTCTGACTCAGCCTCCCTGGGCAGCGTTTCCCAGTTATCCTTTCCTCCACGCTCTGTGCCTTTGCTCCAACTTCCCCAGTGTTCTCTCCTCCCGCCCACATACCACCTTCCAGTTTATACAGTGACAACAGTAGCAGATACTGACATTCCCATCAGTATGTGTCCGTCGCTGCTAAGTGCTGTCACAGTGCACCAGTCACATGCACTGCCTTCTTAACCTTCATTACTAACCTATAGGTTAGTCTCTGTCATTTTCACTCAAAGACGAGGAAACTGAGGCCCAGTCTCGTTAGAAAGTTAAGCCAGGATCACACAGCTAGTAAGTGGAAAGGCAGATGGAGGCCAGGCAGGAAGACCACAGAGCCCCATGTCACCCCCAACTAGATGGCTTTGAAAGCCTGTCCCATGTCGTCCGTGAGACACCAGCCTACTGTGACCACCTTGCACCAACACACACCGCTCACTCGTTTGTCAAAACCACCTGAGACTCACAGAGCTCACTTCGGACAAGGAGGACGTGAATGAATCGTTACTCTTTGGACAGGATGTGCTCAGGATGTCGCCCCCCAGCCTGCACTGACAAGGATAAATTACACAGTGCAGTGAGCCCCTAAATATCGGCACCCACTACCCTAAGCAGTGCGCACACGTGTGTTCCTTCTACAGCACTCTCCACACAGCACAGCAGATGTTTCATTCATTCATTCAGTGTTGACTCAGGCTCACTGTGTCAGGCACAATCGACAAACCGGCAAGCGGTGCCTCTCATGGCGTGTAATGAAGATACTGTTTTTCCCTCCCCCCTCCTAGTTCAAAGCAAATCTGGAGAAGAACAAGCAGGGCCTGGAGACAGACAACAAGGAGCTGGCGTGTGAGGTGAAGGTGCTGCAGCAGGTCAAGGCCGAGTCTGAGCACAAGAGGAAGAAACTGGATGCCCAGGTCCAGGAGCTCCACGCCAAGGTCTCCGAGGGAGACCGGCTCCGCGTGGAACTGGCCGAGAAAGCGAACAAACTGCAGGTGAGCCCCGGCGACCACCGCACAGGCCCCAGCGTGGCACACAGCTCCCCCTGCACCCCCGCGGCCTGAGAGACCGAGCTGATGTGCTGTTCAGTGCCTGGCGTCGCATCGCACCTGACTGTCCCAGCGTAGGTCCCTCGGATGCATTTCTGTGGCTGAGTTAAAGTTTAACTGTACTTGGGAATGAGACAGCATGAATTGGCCTGAGCCTAGTGAATTCACAGTGACTCATAGACATAGTTCTTTCACTGGTTTCAAGTACAACTTCAACTTCTCCATCAGTCTAGTCCAGGGGTGGGCAAACTTTTTGACTCGAGGGCCACAATGGGTTCTTAAACTGGATCTGAGGGCCGGAACAAAAGCATGGATGGAGTGTTTGTGTAAACTGATATAAATTCAAAGTAAACATCATTACATAAAAGGGTATGGTCTTTTTTTTTTTTTTTTTTTTTTTTTTTTTTTTAGTTTTATTCATTTCAAACAGGCCGGATCCGGCCCGTGAGCCTTAGTTTGCCCACGGCTGGTCTAGTCAATAAGAGCAGGAACAATGGGCAAAAAAAATTGTACCTAGTCTTGGGAAAGGCTTGTGAAACTGGGATTTTTTACACCGTGGTTAAGTGTAAGTTAACACAGCCTTCTCTGGAGGACAGTGTGGCAGTTTTGGTGCCACGAGCCTTGATAATATGATACCCTGCCCAGTGACTTCACGGCTAGAGGTTTGTCCCAGAGAAACCATTAAGGATGTGCACGCAGATTCCAGTCAGACTGTCCACTGCAGAAGTGTGCATAGAAGAATATAGCTGGAAGTATAATCGTTTTTATTGTTTGCACAGTAGGAGTGTCTGTTGGTGCGAAAGATGTAATTACGTGTGCTGCACTGCAAACAATCAGAGCGTGTGGCGTGGAGACCCGGGCCCGGCGGTGACTGACCGCGGTGAAAGGGCACAGGAAGGAAAGGGACGGGACCCTGCGAGGCCCTCAGAGAGCAGCGCTGGCCCCGCAGCTGCAGGGGAGCCCAGAGACAGCGCCCGGGTGGTGACTAGGGGCCGGGCACGGGCGCCCTCTGCCTGGCACAGACCAAAATGCCAGATCCAGAGGGAAGCAGGTGTTCAGCATAAACCATTGTTCACACCAATGTGTGAAGTGGGAGGCCCGCCCGCCTCACGACTCATCACTGGGAAGACTCCCAGGAGCCGCGTGCTCCTGCTCCTGGTTGAGGCACAGCCAGCCGTTTGTCACGGGGGGAACGTAGGAGCCTCCCAAAGTCTAAGCTCCCTGACGCCAGCCAAGGGCCGCCTCGCGAGCGCCTCTCTGTAGCGGAGTCGGGTGTGATGCTCGGGTGCTCACAGGCCCACGCTTTCCTCCGAGATGTCAGAACCACGTGTGGTGGGGAGGCGAGGCGAGGGGCGCTCCCGGACCAGTGCTGCACCCGCATGCATCCGGCTCCTGTCCGTGCTCTCATCACCCTGGGCCGGGCCAGTCCATGAGCAATGAATGTGAGGCTCGGAGGCCGGGCTGCCTGCCTGCCTCTTTGGCTCCCCTCGCAGGTCACGGCAGGCGGTGTGCTGGGACCGGAGCCCTTCTCCACGCTGTTGCCAAGACGATGGCGTGTGGCTCTCTGAAGGATGTGCTAAGATGAGCAAAAATGGAAATGTCATTTGCTTAGGAACTTGTTTAACTTGTCCCTCTGCTAATCTGACTGGAGGACCAGCTAGAACACAGGGGTCCTACTGTCCCTTCCAGATCCCTCTTCCTTTCTTACACCCCCGTCCCCAGACCTGTGGAAGGTCTTACACCGTGGGGACCTATAATGAGAGGAGGGGTATTTTAGAGCTAGCATTAATTGATGAAAAAATTTTTTTGACCACATTATTCATAAAATTTGACCATAAGAGGTAACTAAGTACTCATGATAAATATATAATACCAATTAATACCAGTGTTCTAAATGTATAAAGGTATGGTTCCATACGTATTATATTTGTGTCATCGCCACACTGCGTCTGGTAGCCATCTGTCCCCGTGCAGTCACCACAACCTTATTGACTGGATTCACGGAGTGAATCCCAGATGTTTTAAAGCTTAAAGAGAACTACTAGCATCCAAACTCAATCTCTCTGATAAAACTTCCAAGTTCTGAAAGAATAGTAATTATACTGCCCCCCGCCCCCCGCACATGGTCACTGCTTCTCAGTGTGAAAGAGGATGGAGTAGCCGCCTGCTGCCCTCAGGCCCCTCACAGGCGGGCAGCCCTGGGCGGCTTGTAACTGCCTGTTCACTATAAACCAGGCAGTAGCGGCTGGGAGAGCCCCCATGCGTGCGCCCTGCAGTTCCAAGCTCCCTGTCCTCTCCGTGGGGAGAGACGACGTCCTTGTGTGTGGCGGCTGGGACAGTGCCTGCCCACGTGGGCACTGTTGGGAGGTGACAGGCTCTCGGTGAGAAAGTCCTCCTTAACCGAGTTGGCGTCCTCCCCCAACGCTGCATTATGCTCACGTGAGAGGTGGTTCTGGGCCGTTTATCTGCTCACTGACGGATTGCATGTAACTGTGCTCCTCGCAGAATGAACTGGATAACGTCTCCTCTCTCCTGGAAGAAGCGGAGAAGAAGGGCATTAAATTTTCTAAGGATGCAGCTAGTCTTGAGTCTCAACTGCAGGATACACAGGTATTCCGGGGGGAGTGAGGGGCCTTTAATAACACGACCATTTCCGGAATCGATATGTGAATTGCCTTCCGGGTTTCCGGTGACTTCTGTCTGGAGCCACTTGCACTGTGACAGCCGTGACATTCGGGAGCCCCTGAAGCTCAGGCTCGATGCGGAGCCCAGGTCCTGTCGCACAGGCACGTGGGCCCGGCGGGGGCGCTGCCTGGGGCGTGGCTCGCCCACAGCGTCCTGTTGCACACACGGGTGTCGCTGGCCATTTCAATGAGGGGGTTTGTTCTAGTTGAAATGTCAATACGCTGACCTCGGAGAAAGAGTCCGTTTTGTAAAAGGGTGGGTTGAAGCTTGCTGATCGTACTTTCATAAGACTTGTGTTAAATTACTGGTTAGGATGGCAGTTAGGTTAATGACCATGATAATATGAACATAATGTAGCAACTTTCTTGGAGATGTAAAATTTTTGTTAAATTTTCAAACTTTCTATGGAGCGTATTTGCTAGGTTCTGGGCTGGGTGCTGGGGATACAGGTTAAAGATGGAGACACACAGGAGTGGCATCGGAGGTAGTGGGACAGGGTCACTGTGCTTAGGGCCTACGCTGTGATGGCGAACCTTTTGAGCTCGGCATGGCAGCATTTTGAAAAACCCTAACTTAACTCTGGTGCCGTGTCACATATAGAAATTTTTTGATATTTGCAACCATAGTAAAACAAAGACATATTTTTGATATTTGTTTGATATATTTAAATGCCATTTAACAAAGAAAAATCAACCAAAAGAATGAGTTCGCGTGTCACCTCTGACACGTGTGTCATAGGTTCGCCATCACTGGCCTGCGCTGTGCCGAGGCCCCTCCTGGCTGGTGAGGGACAGAGGGCCGCTCACAGACAGCTGCCTGTGCCTCTGACGGCGTTCAGTGGGAAAGACCTGTTTGCCCTTACGTTTTAGAAAAATTATTCGGGCAGAAAGTGTAAAGGAGAAGCAATGGAAGGGTCGCCCAGTCCTGGAGGTAGTCATCCTCCTGAGAAATGCCAGTGCCTGGGCGGGCGGGGCGGGGCAGGCAGAGGGTCTAGAAATGAGGAGGTGCCAGAAGGGGAGGCGTCTTGGCCACGTGCAGGTTCCTGGCCTGGGCGCTGGGTGGACAGAGGATGCTGCCATTCTTCCTGGATGAGTTTGAAGCAGTATTTGTGTTAAGAGCTTTTATAATGTGATCATATGTTTTTAAATCGTTTCTGTTTGTTAATATCACTGGGTGTTTCTCATACACTGAGGCTCTCTGTGCTTTATGACATGCATTTTTAATGAGGTCTTTTGTGAGGGTGACGAAGGTAACTGAAGTATCGACCTTTTATAAAATAAACAGGAGCTTCTTCAGGAAGAAACACGCCAGAAGCTGAACCTGAGCAGCCGGATCCGGCAGCTGGAGGAGGAGAAGAACAGCCTGCAGGAGCAGCAGGAGGAGGAGGAGGAGGCCAGGAAGAACCTGGAGAAGCAAGTGCTGGCCCTGCAGTCCCAGGTGTGTCCTCAGGAGGCGGTGGTGGCCTGGAAGTGTGTGTTAGCAGCTCGTGTCCCCGCTGTGCTGGATTGCTTCAGCTCACGTGGGACCGTTAATTAGGTTGCACTAAATAAAGCCCATTAAGTGGTTTTTCTTTGACCCAGCCAAATGCCGATGCTGTGCTGGCACTGATATTGGAAGCATTTAAATTAAAGACACAGGCCCTGGCCAGTGTGGCTCAGATGAATGGGCGGTGTCCGCGCACCAAGGGGTTGCTGGTTCAATTCCTGGTCGGGGCACGATTCCCAGTGGGGGCCGTGCAGGAGGCAGCCGGTGCATGTTTTGCTACCATATCGGTGTTTCTCTCTCCCCCCCACTTCCTCCCTCTGAAAAGCAATAAAAAATATTTTAAAATAAAATAAAGACACAGGACTGTGTCAACTATGTAAGGTTTTAATCCCATCATCACTTTGTAGATTATTAGCTAAGAAATTAAGTTACCGTCTGAGATTAATTTGCTCAAAATCAAATAGCGTTGATTTGTTATTTCTTCCCACAAAATACTGAAAACACGTTTTTTTTCTTCCTCAAACGTGAAAATCAGTTGACGTCTGTACTATTGATCTTTTTTTCTTGCTGTAAAACCTAGTTGACTGATACAAAGAAGAAAGTAGACGATGACTTGGGAACAATTGAAAGCTTGGAAGAAGCCAAGAAGAAGCTTCTGAAAGACGGGGAGGCGCTGAGCCAGCGCCTGGAGGAAAAGGCACTGGCCTACGACAAGCTGGAGAAGACCAAGAACCGCCTGCAGCAGGAGCTGGACGACCTGATGGTGGACCTGGACCACCAGCGCCAGATCGTCTCCAACTTGGAGAAGAAGCAGAAGAAGTTTGACCAGGTGGGTTCTTGCTCTGCGTCCGTCTCCCTGACTCCAGAGCCAGTGCCACCGGCCTTTCCTCCGGGCAGAGCTCTCGGTCCTATTTTAGTTTAAAATAATGGTTTCCTATTGGGAAGCAAGATACACTTAGAGCAAAATTGGAAAAAGCGGAAAAGGAAAAAAGGGAACACCCATAATCTTGCAGCAGTGTTCTCAGCAATAGGTCAGACATGATGGGTGCGTCCACGTTGCTTTTGAACTTGTTTTTAACCTTTCCCGATGCCATTCCGTGTAGTTGCTGGCAGAAGAGAAGAACGTCTCTGCTCGCTACGCGGAAGAGCGGGACCGCGCGGAAGCGGAGGCCAGAGAGAAGGAAACCAAAGCCCTGTCCCTGGCCCGCGCCCTGGAGGAGGCCCTGGAGGCCAAGGAGGAGTTCGAGAGGCAGAACAAGCAGCTCCGGGCAGACATGGAAGACCTGATGAGCTCCAAGGACGACGTGGGCAAGAACGTGAGTGTCCCTGGGCTGGTCCCGTCACAGGGAGCAGGCAGCTCCTGGGAGGGCCGGGGTCGGGGGGGGGGGCTGGGAGGGCCTGGCCCATGGCTAAGCACGAGGCTAGAGTCTTCTGGAACCAACGGCCAGGTTTCCTGCCGCCTGCTCCTGGTGTGGTGTTCCTGTAGCAGCACCTGCGAGTGGCGGAGACTTGTTGATTCTTGTCCCTTTCACGGGCCCTCCCGCCCGGACCAGCTTCTGGCGGCCCTTTCGCTGGAGGGGCTCACGGCTCCTGAGTCAGCCCGTGGTTGCCAAGCACGAGGGCCGCTCGGAGGGAGGCAGGTGGGACCTCTCCGCCCGGAGCGGGGCCTGGAGAGGAGCGAGGTGGGCTTCCCAGGGAGCCCCGTGTCTTCCCTGAAGGCTTCAGGTGCACCGGGACGCGCTCACAGTGGGAGTCTCGGGGAACTGTTTCTCCCCCCCACCACCTCGCCCACAGGAGCCGCGCTGGATCCTATCCCCCCGCACGCCGCCCCCCCCCCCCGCCCCCCAGTGTACAATGTGAGTTCAGTCAGCGAGCCCGGGCCCAGGACTAGAAACAGGTTCGGGACGAGGCTTTCCCACAGCGTCCGTCTGCCCAGCAGAAGCCAGAACTCTCTCAGCCTAAGCTCCCTCACCTGTCAGACGCACAGCACCTGTGCCCGGTTGAGTGAAGCGACTGCAGTTGCTTCGCAAAGCACCGTCCTCTACAACGTCTCCTTTCCATGGGATACGGGCTCCCCGGCCACAGCGGAAGGGCGGGGGACTGCCCGCCTCTCTCCCGGGTCTCCGACAGCCTCGTGCCCAGGGACCAGCCCGTGGACCAGGAGAGGCACCTGGGGTGGGAAGGGCCGTGGTCAGTGAGGCGTGGAGCGAGCTCCACAGTGACCCCCTTTCCTTGCTCCACATTCGCTTTCTCTAGACCAGCGGTTCTCCACCTTCTGGCCCTTTAAATACAGTTCCTCATGTTGTGACCCAACCATAACATTATTTTCGTTGCTACTTCATAACTGTAATGTTGCTACTGTTATGAATTGTCATGTAAATATCTGATATGCAGGATGGTCTTAGGCGACCCCGGTGAAAGGGTCGTCCGACCGCCAAAGGGGTCGCGACCCACAGGCTGAGAACCACTGATCTAGAATAACTGACGGTCACACATTTATTCCCAAAACATTTCTGTTGAGACTGTGACGGGCCAGACGCTGCTGAGACGAGGCCCCGTGGTGCAGTCTCCTCACCTGCCCGAGAGCGGCACAGCACGGACCCCAAGGGGGGCGGCAGCACCTGCTGCCGATCTGAGGGGAAAGCCCGTCAGAGAAGGGCGGCCTCTGTCGGTGCCCTGCCTCAGGCCGCACACCCCTCAGATTCAGAAGGTCCCACGTGTGCGTTTTCAGGACAAATGACCTTCCCCAGCGGGAGAGCTGTAGGGCCGGTCCAGACACTGCGAAGGCAGGCGCTCTGCGTTGTTCTCTGGCTTTAAAGACCTCTCCGCGTCCAGGTCGTCAGAGAATCAAGTGCTGGTTACCGAGCACGTGTGAGCAGAGGCGTCAGTGCTGTCCCTCACATGGCAGCCTGGACGGGACTGGCAGCAGCCCAGAGGGGAAGGGAGGGGTCTGGGGGGGCCGGAAGCTGGCCCGGTGCCTGCCGTCCACCATGCTGGGGCCTGTGAGCAGGACGCACTGGCCATGCTGCACCCCCGCTGGGGGTCAGCTCTCGATGCCGCCTGTGGTTTGGGTCCATGGTCGGCAAACTGTGGCTCACGAGCCACATGCGGCTCTTTGGCCCCTTGAGTGTGGCTCTTCCTAAGCCTTAGGAGTACCCTGATTAAGTTAATAACAGTGTACTACTTACATGGTTTAAGTTTAAAAAATTTGGCTCTCAAAAGAAATTTCAGTCGTTGTACTGTTGATATTTGGCTCTGTTGGCTAATGAGTTTGCCGACCACTGGTTTAGGTTCATGAACTTGAAAAATCCAAGCGGGCGCTGGAGCAGCAGGTGGAAGAAATGAGGACCCAGCTGGAAGAGCTGGAGGACGAGCTCCAGGCAACGGAGGACGCCAAGCTGCGCCTGGAGGTCAACATGCAGGCCATGAAGGCCCAGTTCGAGAGGGACTTGCAGACCAGGGACGAGCAGAATGAAGAGAAAAAGCGGCTGCTGATTAAACAGGTGGGTGGGGCGTGCGGCCATTCTCACGCCGCTCACTCACGTTAGAGCACGTTAACGAGTCAAATCATCAGGTTTATTCTTTACAATTTAATGTAAGTAAATTCCTGGTCTCAGGCAGTATCGGTGCTGCTTACAAGGCATAATCTTCGATAGAAAAGCCCTCAGTGAACTCTCTGGGGAATATGGTGTAAGTTCATGTTCTGTGGATCTTAAAGGTACGGGTGAGGAAAGAATCTAAACGTATTGACAGGTGGTTCAGCTTATTGCTTACATTCCAATCACGTGTCCTCAGTAAACCACTCTCTAAAGGAGAAAAAAGATATTTACATTTTTGTAACTAAAATAGTCGTTAGGCACTTAATGATTTATGTTCTTTTTAAAATGTACGTTAAATTTCTAAAAATTTACTTTAAAAAAATTTTGTGGATATTGTGACACTCCTTTGGAGTTCATGGAATCAATTCTTAGATATTTAAGTGGTTTATTCTCATTCCACTAATTTTATTAGTCACTTATTGATAACAAATTAGCTCAGATTTAGTGGCTTAAGACAACACTTGTTCAGCCTCTGTAGGTGGGGAATTCTGGACTCAGCGGGTGCATTGCCTGGGGGCCTGGGGGGCTGGGGGATCCCGTCCAACAGGCTCACCCCGTGGTATTGGCCCAAGACCTCCGCACCTGGAACCTGGGCCTCCCCACGGGCTGCTTGAGTGTCTGTCCCTGGAGGGAACTCCAAGAAATGGTCCTGTCTTTCCATTTTGTTGCATCACCTGGAACATGAACTTGGGATCAGGGACGCAGCCCTGGTAGGTGCCTTGTAGCAGTCGGTGGAAATGGTGTGTGCCGGGTGGTGTTTTGTAAAGATCTGTGAACAAGGTGCCTCTACTGTGGCTTCCTGTTAATAACAGTAACTGCTTGGGGGCGGGGGACCTGTGCAGCCACCAGAGCCCTGTATGGTGCCCGGCTGCCTGTCCTTTGTGCCAGGATCCGGGGTCTGACCGGCACACGGTGCTGTCTCTTAGGTGCGGGAGCTCGAGGCAGAGCTGGAGGACGAGCGGAAGCAGCGCGCGCTCGCTGTTGCTTCAAAGAAGAAAATGGAAATAGACTTGAAGGACCTTGAATCTCAAATTGAGGCTGCAAACAAGGCTAGGGATGAAGTCATCAAGCAGCTTCGTAAACTTCAGGTATGTGCAGCCAACCAGAGGTCTTCGATGGTGTCGTCCTGCCCGGGAGGAAGGCCTGTGTGACGCCCGACATCTTACCGCCAAGAGCCGTCACCTTGGCTGTGGGGGTGCAGCAGCCCCAAAGGTGGCACGTCCCACTCAGCACTCAGCGAGCTTGGGCAGAGCCAGGGTGGGGTCAGCAGGTGGAGCACCCACCAGTAGGAATGCTCTTCGGGCTCTGAACAGCTTCTGTTGGCCCCGGAGCCACCAGAGCAGAAGGTGGTGTTGACTCCCCTCCTGGGTGCCGTGAGCGTTGGTCATCTTTTCAGTCTGGTTCAGTCACCACTTGTGCTGCTCCCGTGCCGTGCTGGTGTCACCGTCACATGACAAACCTGGTGCGGGCAGGAGGGGACGGTCCCTCCTATACGCAGGCACTTCTTGGCGGGTATTTGTTGGACGAAAAGCTTTAGAAAACCTCCTTCCCTTTGACCTTGGTGATTCCACATCTTGAAAATGTGTTCTAATAAAATATACAGATGAGAAGGAATGTTCATATACCAAGCTCACAGCTAAAATGTTCCTGAGAGCAAAACTGGAAACAGCCTAAATGTCGGTGGGCTGACAGCCGTTTAAATGCTGGAGATGTGTGCGCAGTGACAGCAGGGCTTACGTGAGCAAAGGAAGATACTGGGTAGGGCAGTTTAGTTTATAATCCTGCATGTGTGTAGATGTTTGCATATAGTCATGTAGATACACATACTTAGAGAATTTAGAAGGAAAAGTCATCCCTGGATAATATTATATCTATGAAACCACTGCCTGACCCAAGGTCATGTTTTCTCCTAAGAGTTTTAAACCTTACTCTTTTAAACTCCATTTTGAGTTAATTATCATGTGGTTTTATATATAAACTCAACTTTATTTATTTGGATATGGATATCTAGTTGTCCCAGAACCATCTGTTTAATAGACTATTCTTTCCCTCATTGAATTAATTCTATTCCACTGACCTATGTGTCTGTCCTTATGCAAATACTACATAGTCTTGACTACCGTAACTTTGTAAAATGTAATTTCTCCAACTTTGTCCTTCTTTTTCAAGATTGTTTAGCTATCCAGGTTTTTTGCAATTCCATATGAATTTTAGGATCAACTTGTCAATTTCTGCGAGAGAGAAAAAAAGGCCAGCTCGGGTTCTGATATTGTGTCCACTTGATAGATCAGTTCGGAAGCATCACTGTTAACAATATTGTCTTCCAGTCCATGAGCATGGCCATCTTTCCGTTTATTTTCCTATTCTTTACCTTTTTTCAATGATGGTATATAGTTTTTGGTGTATTGGCCTTATACTTCTTTAGCTAAATTGGTGCCTAATATTTTATTCATTTTGATGCTATTTTAAGTATAATCATTTTCTTAATTTTTCGAATGTTTATAATTAGTGTACAGAAATAAAATTGACTTTTGTGTATTGATCTATATTCTACAACCTTCCTGGACTTGTTTCTTTGTTCCAGTGGGTTTTTTTAATGAATTCCTTAAGATTTATTGTACACAAGATCTAGTTTTATTTCTTCCTTTCCAATCTGGATGTCTTGAGTATCGTTTTCTTGGCCTAACTGCTTTGACTAGACTCTCCATTACGATGTTAAACAGAAGTGGCAACGTCAGATATCCCTGTCTTGCTGCTGCTTTTAGGTGGAAAGCATTCAGTCTTTGACCATTAAGTATCATATTATCATAATAGCTGTCAGTTTTTCCCTCATTGAATTAATTCTATTCCCTTGATCTATATGTCTGTCTTTATGCAAATACTGTAGTCTTGATTGCTGTAGCTTTGTAAATTTTGAAATTTGGAAGTGTGACTTCTCCATCTTTGTCCTTCTTTTTCATGACACATAGTTCTATGGGAGAGAATAATCAATGAGGGAAAGACCAGTCTTCTTAACAAATAGTTCTGGGACAACTGGATGGCCATTCTCAACGTTGAGGGAATTTCTTTCTATTCAGCTTACTGTTTTTATAATGAAAAGGGTGTTAGGTTTTGTCAAGTACTACTTCTGAATTTTGAGATGATTATATTAATTCTTTTTCGTTATCAAGCCAACCTTGCATTGCTCATATGTATCTCAGTTGGATGGTGGGATATAGTGGTGTATAAATTATATGTATGTTTTTTTATATGTTGACTAGGGGCCCAGTGCACGAAATTCGTGCACTGGGTGTGGGGGGGGGGGTGTCCCTCAGCCCAGCCTGCCCCCTCTCACATACTGGGAGCCCTCAGGCGTTGACCCCCATCACCCTCCAATCGCAGGATCGGCCCCTTGCCCAGGCCTGACGCCTCTGGCCTAGGCGTTCGGCCCAGGCAGCGGGGACCCGCAGCTGCAGCGGCCCCGGCAAGGGACCCCTAGCTCCTGGGACTGCCAGCTTCGACCGTGCCCAGCTCCCATCGCTGGCTCCACCCCTACTTCCTGCTATCACTGGCCAGGGCGGAAAAGGCACCTGATTCTCCGATCATGGCTGGGGGGCAGGGCCGCCTTTGCCCTGCCCCCCAGCTCTTAGCTCCCCCCTGGGTTTCCGATCACTGTCAGTGGCAGGGGGCTTCTTCCTGCTTTCCCTTTCGCCTCCCTGCATTGTGCCTACATATGCAAATTAACCGCCATCTTGTTGGCAGTTAACTGCCAATCTTAGTTGGCAGTTAACTGCCAATCTTAGTTGGCAGTTAATTTGCATATAGCCCTGATTAGCCAATGAAAAGGGTATCGTCGTATGCCAATTACCATTTTTCTCTTTTATTAGTGTTGATATTATTTTGTTGAAGATTTTTGCATATATACTCATAAGGGCTATTGGTCTGAATGTTTTGTGATAGCTTTGTCATTTCTATATACTTTTATTTTTTAATGAATGTATATTACTTTTATAATCTGGAAAAAAAACTGTTTAAAGACAAAGAATGAAAACTGCCCAAACCTGCTTCCTCTTTATCTTTAGGCTCAGATGAAGGATTACCAGCGTGAGTTAGAAGAAGCTCGTGCCTCCAGGGATGAGATTTTTGCTCAATCCAAAGAGAGTGAAAAGAAATTAAAGAGTCTAGAAGCGGAAATCCTTCAATTGCAGGAGGTTTGTTTGCTTATTCATCCATTTGTTCAACAAATATTTGTCCTTGCAATTCTCTGAGATCAGATAACTATCTTAATGTCGTCGTCGTAGCCGTGTGTAATTTCTCTCCATTTTTACTATGTGACTGGACCATCTTATTGCTTTAGTTCAGTAAAGTGGTCAGACTTTGATTCTGTTCGTATATCCCTCTACCTGGCTGAAGGCAGAGGAGCTGACTAGTAGCTTTTCAAGTCTTGTCTCCTGTGTAAGAAACAGGAGTGATGTGTACTTAGTGCTGGCAAGCATCAGGACCACGTAGCTGAACTCTGACCTCAGTGATAAAGATGGCCTGTGTATACAGAAGCACTATGTGTGAGGTTATGTTTCATTGAATCTCTAAGTGAATCATCTTGTAATCCAACAAGTGTTACCAAGAACAAGTAAATGCGGAGTTGAGCTTGCAAGAAAGAAAGGGCACTAACTCCCAAGGTGTCAGAAAAGTAGAAGGAAAATCCGTAAGTAAACACTGAGCAGATCCTGAGATTACCCAAGTCAGCTTCCAGGCTAATCCTTCTTGGTTTCTATTCTGTTCATTTTTGCTCGTACCTTTATTTCCTTTGGATTTTTTCTTGAGTTGGGCACTCAGTAATTTCCAAGCTTCCCTCTTGTCTAATATATTCACGGGACACTATAAATTCCCCTGAGGGTACTGTTTTCACTGTATCCTTCCTATTTGTTGTCATTTAAATGCTAAATTTTTCTAATTTCTACGGTTTCTCTATCCTATGAATAGTTTAAAAGTGCGGCTTAAATTTCCAAATGTATGGCATTTATTTTTTCTTCGTTGATTTCTAGTTTTATGGTTAGGGAACACAGAGTCGAGCAGCTCTAGGGCCATGTGTGCTTAAAGAGAAAGTGGATTCGTCACTGAAGCAGCATGTCAGGATCTGTGTACGTCGTCATGTAGTTGACCAGTGATGCCATCCCCAGAGATGGTGGGCTCTGGGAGCCTGTGTCCTGTAGGGCGCCTGGCATGGCCTCAGTGTCCACACACCCTGCAGGCCAGCGCTCTGTGTCTTCAAAGCTGCAGGTCTTTAGACCTTCAGACAAGGGCTCACTACCTCGTGGAGGGGACTGACTGGAAAGCTAGCCTGTCCTCCCGTCTGTTTCTCTGTTTCTCCTTACCTCCGTCACCTTTGTTCATTAGGTTACAGGCCCTCGGGGCCTCCCCTTCCTCCCCGGGGTCCCTCCCCTGTCTGTCGCACACCCAGCCAGTGGTCGGGAAGGAGCCCTTGCCGGGCCCAGGAAACTCAACTGCAGAGGCCAGATGGCAGAGCTGCGCTCGCACAGTGTGTTCGACCGAGGCCTTCGGGTCCAGCCCTGCGTTCCACCTGCTGCTGTCACAGCTGGACTCGTGCCTGCCCCACGTGCTGGCTGTGTGTGCTGGAGCCAGGCCTTTCGGGGGGCCTGCATCCTGTGCTCTAACTAGACGCAGGTGCCCGTGCACAGCAGAGGAGCTCTTTATGCAGCCCTGCTCACAGGCATCCTGAGATGTGCTCCTCCAAACACAGCACCATGTGGAGGGGCAGCTGGTGGGAAGCAGCTCTGGGCAGGGAGGGGCAGGACCTTGAGTGTCTCCTGTTGGCCATCCTTGAGGCTTTGGGCAAGGCCCTTCATCGACAGCCTCGGTTTCCTCCATAAAATAAGGGCGCCGTGCAGCTCAGATTCTGAGACTGTGGTCTTGATCTTGACCCAGGGGGGTGAGAAATGCACACGGGCACCTGCCTGGGGGAGATCCGCTCCCCGAGGAGAGTGCGAAAGCTGCCATCGGGCAGCCCTTCCTCCAGAGGCGGCAGGCACCGGCGTCCCCTTGCCCTGCCCTGTTCTCCGAGGCCCTGCAGAGCCCGGGAGCCTGACGGCCAGGGCTCCCATCTCCTCAAGGGAGAGGCCCCACACACCACCCAGGCCCTGCCTTGAGCTGAGGTCAGACCCCACCCTTCCCAGGGGGCTGTGCTCCTCACTGTACTGCACCAGCACCTTGTTCTCTGGTCTGTCTGGTGAGTGTGCTTTACGTCCACACTGTACTCCTTGTCTGTGCAACAGATACTTCACGACCATGAATTGCCGTAGTCCTGGGTTTGCATAAACCTTCGCTCAGTTCATGTTTAAGAAACACCAGCTTTCTCAGGAGGGCAGGAACATAGCCGCCTGACACTGGGGCAGCCACGCCCTTACAGAGACTAGGCCTTCCCTCTGTGGGCACCTGTGTGTCCGGATGGTGACACAGCACAGCACCTGGCTGACCTGCACCCAAATACTCCCTCAACAAACCTTCCAGTGTCATTCCTCAAATCTAATTGCAGTTCCAGGCACACACAGATGCCTGAGCATGGTGGCTGCAGCCTGCGGGCTTCATCAGATTTCACATTTGATGAAACAGTAACAGCCAGAGCTTACATCCTATCTCACTTCATTTAGGAACTTGCCTCGTCCGAGCGAGCCCGCCGACATGCTGAGCAAGAAAGAGACGAGCTGGCGGATGAGATCGCGAACAGCGCCTCTGGCAAGTGAGTCTCCTGCAGCAGCGGGAGGGGTAGCCTCTGGAAATGAGTGGCGGCCCCCTGGTTCTCTTGGCACCTGGGCCTGCTGCACCGAGAAGGCCGTGGCGGGGTCCGGCAATCAGGGGTCAGTAGTTGGTTTGCTCGTTTGGTCAAATTCTGGAAAGACGAGCACAAGATGCTCCAGGCAGGTCCCGCTGTGCCAGTCATGCCCACAGGTGAGGAGGAAGTGCATTCAGAATGAACCGGTTCCGCAGACCGTACGGCCTCGCAATGCAATCTTCACTCTTAAATTCATTAGGTTTGGCAAGTAGGTTCCTTTGACTTACCTTTTCTTGAATGAGTTTTCATTAAAAGATCTTTTTTTTCCAATTAGAACGTTGCTTTCTCTATTTAATTTCCGTCTGCGGGTTCATCACGGTCACGTCCTAGCGTGCCGTGAGGAGGAGTTAGCGTTTTACCTCAATGCACTGGGCAACCAGTAGAGTGTAAAGTAGAAGTGCAAAGTAGAAGTGCCAGTCTTTTTGCCCTTTGAAAGCTGCTGGCTGTGGAGAACAGATGGAGGGGCAGCGGGGAGGCCACTGGGAGGCTCCCATGGTCCCAGTGAGAGGTGAGGGGGCCTAAAGGGGGCAGGCGTAGGGCAGAAGTGAGTGGTGTTTGGAAGTGTGATCAGCAGGACTTGACAGATGCTGGACGGGTGCAGGGGAGAGAAAAGTCGAGTGGTGCTGTTTGTAGCCTCCAGGTGGGAGGAGGAGCCCTCAGCATGCCCGTGCTGCACGGGGCTGGCGTTGAGCTGTCCGCCTCCTTGCCCCACAGGTCTGCTCTGCTGGATGAGAAGCGGCGCCTGGAGGCACGAATCGCACAGCTCGAGGAGGAACTGGAGGAGGAGCAGAGCAACATGGAGCTGCTCAACGACCGCTTCCGCAAGACCACGCTCCAGGTGGCTCAGGCGGCAGCCCGTCACCTGGGGGGGGGGACCGTGCTGCCCGTCTGGCACGAGTGACTAAACCGTCTCTCCTCTCCAGGTGGACACACTGAATGCAGAGCTGGCGGCTGAGCGCAGTGCTGCCCAGAAGAGCGACAATGCGCGCCAGCAGCTGGAGCGGCAGAACAAGGAGCTGAAGGCCAAGCTGCAGGAGCTAGAGGGTGCTGTCAAGTCCAAGTTTAAGGCCACCATCTCGGCCCTGGAAGCCAAGATTGGGCAGCTGGAGGAGCAGCTTGAGCAGGAGGCCAAGTGAGAGGTTTTTGATGCACTAAACCAGGGGGCGTCCTCAATACTGTATTTGTTCCCATTTTGTCTTTTTATTTCAAAATAAGATATGTGCAGTGTGCGTAGGAATTTGTTCATAGTTTTTTTTTAAACTATAGTCTGGCCCTCCAACGGTCTGAGGGACAGTGAACTGCCCCCGTTTAAAAAGTTTGAGGACCCCTGCGACTAAACCAAAACTCACTGCATCTCTGCGGGCCAGGGCCAGGGCCAGCCTGCAGCCAGGCACTTGCCCTAGAGGGAGTCCCTGTGGCAGGGGAGGCGGCAAGGATACATGTCATCAGAGAGAGAGAGAGAGAGGAAGAGAGATGGTGTGAGCCTCCGGGAAGGCTGGGCTCACCTGTCAGCTCTGCCAGGATTCAGCTGGTCAGACTGTGCCCAGGATTTTCTAGGTGCCAGAGTTTAATCCTTCCAGCTAACTCCATCACGGTCCATTTCTGTATAACATTTGTCCAGGAACAAATGGACTTTTTCTGTTTGTTGGGGGAAAGGTCAAAAAGTCTAAAATTCAGGACTCAGACCAGACGTGATTCAGAAGCACTGACACGCGGCCTTATTCAGACTCATAGGAGCTTTAATAGGAGAAACATAGACCAAGAGTCACAGGTTCAAGAGGCCCACATTTCCCAGGCACCTTTACTGCTGGACATAGTGCATCGCTGAGCTCCCGCACGCTGTTGTCAATGGTGTTCACCCAATAAGCTCGCTCTCCTTCCTAAGGAACAGTGTAGGCCTGTCTAGAAACATGGTGATTTGCCTTCTAACCAAACTAAAGGGTGAGTGTGGGCGGTCCCCTCCCCCATTAGCTGCCATAGGCCTGAGCATCACCATGGGTCTTTGTTCTGGTCTCCAGGCTAAGAAGTTAGGTGATTAGAATAACCAACCAAGGTTTTTGTCTTCAATAAGTCCGCACTCCGTATGGCAGGTAGCTTGTGTGTAATGTTTGATCTTTAGATCCCTCAATGAATGCCTGCATGTGAAGGGATACTCTTTATCTACCTGTCAGTGTTAGAATACGTTATTAAGGCGCCTCGTGACCAGAACGGAAAAACTTCTGGGCCGTATTATCGTAATTTATTCTCATCAGAGAGGCCCTGGAAAACACTCCCAACATTTGTCATCTTCCAGAGAAAGGGGACTTTAAAAATTATTTCCTCAATTCGAACTATCGTGTCAAGAATTACAAAGGCTAATTAATGGTTGATCATCTTCACAGGGAACGAGCAGCAGCCAACAAACTGGTCCGACGAACGGAGAAGAAACTGAAAGAAATCTTCATGCAGGTTGAAGATGAGCGTCGACATGCAGATCAGTATAAAGAACAGGTAGGGAGAAGGTGGGCCAGGATGAAATGTCTTCCATCTTAGCAATGCTTCACGAGGAGACGATGCAGAAGAGCCACGTGTTACCATTTGGTGACTAGATTAAGAACATGCTCTCTGAGGCCCTGGTTGGGTTAGCACAGTTGGTTAGAGCATCGTCCTGATACACCAAGGTTGCGAGTTCGATCTCGTCAGAGCACATACAAAAACAACTGATGAGTCCATAATAAGTCAATGTTTCTCTCTTTGCAAATAAAAGAAAAATTGAAAAAAGAAAATACTGCCCTAGCCAGTTTGGCTGAGTGGATAGAGTGTTGGCCTACAGACTGAAGGGTCCTGGGTTCGATTCCAGTCAAGGGCATGTACCTGGGTTGCGGGCTCGATCCCCAGTAGGGGCTGTGCAGGAGGCAGCCAATCAATGATTCTCTCATCATTGATGTTTCTCTCCCCCTCTCCTTCCTTCTCTGATATCAATAAAAATATTTTTTAATGCTATTTTAAACTCTTAAATTCTAATATTTTAACACACACATGCTGTTCCTGCCAGGCACTCCTGCGTGCTGGGGACACAGGTAACTAAGACTCAGTCCCCACCCCTCGGGGCTCCCCCAGCACCAGAAATACAGAGGAGGGGCAGGTGAGAGCACACTGAGGGCACTGAAGTGTGAGGCCGATTTCCTCCGCGAGGTGCACGCTTCATGAGGGCAGTGATCTCTGCCTTGCTGTCAGTCTCCCCCCAAGCATCTCAGATGCCTAGAGTAGTTCCTGGGCGGTGTTAGCGGTCACTGTGTCAGCTGAAGAGGGTGGATGCAGAATAGAAAGCAGAGAGAAACAAATGTACTGCATGCAGGACCTGAATTGTTTTCCTTGTCTGCATCCAGGCATCTTTTTTTTTTTTTTTTTTTTTTTTAAATATATTTTATTGATTTTTCACAGAGAGAAAGGGAGAGAGATAGAGAGTTAGAAACATCGATTAGAGAGAAACATCGATCAGCTGCCTCCTGCACATGTCCCCCTGGGGATCCGCAACCCAGGTACATGCCCTTGACCGGAATCGAACCTGGGACCTTTCAGTCCGCAAGCCAACGCTCTATCCACTGAGCCAAACCGGTTTCGGCCATCTTTTTTTTTTAAGTATCAGGAGAATCTAATAAGACTGCGGCCAGGTCTGCATAGACAATAGCCTCGGTAGCTGAGGTGGACGGAGATGATTCTACTGCCTTTGGCCCCAACCCCCCTTCCCTTTTCTTCCCCTGCTCGTGAGGCACCCAGCCTTCCCTTACCCCCGCCCTCAGCATAGAGCATGGGGCATTTCTGGGTGGGCGTGAGCTGCAGCGTAACCATGTCAGGTCTTCATGGGAGGCTTTGAACTTGAAACCCCCATATTGAGAGGAGGCATAAACATGAAGGTACCATCTCCTGGGGTTAGAGACTCACGTTGCTGGCTCTCCCATAGGTTTAATGCCTTATGTGAAGATGCTACACTCATTTTCTGTTAAAATCTCGTGGAGAAAATAGGGGTTTAAGTGTTTAGAGATTTCCTTTCGCGTAGTTTGCTCTGTACACACTGGCTTTGCCGACAATGGCAGATCAGGCCTGAGACCAGCCCCCTGGTAAGCACACGCACTCACGTGGCTGGCGGGCACTCAGGATGCGGGGGGCTGTATCTGGACTCGCCAGTTGGGTTTGACTTGACTCATGTCACTTCCCCGAGATGGAGAAGGCCAATGCCAGGATGAAGCAGCTTAAGCGGCAGCTGGAGGAAGCGGAAGAGGAAGCCACACGTGCCAATGCATCTCGGCGTAAACTCCAGCGGGAACTGGACGACGCCACCGAGGCCAACGAGGGGCTGAGCCGCGAGGTCAGCACCCTGAAGAACCGGCTGAGGTGAGCGACTGAGGGGGCTCAGAGGCGCTGGGTTTCGTGGAGTCTGTGGCCAAAGCCCCCAAAACCGGCCGGATTTCTAGGCTTAGGGCTTGATTTTTCTGGTTTACTTAGTTCATGTAGAGTTACTCGTTCTCGCTCTTAAGTTTATCCACTTGGGATTTCTGACCTTTCGTAGTCCTTAGGCGAACAGGAGGAACAGCCCCCCCCCCCCCACACACACACACACACACACAGACACACCAAGCTGGGACCAGGTCGCATCCATCCATGTCCCAACGTCCATGTGAGGAAAGGTCCCAGCCTCTTCTCCCAGGACCTGGCACCATCAGCCCCTCCAGGGAGAGGCCCGAATATGAGCACTGAACTTCCTCCCCCAGAGGAGCAGGCTGGCCCATGGCCAAACTCGGATGTGCCCTGCTGTTGTCCAGCAGTGAGCCAAGAATGTTTTTACATGCAGCAGAGACCTGATATGGCCCACAAAGCCTAAGTAAAATATTTACTATCTGCCCTGGGTGGTGTTGCTCAGTGGTTAGAACGCTGGTTCAAGCACCAAAGGGTTACAGGTTCGATTCCCGGTCAAGGGCACATATCTGGGTTATAGGTTCGATCCCTGGCTCCAGCCGGGGCTCGTGTGGGAGGCTGTTTCTCTCACATCAGTGTTTCTGTCTCCCCGCCCCCCCTTCCGTTATGTGCCCTTTATGGAAATACCCTTGGCTAGCAAGCACAGCCAGCCGTAACTGGATCAGGTACACTGAGGACCTCCTGCCCAGTGCACGCTTGTGCTGGCCGGGATGGCAGTCAGGCGTGGTGACAGCAGAGGCGGAAGGCCCAGAGCCTGTCCTGATCGTGGCACTCACACCCCCAGGTGGTGTGTCCTGAGGAAGGGGTGGAAGTTTGGTGACTGGACAACTTGACTGCCACATGTTCTTACGTGTTTACCCACGTGTCTACTTCCTATTCTTGCCAGGCGAGGCGGCCCAATCAGCTTCTCTTCGAGCCGATCTGGCCGGCGCCAGCTGCACATCGAAGGGGCTTCCCTGGAGCTGTCAGACGATGACACCGAAAGCAAGACCAGTGATGTCAATGAGACGCAGCCACCCCCGTCGGAGTAGGGTCACCAGAAGCCAGTGGAGGCCATACAGCGGGACACGAAGGAACGCACCCGGCACCAGCTGCCTCGGGACTCCCTACTGCAAGATCAACTGTGTCTTAAGGCTTTCCAGCCTACACATACTGTATCCTGCTTCAGATTTAGGTACAATTGCTCCCCTTTTTATATATATACATACACAAAACATGCACATATTAAACAGACTGTCTCATCATTGCATCTATTTTCCATATATTCATCAAGAGACCATTTTATAATACGTGTTAAGAGGAGAACCCTTTTTCAAACGAACTCCAGACCCTTGTTGCCAGTCGCTGGGTATTGGGGCAGCCCCGTGGTTGTTGCTCGGTCGCTCTGCATGCTCTCTGTCATACAGACAGGTAACTTAGCTGTGTTCATGTGGCCCCGACTCCTCAGCCACATCAATTCTCTTAGAACATTGTGGAACCTAAACTGCACTTGTATCTCATTTCCTTCAAATAACGATCAACACTATTTCAGTGAGCAAACTGTGAAAGGGGCTTTTTGGAAAGATTAGGAGGGGTGGGATGGATTGGGGAAGCAGCATTCATTGGGGATTACCATGCTGTCTCGCTCGAGTTGGTGGTATCCCCTCGTCGCTTCGTGTGAACTGTCCTTGGCCAGGGCTGGTCTGTGCATAGAAAGGATAGGAGCCGCCATGCCGCTGAAGCCCGAGTGACAGCAATCACGTCGACGCCCGGATGGTCTCCTGAACCCCTGGCTCTGCCAGTGTGCGCCTCGCTTCAGGAACAAGAGCTGTGGGCGCCTCAGCAGGAGTCAGTGGGAGGCCCTCCCTTGCCAGCCAGGCCCCTGTGCTGACCTTACAAATTCAGCCGCTGCTTTGAGCCCAAAATGGGAACATTGGTTTTGTGTCCAAGACTTGTTCCAAGTTGTTGATGAGGTTACCGACCCTCAAGAACAGATGCCATCTGCCTGAATGTTGACATGCCAGTGGATGTGAATCCCTTTTCATTTTCCCGTTCCCTCCCCTCTGGACAGTGTTAACAGTGAACATTTAACATTCTGTTTTTGGTTGATAGGTAAGCAAACTGACATTACAGAAAGTGCCTTAGACACTACAGCACTAAGACAATGTTAAATATATTATTTGCCTCTGTAACAATTTAATGTATTAAGTTTTGACTGTGCTTCATATCATGTACCTCTCTAGTCAAAGTGGTATTACCAACATTCAGTGACAATGAATCAGTGTTAAGTACAAATCCCTGATCCTCTGCAATGTGCTTGAAAACACAAACCTTTTGGGTTAAAAGCTTTAACATCTTTAGGAAGAACTTGTCATGTGGGTTTGGAACCTTTGATTTTCCCCGTTATGAACTGTACTGGCTGTTGACCACCAGACACCGGACTGCAAATATCTTTTCTTGTATTCCCATATTTCTAGACAATGATTTTTGTAAGACAATAAATTTATTCATTATAGATATTTACGCCTGCTCTATTTACTTGGAGGAAAAAGCACCCATTAAGAATAAACAGACCTCAATAAATGAGAATAATCATGTGAATGTGGAATCTGTTTTCTTACCTTCTGTTCTCGATTTCCCATCTGTGATCTGATTGGCAGCTGAGAGTCCCACAGACTTAAAAGGCCCACTTTTTCTGAGGGCGCTGCGCTCCCAAGTGTCAGGTGACAGGCTAGTTCTCTGGGCAGTCGGCTACAAGTCGCATCCTGCCCAGTGGCCTCTGTATGTAGCTGCACTGGGGAGGAAAAGGGCCCTGGGCTGGCAACCCGCTCGCTAATAGAAAAGGGCTGAGGATGAAGCTGTTGGAGGGTTTCGGTCACCAGCTGATGAAGCTGTTTGCTGGACTGGAGTATTTTAAGAAATCCAAGATTCAGACTGCATTTTCAAGCAGTATTCACACTGAAAATAATTGGGGGGCGGGGAGGGAGGGATTCAGTAATAAGACCCAAGGGCAGCCTCACTAGTGTGGGTCAATTACGATGGGCTGGAGAGGAGTAACTAGGGATCACAAAATCACGAAGGAAATGCTGGCTTTTTTATTATTATTCCCTAATATTCATAGTTCAGGCTGGCCCTGGGGGCATACGGCACATATCCAGGCTTCCTGGCAGAGAATGTAAAAAATGGACAGACGTACTCCTTTCCTCCCGTGTCACTACCAAGGGAGAAAAAAGGTGAGTTACCACGTTTCGTGTGTCCACCCTGGCATTCAGCTACCTTAGTTTAGTCCAGGTGCGTGTGGAATTCAGAGGCTGGTTTTTCTCAGAAGGAATGCTTCCCACCTGGCTGGTGTGGCTGGTGTGGCTGGTGTAGTCACTGTTTGACTACTCAGCTATCGGGAGAAACTCAATCCCCACAGACTGACTCCAGTTCCTGACTCCAGAGATGCTAGCCATAAGGAACCTTTCCTTACTCAACAAGCCACCGCTTCGCGGTCTCAGGAAAGGTAGTTCATAAAACCTTTGCCGGGCACTGACAGCACAAGGAAGACAGTTCATGGGAGCTGGGCTTTGTGTCAAAGACTAAAGCTGCTGCCATAACCGGTTTGGCTCAGTGGTCCCAGGTTCGATTCCGGTCAAGGGCATGTACCTTGGTTGCGGGCGCATCCCCAGTGGGGGGTGTGCAGGAGGCAGCTGATCGATGTTTCTCTCTCATCGATGTTTCTAACTCTGTCCCTCTCCCTTCCTCTCTGTAAAAAATCAATAAAATAAAAAATAAAAATAAAAAGACTAACGCTGCTGCCACCAGGAGAGTGGTTCGTCGTGAGGAAGACACCAGGCGAGACTTGGGAATGCCTGTCCTTTGCTGAGATGAGGTGGGGGTTTTAACACGCAGCTCTTCCCGCTGTCTGCCCCTGCCACATCCTAGGCTTTCTTTTTTAATGCATCCACTCGGGAATTCTTTTAAACCGCGTCAGTAGGAATAGCACACCTATAGTCCTAGTGGGACTGGCCTGAGGGTGTAACTGATGTCACCTTTCCTTCCTGTCACCAGTTCCCCATCCCTGGAAACCGCCGCTAAGATGAAGTGTGAGCCTGAAGACAAGCTGTGGCGTCCCCTCACAGGCAGCCCCCTGTGGCTCTGGGCAGGACTGACCCAGGCCCCTGCCTCCTGAAACCAACGCTCTGTGTCAAGCCTGGAGAAGAAACAGCTCAAAGCTGTCAACCACCACTTCCTATCTCATCCTCACCCCCTTAGAAAGCCCACACAGGAACAGGCCGTAGGCTGGGATCTAGAAAGTTCCAGGCAGGTCTGAGAGGGAAGCCTGTGACTGAGACCCAAAGGGAGTCCCCATGCACCATCGGTTCTAGTCACTGGGAACTCACATCTGTACCAAGTTCTGAGCACCCGCTAGAGTGCTGTACGCTGTGCCAGCTGTCAGGACCAGAGGGGGCGGCCCACTCCCTAGTGGAGCCTCATTATCGTTTGGGAATCTAGCAAATCTTGTGACGTGTCTCATACAACTGACAGAAATCTAATGTGAAACGATCAGTAAGGGTATATGGGCATGATGCCAGCTTTCAGACAATGTTAACTATAATTCCAGTACCTGTGTGCCACACACGGAAGTGTGACCATGTCCTTCAACCCTTCCCAAGACTAGAACTTCGTGTTTGACTCATTACAACACAGGTCTATTTGTTTTTTCCAAGTAGCCCCCCAATAATGGACTTCATCCCCGACAGGCTGTCATGAAGCCTCATTCAAGACGTAAAGTGGCATCTATTAAACTCGAGTCTGACAAGCATCCAAGCAGAGCCACTGCCTCCGACAAAATGCCATCCTGCAGAGGCCCTAAGACACCCGTGTTCCCACATGTGCACGTGTGCGTCTCACAAGTGCCACCAGCAGGTGGCAGCTGTGACGTGGCTGTCAGAGGAAGGTCAATAAACCCCAAGCATCAGATCCTGCAGAACGGATACCGGCAGCCTTGAAGGAAATTCTGGAGCCATCAACAGAACATCTTTTCAGAAACACGGCATCACCAGCGCTCACCAGGACCCAGGGGACAACGTTGCTTGGAAAACTGCAAGGACAACTCGTCAGAAGTGGTTCACAATGTGAAGTCTTAGCCATGTCTCACCATTTCCTTTTTGTGTATGAAGTGTGATGTGATGAAAACCTGTCTAAAATCTTAAAGAATTCTCAATAAATATAAAAAGTCAAAATGATAAGCATTTTCACAGTTCTACTGGCACATTTTTCTTAACGGTTCACAAAATAAGGTGCTCATAATTGCTGGTTTGAGATTCTGTGAACTAATGTGCACTCCTCCCGGGGCTGGCGCTGGGGTGGAGCCTGGGGGAGTCTGTTTTAAAATCCACTCACTGGTCACCCAGCAGCCAGGGAGCCTCTGCTCCAAGCTACTTGCTCAAATCTCAGAACTTAGCACACGTCCTCAGGCCAATTGGGTAATGAAAGAAAATCAGTCTCATTACTTCAATTTTTAAAAAATGAATTTGGGCAACTTTACCAAAAAAATTAGAAGCCTCAATCAGTAAACTGTTTGCATTTTTAATTTCACTTCTGACTTTTAAAAGCTGTAATTAATATGTTCATTTAGTTTGTGTCCAATTCCCGCCGGTGGTTTCCGTTCCTACGTGCTGCGTCTGCACACTCGGGTTTCTATGGAATCCTGCACAGCTGACCGTCCTCCTGGCCGTTCCCCATCAGACACTTCCACTCCCACTACTGAGATGGACTTACTTGTTCTTACTACCATGAGACGTTATCCCTAAAGTAGAAAGAGCTTGTATAGCTTATGTAAGACTCAAGACTTACAGAAAATAATTTAGTGACACCAAAAATGCAGAGGTGTATGCCCTAAAGTCTAGATGACAGTGGGATTCGCTGGGATTTTTTCCTAGTTAAAACAATCACCTTTTTTAACCAGAAAAACAGTGTTTCTCAGTTCCATCATGAACCGACAGGAAGCAACAGGGCCCTAGCTCATTTGGATGACACTCATCTGACTGTTTATCCAAACTGTGCCAGGCCCGCTTGCCTGGCACCCTCCAGACCTCCACCAGCAACCACAACCAGGCAGGACCTCCGCATTTTAATGGGCACTAGTCAAACTGACACCTGATTACAAACTCCCCAAAAGTAAACAAGCTAAATTCCTATTCAGTTTCGCTTGGTGAAGGCTTCAGAACTGACAGGCAACTAACATAACTGCAAACCATAACCCACATGGCACAAACCACCTGGTCCCCCAACCAGCACTATACGCTTTGCTCTGTTCTCACAGTTGCCTCTTCACATGTGCTATCTTATCAAGGGAGTCTGTTAAACTAATATTACTCCAGATTATTGTTTTTCCTTAACATTTAAAAAAAGGCGACTGTAGCCCTAACCGGTTTGGCTCAGTGGGTAGAGCGGTGGCCTGCGGACTCAAGGGTCCCAGGTTTGAGTCTGGTCAAGGGCATGTACCTTGGCTGAGGCCACATCCCCAGTGGGGGGCGTGCAGGAGGCAGCTGATTGATGTTTCTCTCTCATCGATGTTTCTAACTCTTTATCTCTCTACCTTCCTCTCTGTAAAAAATAAATAAAATATATTTTTAAAATAATAAAAAAATAAATAAAAAAGGCGACTGTATTCCCATAGGTCCTATTTTTAGTCATAGGACCAGTTTTCAGATAAGATGCTTTAAGTCATAGGAAGATTTACAAAGATGCCTCCTCCCCTACTCCCATTTTTAAGAATGATTCAAGTAACATCTAAATTTTGAAGGCGAAGCTAGCGTTTCTCAATTTGTTTCAACCTTTGGGGCAAAAGTAGAGAGAAAAATCCCTGAAGTAAATACTGGAAGGAGGAAAGGCTCCTCTAGCATCTTCTAATCGAGGCAAACAGAAAACTGACTGCTTGGACCCATCCCCTTTCTGGGCTTAGTCCCACCAGCAGCCGGACGGGCTGTTTGTGCTGGCCAGGCAGGACGATGTGGCTTTAGCACAGTGGCTCTCAACCTTCCTAATGCCGCGACCCTTTAATACAGTTCCTCATGTTGTGGTGACCCCCATTTTCATTGTTACAAATTGAACATAATTAAAGCATAGTGATTAATCACAAAAAAAAATATGTAATTATATATGTGTTTTCCGATGGTCTTAGGCGACCCCTGTGAAAGGGTCGTTCGACCCCCAAAGGGGTCGCGACCCACAGGTTGAGAACCGCTGCTAGCAAGATGCTCCCTAAAGCTGAGGCTCCACCCCAGGACACCTCCCCGGCCCCAGAGGCACCATTCCCACCTTGGCTCTCAGAGATGTTAATGGCCCTTCTGCAACAGCTGCTGAGAGCAGCACAGTCAATACTCAAGTACAGGATTGGAAGCGAAGGGGGGGTGCATCACATTCCTCCTGCTGCACAGTCTGTGCCTGCCCCACACATTTCCCAGCATCCACAGCAGCTCATCTCCTGAGGCACAAGACAGAGTCAGGGCAATGAGGCCTCAAGTCTGGAAAAGTGGAGAACACAGCAGAAAAAGAGCTCACTTCCAACCCTGGCTTTGCTATGAACTAGCTGTGTGAGTTCAGGCCAGTCACCAACACTCCGGGCCCACCTTCCCTCTGTAAACAGGTAAGCCAGCTCATCTCCTCTCCGGCTGCCTATAACTCTCAGATGCCCAGCTTTGGCTTAGACCTCAGCAGAGTTGGTTGGGCATAGTTCCTACCACTCTGGGTTGAAAGGCAGTGGAGCACCCACTCCTACTCTCATGCATTTCAGGAGCAAGGGATGGGACCGGGTGGTGAGAGAACAGTATCTGGAGGCAAGAGGACTCACCACCTGAAGATTCACCCCCTCCAAACAGGGAGACCACTCGTGGACCCAGCTCGGGAGAGGGATCACTCCTAAAAGTTTCAGCGAGGGCCAGGCAGACCTAGGCATGGGGCGGCCCCAGGAAGAGAACCCACTCAGAGGCAGGGGCCTGCTAGGCAATCTTTAGCTAGAAGAGCAGACAGAATGTGTTAGCTTTCGTGTCAGCAGCAAATGTTCTAGCTGAGCATTTAACCAAATCATCCAAACAGCTGAAACTGAGGCCAGGAGAGTCATCCAGCTTCCCCATGGGTCACACGCCGAGGGCAGCTGCTGCTATAAAGCCCAGCAGCGTGCTCCTGCCCTTTCCCGCGCCTGGCCCTTGCTCTCCTGGACCCGAAGCCTCCCCTGCCACCACCTGACTGAACTGACAGACCACCGGGATGAGATGATTCCAGGGGTGCTCAGCTAAGAAGGAACCGGGAAATCACTGGGAGCCAGGGACGACGACTCAGGGCTCCAGAACTCATCGCTGCTTTCAGCAGAGTAGCTCTGCTCTTTATGTGTTAGATCTGGGGTCCCTGCATTAACAAAGGTCTGGCTAAATGTTTCAGCCTCTGGTCTAATCCAATCGCTTCGATGATTGGGAAAGAAGTTGCGAGTTGCCGCCCATCAGAAAGAGGCCGAAGTTCTCTGTTCCCCTGCTCCACAGCACACCCCCCTGGAAACATCTCTCGGGAGGCAGCTCACAGCAAAACCTCCGGGAACAACTAACAGAATATTCCTGCCCACATATTAGCAGACAGAGGAAGTTTTTAACGTATCCTCCTTAAAGTTCAGTATTCCCTTAGGAACTTAATTCACTTACTTTTCACTTATTTAAAACTACACACTATCCTGGTTTGCTCTGTTATAAGCAACGTTCAGAACATGATACATTCGTACTGACTCCTATGTCTGGACATTTCTCAAGTCCAGTCACCTATATCTTGCAAACATCGGGCACCTCCTCCCACTTGCCAACATCAACCTGAGGGATAAGGAGAAAAGCCCAGGCCCGAGTCACCTCTACTCCCAGGACACCACACACATCATGACAGGCAGCACAGAGAAGGGCCAGCGCCTGGCTCCATCGCAGTTATCCTGTGACCTAGCGAGTGGCCTCCCTCAAAGTCCGGGTCCTCCCTCCAGGTCTGCATGAGGCGCAGGGCCATCTCAGGCTGCCCCTGGAGACTCAGCTACAAGGACCGGCCTGAGCACACCTGCTCGTGCGTCAGACTTCTCCGGAGGCTGCCTGAACTGCCTTTGCCCAATCCACGCTGCTGTCCACCCACATGTCCCAGGTCAGAGCGGAAGCGACATCTGAACCTGGCTTTGTAACTCCAGCTCTTCTCCCACAGGATGGCGGGAACCCAATAACGCAACCTTGATACTTTTTTGTGTGAAATTTATTGTTTCCACATTAATAGATTTTTTGGAGGGGAAGTACTTTCTTTTTTTTTTTTTTAACCACATGATGATTCTATACAGTTGCCCAGAGTAGGACACCATCATAAGTCATTAACATGCCGTATGAGCTCTGAATAAATAAAAGCTACAAAGCCCAAGTTATTTACAAATATCTTGGGCAGTAATGTTTACAAACCTATGTACAAAACAACAAATGTAAACAGTCAATGCAGCATGGGAGTGACCAAAGGTGCACAGGGACAACCACTGGGCTCAGTCTGCCCCCAGGAGCTGGCACCAGCCGGCCCCCGGAACCAGGCCGCTCAGTCCTTCCTAACACAACTGGAGAGGCCGCGGAACAAAACCAAAAGCTGTGAAGCTGTCATTTAACTGAATGACCAGAAAGCTGGTGGGAGGCTGCACCACCTCCACCCTGCGTCTGAGGCACAAGGAGGAGAAGACAGCAGAGGCCCAGCTGTTCGTCCCGGCCCCACAGGCTCCCGCTCTGGGAGGCCAAGCTGTGGCGTGCTAACTGCTGAAGCAAAATCAGAAGACGCAGCAATGAGACTGGAGAGCTCAGTGGTCCTAGGGTGATGAGACTGTGTTCCCTAATTCAGTGACCTTCCCGACTGTCTGCCAGCAACAGGCCCAGGCTGTGTGGGGTGGAGCTGGGGACAAACACATGATCAGGAGCACAAAGGTGCTTGGGTGGGAGCTCAGGAGGGCACACGTTGACCTGATTTGGGAGAGAACGTCTAAAAGATCTGCAATGTCCTAAATACAACTAAATCCTATCGGTACAGCAGGGTGGGGCTGAGGCAGGTATGATGAATGGGTACTTCTGCATCCAGTGGCCCAGCAATACATCACCTTGTGACCCACAAAGTGCAATCGTGAAACCAACGGCACTCCGGCGAGAAGAGAAAACAGCCAGTGTTGATATCGTGCAGTCCTGGGGCTGGGCAGGGCCCAGCAGCCACCACTGCATGCAGCCTGCCCTCTCTCTGCCAGCCCTAGGGAGGCAGACAGAGCCACGGGCTGGGCCCAGGCACCGAAGGGTGAGGCGTGGGTGTCCTGGGCTGTTGGAGGAGGGCGGAGCCCCCGTTGGGAAGCTGGGCACTCACACACTGAGAGGCAGCATACCTGGTGCCGACGAGGGGCGCGAGGAGCCCAGACCAGGAGGAGGAGGAGCTGGGTCAAAGCCGTTTACTGCCCTGGGGGGTGACAGCAGAGAAGAGAGGGGGAAGAAAAAGAGAGACTGTCATTTAAAACCACTTGACACACAGCAACAAATTCATTTTCTCTCTAAAACTACCCCTCTTCCCGGCCCATAGCAGAATCCCGACGGCCCAGGGAAGAGTGGCTGCCTCGAGCATCAGTTGGTTAGACTTGAGAACTCAGGGGTCCTACGGTAATGAGACTATGGGCAGCTTCATCACACTGGCCACTGCAGCCACAACTAAATGATAAAATAGTATACGACCATTAACAACCCATTTCCCCACGCTCTACCAGCATGACTCAGTGGCTGAGTGTCAACCTATGAACCAGGAGATCATGGTTTGATTCCCAGTCAGGGCATATGCCTGGGTTGTAAGTTAGATCCCCAGCATGGGGCGTGCAGGAGGGAGCTGATCAATGATTCTCTCTTACCATTGATGTTTCTATCTCTCTCTCTGTCCCTTCCTCTCTGAAATCAATAAAAATATTTTTTAAATCCATTTCCACAGTTCTTTAACAGCATGGGAAAATATTCAGAATGTAATTAATGGTGAATAGAAAAAGGTTACCAAACTATATATGTTCAATGATGTAAAGAAAAAAGAAAAAGTGTAAGTAGTATGTATTCAATCTAGACTATAGCCCCTTATATAGATAGGCATTACTGCCTGTGTAGCTAATTCTAGAATGTGTGGAGGTACTCACACATACATAGATCCACACAAACACACACACATATATGTACATTAAATCATATATATTACAGAAAGTTTAACAAGTTACTTTTCTTCCCTCTGGGTTATGGGTAAATTTTGTTTACTACTTTATACTTTTTTATTGTTTTCCAAATCTCCTACAATGTACACGAATATCTTAATGAAGGGGTAAAGTAACTTTTTTACATTGTTAAGCAGCCAGCTAGGGAGGCTGCTCTGCAGACTGGTTGCTGAGCAACCAGCCCAGCACAGGAGTCTACAAGGAGGGTCGCACACCTGAGCCCAGGGATGCAGAGCGCCCACCTCAGCCCACCCATCTGGCAGCACAGCCGCGGGAAGCAGTGAGGAGTGAGTGCGAGGCCTGGAACCTCTCAGGAAGCCACTTCAGCCTCTCCATCCTGGAAAACTTCCTAGGAAAGTGTCCCACTAGCAATTTGGGAAATACAGCGAATTGCAAAAGGCCGCACTCACCACACTTGCCCACCACTGCCCCCCGCCATCCACTCATCAGAGGGGTCTAGGGAGTTGAGTATAGACTCATTCTTACAAAAAATGCACACACATTCCCCACAAAGATAAGTGCTACATACACTGAAGAGGTGAGTGTAATCTCAGAGAAACAGGCATGCAAAAGAGACTTGACAAATGACCCTGCGCTACCCTGAAGAAACAGTTAATGCCTGAAGAAATAACCTCAGAGTCCAGATTTCAAGTTTGAAGTCAAGCTACCCACACAGAGCCACAGGGCTCTACATGTCATTTCTCCCTGCTGTACACCCGTGTTCTGTTTAGGGCTAGGGGAGGCCTGATATTTGAGCCTCGTCGTATGTGAAAACTTGAAATCATCCCTCCTACTCTCCCAAGGCCCCATCCTATATGCCACTGCAGCCCTCACGTAATAAGCCCAGCTGTCACTTGTCTGACTAGTCCCAGAGCCACCAAAGCCCGCTTCTCCTCAAAGCCCAAGGAGAACCAGGCAGGCCTCACAAACCTCAGCTTTACACAGGTGAACACCACATTCTGCAGGCTGTACTACAGACACCCCCAAAACCAGCAGAAAGGGAGCACTGTGGGTGCCAGGAAGAACCTGGCACCTGCTCCACAGGGGTGTGCACAACCAGCGACCACAAGGACGGCTCCACGTGCAGGCTTAGGACTGAGATTTGGCATTTTCAAATTAGACAGATCTTTAAAGAACATAAAGTCCATCCCCATTGTTGTAACGCTCAAAAAACCAAAGCAGGAGAAGGTCCAGCCATTCACCTGAGTTCCCCTACGAGCCCATCAATGGGGAAGCAGGGCTCATAACTTGCCTCCAGATGACCAGGCCATTCTCCTTTCCCAGCATCCTCCTGGCCAGAAGAGACCTGACAGCCCTCAGGAGCAACCACTTTGGTGCTCCCAACCCAAGTCAGCTACAGTGGGAAAAATAAGCAGTGCGATCAGAATACAAAAGGACAAGAAACTAGGTGAGTCGTTCTCAGTACGAATGGGAATAGAAATTCTGATTTGCAAGTTGGACAGAATAAAGAGAGAACAACAAGGGCCTCACCAAGCACTTCTTTCCTGAGCCAAGAAGTGGGATGCAGAAGACCAGAGGGAGAGAGCTGACCCTAGAGGTAGGATTGTGTCTGGTGAGGCACCTTCAGGAAACTGCAAAGCTGTGAAATGGGGAAAGAAACCTCCATATTCACATTTGGTTTCAGGAAGCAGCAAAAGAGCTGAAAGGAAATGTCCCGGTGGACACCACAGAAATGAACAGAAAGAGAGCAGGCAGGGGTGGGGACACAGATCTTGGGAATTATCTATGTGAACAGGTTACAGAAGCTATGAAATCTCATGGCCTTACCACCAAAATCTAGTTAAAGAGTCTGAAAAATAGAGACTCCAGCTGAGAAAAGAAACTAAGGTGAGTTACAAAATGACAACAGAAGTGAAAAGGGCACCTTTATAAGCTAGTCAGGAGGACAATAAATAGAACACAACAGTGATGACGTATGGACACTAAATCCATCAAAGCAGCAAGTGGAGGACACCTGAGAGGGCGGTAGAGAAAGGCCTGAGAGTGGGCCAGCGCTCATGCAGGAGGCAGCAGACACACTCCAGACCCGTCTTCCTAGTTAGATGGTCCATGGGAGTCGCGCAGCTCAGCCAGCTCGCGACCTTGCCCCAGGCCCTACAAACTGAAATGTGCCTTCCTGAAAACAGAGAAGAAAGGCAGATCTTATACACGTCTCCATCTATCATTCCAATGTGCTCTGAGAAACAAGAGTGAGCGCAGAGGGGAGAGTCCCCCCAGCAAGGCTCCGTAATCATTACTGCCTACTTTGAAAAAACAAGACACACTGGTAACAGGAAGAACCCAGTCCCACAGAGACATTCAAATATGGTCCCAGGACCTGCCAGGTACCCGTGGCCCCCACTCGAGTCCTGCATCATCTCTCAGCACCTGACCACACAGCGAGTGCCTGCTATTCACAACTGCCCAGCACCACTACAACTCATCCGTTTGGTTCTGCACAGCTGAACCAATAATGGTATACAGTTGAGTCAAACAGGAATTTGAAGGCTCACTTATGGGCTGTAAGTGGGTTAAAGCAGAGTCAGCCCCATGCAGTTAGTGAAAACAGTTTGTTAATGGGTCTCCCACCACACATCATGATTGAAAAAGAATAAAAAATAGCACAGCAAACAAATTCAATTACCCATGAACAACGTGGGAAATATGACTTTTTCTTGCCTAATAAAAAAAAGGAAAAAACATTAAACAGTAATGCAAATACTATTTTCATACCGTGCCCTAAAATTAGTGTATGCCCACCTACCTACACATAGCCCAAAAGAAATCTGACTGGCTTACAAAATTAGGGTAAGTGATACATAGAAAACTAAATAAATGCTATGAAGAAAAAAAGAATATTTTTGAGATAATATAAATGACTATACTACACAATTTGTATCTTTTCAGATGAGTGATATTAAGGGCTCCTAGTGGTTGGAAGAAGCAGGTCCAGCGAGCCATATTTTAGGAACTTGCAGAGGTGATCACAGACTAGATAAAAATCCTGATTCCAAGAGGCCCTCAAATAACCAGAACTTAGAGAATATTTTCAAGTCCTATAAAGTAAATGTAATAATACGGTACACTGTTTTACGTAGCAAGGCCTCACTGCGCCTGACACACATGCGCACTCACACACAAACTGGCCTTGATTAACCTCCCCAGACAATGCTCCTCCAGGGCCCCAGGAGGCCGGTAAAGCTGGTGCCAGTGCTCCAGACACTGCCCAGGAGCGAGAGGTAGGGCAGGCACATTCTAGAGCCCAGACTTCAAAATGAAGAGCTTTTCTCACACTGAAACTGCAAGCTGCAGTCTCTAAGAACTGGCATTTCTTCTTTTAACCTGACATTTAATCATGGAGCAGAGAGTTAGGCTACTTCCCCAATTCCTCTCGCAGCTGGTAAATACCATCCTGGTTTTTCATCTAGCTAACTAGAGGCCCGGTGCAGAAAACTTGTGCACGGGGGGGGGGGGGGGTCCCCTCAGCCCAGCCTGCACCCTCACCAATCCAGAACCCCTTGGAGGATGTCCGACTGCCAGTTTAAACCGGCAGTTGAACATCCCTCTCACAATCCTGGACCACTGGTTCCTAATCGCTCACCTGCCTGCCCAGTCGCCCCTAACTGCCCCCCCCGCCCCACAGCCGGCCTGATCACCCCTCACTGCCTCTGCATGCCGACCTGATCACCCCTAACTTACCCCCCTGCCGGCCTGGTTGCCCTGACTTGCCCCTCGCTGCCAGCCTGGTTGCTCCTAACTTCCCTCCCCGCCCCCCGCCAACCTGGTCACCCCTTACTGCCCCCGTGCTGCCAGCCAGGTCACCCCCAACTGCCTCCCCTGCTGGCCTAGTTGCCCCTCACGGCTCCCCCCGCGGCCTGGTCGCCTCATGCAGCCTACTGTTCAGTCATTTGGTCGTCCCTCACTAAACCGCCTGCCAGCCTGGTCACCCCCAACTGCCCCCCCCACTGGCCTAGTCGCCCCTCACTGCCCCCCTGCCAGCCTAATCGCCCCTAACAGCCCCCCGTGCTGGCCTAGTCACCCCAAGTGCACCCCACACCGGCCTGGTCGCCCCTAACTGCCCCCTCACCATCCAGGTCGCCTCTTACTGCCCCCCCCCCGCTGGCCTGGTGGCCCCAACTGCCCCCCTCTGCCGGCCTGGTCACCCCTAACTGCCCCCCTGCCGGCCTAGTCGCCCCAACTGCCCTTCCTGCCAGCCTAGTCACCCCCAACTGCCACTCCCCCTGCCGGCCTGGTCGCCCCATGCAGCCTGCTGTTCAGTCATTTGGTCGTCCCTCACTAATCCCCCTGCTGGCCTGGTCATAGGCAGCCATCTTGTGATGGCGTGAGGGTTAATTTGCATATTACCTCTTTGTTGCATGGGATAGGTCTGCAGGAAGAAAGGCCAGAGGTAAAAAGCCAGGTGGGTCAGAAGGAAGCCAGAATCAAAGTAAAGCAGCAAGGAAGTAAGAACACAGCAAAACCCCACAAAAGAGAGCTATAGGAATATGGCAACTAGACAAATGCAACTCAAGCAATAGGTTAATATCTGAGTGTGTATAAGCAACCTATTTGTCATATAAACTAAACACTTGAGGAAAGGCCAACCCACAAAAGCATACTGAATTCTTAATAGAAATAATAGTTAAAAATGTGTCCTATTTAAACCAAAACTAAATATCCTCTGCAACTTTCTATGGAGCGGTACGCTTCCAGGTGCAGTGCAGGAATAAAGCCTGCATGCGTCGCGTCCAGGATGCCTCTCAGAGGGCGGAGGTGGGGCTCCACACAGTGCCCAGGGCCCACGCCTGGTTCCGGGCCACCTGAAGCCTCTGCATCTCCCTAAGAACGGGGTCACCTCCGGGCAACCACTGTGCTCTGTCTGCGTCAGGGGTCCAACGGAAGCCAGTCGCTGACGAAGACCGAAGACCGGAGCAGGGAGCCTGCACTGACTGTTACTCCTCCTTCCTCATGACTGTTCTAAGGACTTTCTACATGCAAAGCTATTTGTCCAACCAACCTGTTTCTGGTCCATGCCTATTCTCACGTCATAAGGTGCCCAAGGAAAGAAACATGATTCCAGGTAGAGACTAATAACTACTCTACCGGAGGTAATTACAGGTTACAGAAAAAAAATAATTAGGCACCCCTAAACTATCCCTGTATTGTTTGGGGCAAATGGCAATTTAATGTCAAATACTTATTTATTCCACTTATCATTATTGTATAAAAATGAGCATTCCTCAAGGTTGCCTGAAACTCCTAAACCTGAGGAAAATTAATTTTACACTTACTCCCCCTGAGGAATCCCAATGGTTAAAATAAAGTTCTGATTTATATATTGGTATTTTAGAATGCTCTCCTTAAAGAAATATGTATACATGAAGGTAGAATCTCTCAGGCTCTCCGGAAAAATGCCACAGTTACATAGGAAAGCAGAACATACAAGCTCCTTTAAGAAATTGGGAAAATTTCTAGAGTTGTATCTGTGTTGCTTTCACAGGACAAGAATGAGCAGCCTCTACGACTCAAAGCAGAGACAGTGCCAAGGGATGGCGCTGCCTCAGTCGTTGTTCTGATAACAGCTACCTTGGGTAACGTGGTCAGCATCCCCAGACCACAGGTCTTAACTATTTAACTAGTTCCCTAAATTAAGGCACACCCATAAAAGAGTATAACCATGCAATGTTTTTGTTTTTTAAATTGAGGTAGAGTAGTATGTACTGACATGAAAAGATACTGGCAATATAAATCATATTGGCATGTTAAAGAATATCTGAAGTATAATCTCATAGATCTTAAAAGCTTATAGAAGATACATATGACTGTACATGACTAGAAATAACTAAGAATGTAAAAATAGTGTGAAAACAAAAAACATTTACTTTTTATTTTATGTACTTCTGCACCAATTGAAATTTTTTTGCATTTAAGATATATCACACCCTAGCTGGTTTGGCTCAATGGATAGAGCGTCGCCTGCGTATTACAGGGTCCTGGGTTTGATTCCAATCAAGGGCACATGCCCAGTTGCAGGCTTGATCCCCAGTGGGGGTCGTGCAGGAGGCACCCAATCAATGATTCTCATCATTGATGTTTCTCTCTCTCCTTCCCTCTCCCTTCCTCTCTGAAATTAAAAAAAAGGATGTATCATGGCTTCAATCCTAACACAATTTTTTTAATTTCTCAATTCCCTAAAAACCATCTTCACATCATACAAAATTTGTATCTCCTAAACTATATTTGATCCAGTGGTTTTATATTTTTCTAAAATCTTCAGGCAGAACGTTCATTACAGAGTTTGCATGTATACATAACGAGTGTTCTCTTCTACCCTTAACAAACACTGGGGTGGGGGGTGTGCAAAAGTAGGTTTACAGTTGTGAATATGCAAAACCGTTTGTTCTTATTTTTATTATTGTCCATACAAACAACTGTAAACCTACTTTTGCCCCATTCTATACTTGCCAGAAAAGTCTATGAGCCTGTAAGTGCCTTGAGCACAAGGACTATATCACGGGCAGAGCCTAGCACTGCTGCCTTCCAAGAGTCTGCTTCCAGGGCAGATGCTCAGAGTCAGGGTTCCCAGGACAACAGACTCTATGGGGACAGAAGACAGCAATAGATTTCATGTCCTGTGAGATCTGAATGGTAACAGGCTTCAGGTAGATTTATCAAACTGAGTTTATCTTTTCAAAGCTTCAGTAAGCTCACTTAATAACGTGTAACTTTAATACTTGAAATTATTTAAAACTTCCAAAACTTACCCTTTGTCGAAGAAAGACGTATGCCCTGATCTAGAGAACTTGGTGCCGTTGCTATTCATCACCCCGCAGTTAACATTCCCTGAAATATAGGATTTTCGTGATGCTTGGTCCTTTGCAAAATTCCTGCAAGCTGCTAATTTGGATTCTAAAGCCTACAAAAGAAAGAAGGAATGATTTGGTTGTCAAAACAGTAGCTGCACATAAAAATCTGCATTTCAAACCATTTCTATTTTGAGACTCAAACTTTACTCTCTCCGTGGATACTGGTGGCTACTTAAGCCAGAGTCAATCACCTTTCTGGCAGACAAAGGAAATGTTCATGCTGACTCCCTTTCTAATGAGCTCAGAACATTTTACTTATCCCTCTCACTGCTCCGAGGGATACAAATATCCTCACTCACATAAGAAAAATGTGGCACAAGCAAACCAAGACAGACCCCAGGTCTCTTGACCCCATCCATTATGTCTTTCTGAGTTTTGTTAGTTGGCTAGTTAGAGGTGGATGAGTATGGAGGAGGGCTCTTTTGGGAGCAAATGCATAAAGAATGCAAAAATATCATGAGAATTTTTTAAAGCAGCCAATTATTTCTACAGCATTTCAGTTTAGTTATTTCTAATGCATTAAAATGGATAAGAGCATTTACAACACTTCACATGATGTTAAAGACTATTCCTACTTCTTAGAACACAGGGTAAATGTCTGATACCCTTTTTCTATAATTAAATAATTCACCGGAAAATGACACCAGACCTTTAGAGCATTTACCTCTAAATCGGGTGCCTTTCTTGGCACCTGGCACTTGCCAGGCTCTACAAACAGACGACATGAAGAGAACAGGACTTCCTCATCTATTTCCATCACACACAGATATCACCAACTCCCCCTTCCCCATAGACACTCTGACCAACTCAAAGCCGTCTCCCTGACAAAAAAAGGAGGAGGGCAAAAAACAGTCCATTCCTATTATCCATGATACTAAGGAATTAGGAATGCATAAGTAAATTAAATCCACAGATAACATATGCACTTTAAAAATCCTCCCCCCATAATTTCAATACAAGCTGTTAAGAAACAGAAATGAAAACAAACGTCTTCTATCCTCCTTTCCTATAACAAAAGTACAATGACCTATAAAATAAGAACAAACAGAAGAGAGGTAGTGACCTTGTAGGATAAGCTTTACATAAGCATTATTTCAGCAACTTGTTAATGTACACATACACAGTAAAAACTGAGAGCCACTAAGCTCCTATGTTCAAGACACTCATTCATTCCTTCAAATACGGATGTGCTAAGCACCTATCATACAGCTGGCACAAGTTGTATCTGAGATGTCAGGGAGATATCCAAGTGCAAGTACTGGGGTCTGGCACTCGAGTGAATAAAGTGGTTTAGATACCAAGATTTAGAAGATATATATACCAAGAAGTAGACAAAATCATAGTTGTGAATAAGATGAGGAAATTAAGGACAGAGCTCTGAATAAAATCAACAATGAAAGGGTGGGCAGATTAAGACCTAACAAATGACAAAGAGGAATGGGCAGGAAGACAGGAAGCAGACATGACACTGCATCAGAGGAACAGAGGAAAGAAGGCATTCCAAAAAAAAAAAAAAAAGTGGTTTTGAATGTTTCAAGTAAAATCAGGACAAAACAGCATTCATTCTAGCTGACAGCACTGAGATCGTCAAGGAGCAATTATAGTGGAGTGAGCAGCGTCAGAGACAAAACAAGGACGTCTGGGGAAGTGTGTACTAATATACAGTCAAAAACGCTAACAATGGCCCCAGCCAGTTTTGCTCATGATTAGAGCACTGGCCCTCGGACTAAAGGGCCGCAGGTTCGATTCCAGTCAAGGGCACATACCTCGGTTGCAAGCTCAATCCCCACCCAGGGTCGGCGTGCCGGAGGCAACCAATCAATGTGTCTCTCTCCTATTGTTTCTCTCTCTGTGTCTCCCCCTCCCTTCCACTCTCTCTAAAAATCAATGGAAAAAAATATCCTCGGGTGAGGATTAACAAAAAACAAAACAAATAAAAAATGCTAACAATAAATGGAGACATGCTTTCAAAAAGGTTGGTTGTAAAAGGAAGAATTAGAATAATGGCTGAAGAGAGAGATAGGGTAAAAGAAAGAATAGTTGCTTTTATTTTTGCTTTCTAAGATTAAAAAAAGTATGTATATATTATCTAATATTACACATACATATTAACATATAGAGAGTAAAAAGCTGAAGATACCGGAGACATAAAGATGACAAGGCTGGAAGGAATGGGATCCAAAGCATACAGGGACAAAACTAGCCAGGAGCACGAATATGACACTTTTACTACTGAAATAAAAAGGAAGAAGAGCTACAAACAGAGGTAACAGAATAATAAAAAAAAAAGGAGAAAACAAAACTTCAAGTCAGATGGCCTTGATTTCTCAGTGGAAGAGGGTGCAAGCGTGGGGATGCGGCTTCCGAGTAGTTCTAGTCAGTGGACCAAAGAATATTCATGGAAGCACGCCAGGAGCTGGCGGATAAGCAGACCAAAGTTTTATGACATCTTGGGAGACTGGTAAACAGGTAAACCATGCAAGGACTCCAAGTTCAACTTTAATGCACCATTTCTGAATAATTTATTTATGGTACTAAAACAAAATAAACAAGAACAAAGAAAGATGACAACTTGGGGTCCAGAAATAGACAGTGCTGATCCAACAGCATATAATGAAGAGAAATTCAAGGACGACGGTGGTGCAGCAGCCCTATAAGCGTATCAGAGCTTTCAGCAAAGAGTGAGGGTAAGAAGCTGGAAGGTATGAGATATTGCAAAGAGTGCATTTGAGCTCTCACACGATACAAAAAAATCTGATATGATTCTGAGTAAGTGATAAAGAACAAAATGCTTGAACCATCTGTTGAACAATATGAATAAAATGACCCAAGAGCCAGCTGCCCTCTATGATTATACAGTAGCACACATGGGCATGATACTATAGATACTACTGACTAATTTTCAATCTTCAGAACTAACCAATGGAGAGTAAAAGAAGGTACAAAGAGACACAGACACACACAGACACACACACATACACAATAAGGAGTTGCAATATAATCTAATAAATTCAGAAATAGAGGTTTTATATTTAAAATTACAAAAAACACTAACAAAAAATAAAAATTGCAAAAATGTGAGTTAAAGTCCTCATCTTTTTGCTTAAAATTGGTTAGTCAAGATACAGAAAAATAAAACATTATTTTATCAAGTTACAGAGGTAAATACCATAACTCTTACAACAAATTGGATAAAAATGATTATCTTAAAAGTAAGGAAAAACTATGTACTGTATGAATGATTTAAGCACATTACTATTTATAGCAACTTTAAATTGCAGTTTAGAGTGAATCTGATGGTTAAAATAATTCCATAAGCTAGAAAAGGTAAACATAGGACCCTGTATCTTGGCCTCCCATTTCTTCTTCAAAGAAAGTATAATGCAACTTCTACTTTTTTCAGAAAGTGTCTTACACACAAAAAATAAGTAAAGGCATGGTGGATAGTGGGAAGTTTCAGGGGTAGATTACTGAAAAGAGAGGTTCAAGTCACTGAGGGAAATAAGAAAAGCTTAAATCCACACAATCATATTATTGTTTCCAGTGATCTGAATGAAGGAAAGAAGTCACATTTCTTAATTGATCCAGACTGCAGGTCTCCTCCATGGCCAAAAACACCATGCTCAGCACTAACAGAGGAAACCATCTGTGGGATCACATATGAATAGGAACAAAGTTAAAGCAAGAGAGTGCTAAAAAAACACACAATGGAGTACTACTCTCTTGATAAGGTCCAAGAGTATTATACAGAGTAAAAAAACTGAATAAGCGCCTGGCCTGTATGGCTCAGTGGTTGAGCATCAACCTATGAACCAGGAGGTCACAGTTCAAGTCCCAGTCAGGGCACATGCCCCAGTGTGGGGCATGCAGGAGGCAGCCGATCAATGTTTCGCTCTCACACTGATGTTTCCCCTTCCTACTTCTTTAAAAATCAATTTTTAAAAAGCTTAATTTTTTAAAAAAAAAAAGGACATACAGCAGGAAGTATTTTAGGAAAAAGTGGAGGACTCATTGTCCTTTAGAAACAGGCATGGGGAACATGCAGAATTCTCAGTGGAAACTTAGGAGGTCAGCACGCTGGGCCTCCTGCAGAGAGAGACACCAGCAAGCCCAAGCCCTGGAGGTGAGTATCTGGACCAGCCTCAGCTGATCACCGGATGCTTCTGCTTCTCAGTTTAATTACCACAGGGAGGTATCCTTTTTTCTTCCCTGACTTCACATTCAGAAATAATTCAATTACCTTTGCAATCGAAACACCTAGTGATAAATAATTGAATACTTACCCCTACTTTCCGTAAGAGATCCCCCACAATGTTTAGTGCTGATATCCTAGCTGAAGGAGTCAGTGGACTGGTACCAAAACCGTTTGGTATAGCTACAGAAAAATAAAACACAAGTGTTTATACATGCAATTTGGGTTTTGTTGCTATTGCAAAATAGTATACATTCAATGTAAAAAAATCAATATATATTCCAAACTACAGATAAAGTGGAGATTCCATAAACATGTTTAACAGTTCTACAACTGATGAGTATTTAGATTACATCCAATTTTACATCACTACAAATAATGCTAAAAGGACGTATAGCCTTAAAACATCCAGATGAGTATTTCTGAAGAAGAGATTCCTAAAAATAGAACTGCTGGGTCAGAGGATATGCTATGCCCATTTCTTTCACCTTAACAGGTACTGACTGCCAAAATGCTCACCAAGAAGATTATGTCAATATCAGCAATGTGTACGGTGGTGTCGTCAATAATATTAGACATCTTTTTATGCCAATTTGATAGTCATTTTGTTTTAATTTTTATTTCCTTAATAACTAATCATTTGAATCTCTTCCGGAAATTATCTGCCTATCCTTTGCATTTTTTTCCTACCAGGTTGTCTTTCCTTTAACCAATTTGCAAGGGAACAATAATTATATCCACCCTTTCTCTTTTATGTTGTATTTCTCAGAGTGACATTTATCTTTTCTTTTAAATATATTTTTATTAATTTCAGAGAGGAAGGGAGAAGGAGAGAGATAGAAACATCAATGATGAGAGAGAATCATCGATCAGCTGCCTGCTGCACGCCCCACACTGAGGATCAAGCCCGCAACTCAGGCACGTGCCTCTGACCAGTATCGAACCTGGGACCCTTC